>NC_138208.1:21140151-21630301 GCF_964194415.1 Vipera berus | reverse complement strand
ATATGCCACCTGACTCCCAGTAGATGTGAGTGGTTTACATTTGTTAAAACAATAAAACAAAGGAGGAGTTTGGTCAACATCTGTCGGATAAAATCACTCGGATTCTGACCGGTTTGGACTCCAGCTGGGCAGAGTCCGACGATCAGGACACGGGCGGTTTTGTCAATGTTATCTGGGAGGAGTTTGACTCTGTGACCCCTGAGGAAGTGGACAGGATTATGGGGAGGTTGAGCTCCACCACATGTTTATTGGACCCGTGCCCTTCTTGGCTGGCTTATGCAGCTAGGGAGAGGACACGAGGCTGGTTCCAGGCAGTTATATCTGCTTCTTTGAGTGAGGGTAATTTCCCCACCGTCTTGAAGGAGGCGGTGGTGAGACCTCTCCTCAAGAAGCCTGCCTTGGACCCAGCTGTGTTAAACAACTTTCGTCCAGTCTCCAACCTTCGCTTTCTTGCGAAGGTTGTTGAGAGTGTGGTGGCGCATCAGCTCCCTCTGGTTCTGGATGAAGCGGATTATCTAAACCCGTCCCAATCGGGCTTCAGGCCCGGGTACAGCACGGAGACGGCATTGGTCGCTCTGGTAAATGATCTCTGGAGGGCTCGGGACAGAGGACATTCCTCTGTCCTAGTCCTATTAGACCTCTCGGTGGCTTTCGATACCATCGACCATGGTATCCTGCTGCGGCGTCTCAGGGGATTGGGAGTGGGAGGCACAGTTCTTCAGTGGTTCTCCTCCTATCTCCTGGGACGCTCGCAGTCGGTGTTGACAGGAGGGCAGAGGTCGACCCCAAGGGCTCTCGTTTGTGGAGTTCCTCAGGGATCGGTCCTCTCGCCTCTCCTGTTTAACATCTACATGAAACCGCTGGGTGAGATCATTCGTGCTTTTGGAGTTGGGTATCATCAATACGCTGATGATACCCAACTTTTCATTTCGACCCCAAACCACCCCAGTGATGCCGTCGATGTGATGTCCCGTTGCCTGGAGGTGGTTCAGGTCTGGATGGGGAGGAACAGACTTCAGCTCAACCCTGACAGGACTGAGTGGCTGTACATTCCGGCATCCCGGGAAATTCAAAATGTTCCATCTCTTTCTATGGGGGGTGAGTTTTTACCCCCCGTGGATAGGGCTCGCAACTTGGGAGTCCTCCTAGATTCACGGCTTACTTTGGAAGATCACATAGTAGCCGTGACTAGGGGGGCTTTCGCTCAGGTTTGCCTGGTGCGTCAGTTGCAGCCCTATCTGGACCGGGATGCCCTGTGTACGGTCACTCATGCGCTCGTGACCTCTCGTCTGGACTACTGCAATGCTCTTTACATGGGGCTTCCCTTGAAGACCACTTGGAGGCTCCAACTGGTACAGAATACGGCCGCGAGAGTTGTCTTGGGAGTTTCCTGGTACTCCCATGTTACACCTTTGCTCCGCGAGCTGCATTGGTTACCAGTTGTCTTCCGGGTGAGGTTCAAGGTCTTGGTGATGGTCTTTAAGTCCTTACATGGCATGGGTCCGGAATACCTCGGGGACCACCTGCTGCCGGCGTCGACTTCCCTCCGCCCTGTGCGTTCCCACAGAGAGGGCCTCCTCAGGGTGCCTCCGGTCAGAGAATGCCGGCTGGTGGCCCCCAGAGGGAGGGCCTTCTCTGTGGGCGCCCCGGCTTTATGGAACCAACTGCCAGTTGAGCTCCGGACGGCACCGGATCTTCGCTCCTTCCGGCGTGGGCTAAAGACCCATTTATTTGAACAAGCTGGCCTGGCCTGATGGGGGAACGTTAGGGTTTTAATGGGTTTTATATTGTGATTGTTTTAATTGGGCAATTATTTAATCCTTTTTTTAACTTTTGTATTTCTATTTATATGCCCTGTTCACCGCCCTGAGTCCTCCGGGAGAAGGGTGGTATATAAATTTAATAAATAAATAAATAAATAAATAAAACACAAAGTACAATACAGAAATATAAATATATGACAAGACAAAAGAACAATGTTAAAGAAAATAAACACAAAGGGGACCAGAGGGGAGAAATCATTTATGGATTAGAAACTGAGGATAACAAATAATTACACTCCTTTTCTATCTTAATGATAGTTAACTAGGGGACCTATAATTGTTTATTGTAAAAAGCAAAAAAAAAAGTTTGTTGAGTGCGTATATTAATACCCAAAATCATAAGGTATTACTCAGGTTATCAATAAAGCACTTAAAAAGGGATTTAATTTCCAATGTTTTATTGACCAGGTATTTACTGGAGGAGAACCAGAGTGGTGTAGCATTTAAGGCACCAGGCTAGATACTGGAAGATTGTGAATTCTAGTCTCAGCTTCAAAACAAAGTCATCTTAGACCAGTCACATTGGTAGAAGGCATTTTTATTAATATGCAATTTCTATAATTCTGTTGTTGGATTACTGAAACATACCGTACTTTTACCCACAGCCTCCTTTAATGATCATTCAGAAGGCAATGCTGAAACTCTTCTCAAATCTTACCAAGAAAACTTGGTGATCTCTGAGCTTATTTGCTTCCTTCCATAAGTTTTATTACCTGACTAGGTACATCATCAGTCCTAGTGTGTGTGTGTGGGGGGTTGTTTCTTAATTGTATATACAAATGCACTATAGACCACATGGATGTGGTCTTTAAGTCTTTTCTGATACCCAGCAGTTGATTGAATTTGATCTGGTAAGAATAAGACATATGCACAAATGAATATAGATATCTCTGAAATGTGACAGATTTTATTTTCCTGGGCTCCAAGATCACTGCAGATGGGGACTGTAGCCAAGAAATTAAAAGACGCTTGCTCCTGGGGAGGAAAGCCATGGCAAATCTGGACAGCACACTAAAAAGCAGAGACATCACCCTGTCAACAAAAGTGCGTATAGTCAAGGCTATGGTCTTCCCAGTTGCAATGTATGGCAGTGAAAGTTGGACCATAAGAAAGGCTGAGCGCCAAAGAATTGAGGCCTTTGAACTGTGGTGCTGGAGAAGACTCCTGCGAGTCCCTTGGACCGCAAGGCGATCAAACTGGTCAGTCCTAGAGGAGATCAATCCTGACTGCTCTTTAGAAGGCCAGATCCTGAAGCTAAAACTCAAGTACTTTGGCCACCTAATGAGAAGGAAGGACTCACTGGAGAAGAGCCTAATGCTGGGAAAGATCGAGGGCAATAGAAGAAGGGGACGACAGAGAATGAGGTGGCTAGATGGAGTCACTGAAGCAGTAGGCGTGAGCTTAAATGGACTCCAGAAGATGGTAGAGGACAGGAAGGCCTGGAGGAATGTTGTCCATAGGGTCGCGATGGGTCGGACACGACTTCGCAGCTAACAACAACAATCTCTGAAATAATAAGAGACTTAAACTATCTTGGCAGGTTAAACTTTTATAGTTTTTCTTTCTTTTTTCTTCTAGCAAGCAAAAAGCAAAAAAGGACAACTTGAAATTTGAAACCTGCTGAGTTCAAAGCTTTATATTAACTTTTTCATTAGAACTAGCTCTGTGATAGAATTTAAATAACCAGTTAAATTTTACAATAACATATACTAATCTTGTATTTCAAGTTTAATAATAATAAACACTTGGCATTGGCAAAATTAGTCATCTAATGCAGCCCCCTGCTCAGGCAGGAAACCCTATACCATTTCAGACAAATGGCTGTCCAGTCTCTTTTTAAAAACTTCCAGTGTTGGAGCATTCACAGCTTCTGGAGGCAGGTTGTCCCACTGGTTAATTGTTCTAACGGTCAGAAAATTTCTCCTTAGTTCTAGGTTGCTTCTCTCTTTGGTTAGTTTCCATCCGTTGCTTCTTGTCCTGCCTTTGGGCGCTTTGGAAAATAGCTTGAGTACCTTCTCTTTGTGGCAGCCCCTGAGATATTGGAAAACTGCTATCATGTCCCCCCTCATCCTTCTCTTCATTAAACTAGACATACCCAGTTCCAGTAGCCGTTCCTTATATCTTTTAGTCTCCAGTCCCCTAATCATCTTTGTTGCTTTTCTCTGTACTCTTTCTAGAGTCTCAACATCTTTTTTACACTGTGGTGACCAAAACTGGATGCACTATTCCAAGTGTGGCCTTACCAAGGCATTGTAAAGTATTAACACTGTATCATCTCTTCAAAAAATATATATATCTCAGATTAAAATTAATATAAATACATGACTGGCAATTGTAATGAGTTTAAAGTCAAGGAATAATGTAAAAACTGGGCATCTTTTCAAGATTGAGATATTACAGCAGACATGTTAAACTTGCAATGTCACATGACATCGTGTCACGTATCAGAGCTTTTTCCCCATTGCCGGCAATGGGGTGGGCGCAGTTTCCTGGTGATGCGTCTGGCCCTCAGGCCGGCGGTTTGACACCCCTGTATTAGAGGTATTATTGGGTACATTGCTTAAATTTGCTTCAAGCAGACATATACAATATTAAGAGTTAATTGTGACAAATCCTAACATTTCTTTATCTAATTTATGGCTATAATAAAATGATGGTTTTTTTTTAATATTTCCAACTTTTTGTTTTTATCACTACATTTTGATTTAATTCTATATGGAATATGGTTACAAATTCATAAAAACATTATGGTCATAATATGTAATATTATGCAAATGCTTTGACCTCATGGTTGGGGCTTGGCTTTACTTTTAACTATAGTTTTACTGTATTTCCTATGTTAAAAGACAAAAACTTACAATTGGAAGATACAGCCTTATTCACAGGTAAACTCACATTCTAGGATAAGAGTTTGAAAATAAAAGGATTTGTTTGTTTGCTTTATAATGAATGAGGAAGCAATTAATACTTTAGATTCCATGTCTGCTAATAATTTATTACAGCAAAAACTTGCATTCTGTGGAATTATGAAATGGCAATATAGTTAATTAAAATATTTCCTGATTTTATAGTTCAGTCCAGATTGCATTATCACCATCTGAAATTTCAGATTTATTACTAAAAATGGATATGTTTCGGATATATAAAACCTTTACAAATAATTAAGGAATATTGCTATGCTGAATATTAATTATTTGCAAGGATCTTCAAATAAATTCAAATAAAGTCATCTAACATTTGCAGTCCTGGGTTCTCAGCATCTGGTTTCTGCTAATAAGCTGGCTGTCTACATAATAGAAATAATTAACAATATTATTTCAAGTGAGTTAATTATACATTTAATTATTAGTTTTAATGATGTGTATAATGATTTTTAAAAATAATATAATGCATATATATTTTGTCTTTTATTGGTTATTTCCCTTCCCTTGTCCTTTTTCTATTTGAATCTTCCCCTTTCCATATAGGTCAGGGTGTCAAACTGCCAGCCCACAGGCCAGATGCTTCACGGCAAAACCGTCTCCACCCCATTGCTGGCAATGGAAAAAAAGTCACGATATGTTGTGACACGTCACGTGGCATTGCGAGCTTGACACCCCTGATATAGGTAATCCTCAAGTTATTTTTATTTATTTTATTTTATTTTAATTCCATTTATATCCCGCCCTTCTCCGAAGACTCAGGGCGGCTTACAAGCTTAGCAGTAGCCTTCATTCTATGTATATGCCTGCTTATTAGGGCTTTCACACACACACCAAGCGGCATTATTACAAAGTCAGCTTAATTGCCCCCAACAATCTGGGTCCTCATTTTACCTACCTCGGAAGGATGGAAGGCTGAGTCAACCTGAGTCAAGTTATGACCACAATTGAGCCCAAAATTTATGTTGCTAAGTGAGTTTTGCCCCATTTTATGACTTTTCATGCCACATTTGTTACGTTAATCACTGCAGTTTGTTAAATTAGTAACACTGTTGTTAAGTGAATCTGGCTTCCCCATTTATTTTGCTTGTCCAAAGGTCACAAAAGGGGATCACGTGATCCTGGGGCACTGCAACTGTCATAAATGTGAGTCAGTTGTCAAGCATACAAATTTAAATCACGTGACTATGGGGATGCTGCAATGGTCCTAAGTGTGGAAAAATGATCATAAGTCACTTTTTCCAGTGCTGTTGTAATTTCAAATGGTCACTAAGTGAACTGTTGTAAGTCAAGGACTACCTGTATTAAAAGAATAACATTTAAAACATGAGAATTAAAAAGGAAGACATGTTTAAAAGACAGTACTGTAAGGTTGGCCTGTGAGAATGATTCACTTTGCAGAATGGACAGAAAGTCTGGGAAAAATAAGAAGAGGAAGGTGTGTGTTGGATATATTTGCCACTTTGAGCTACTTGTAAAAAGTAATATACAGGTGGGATATAAATAAACAAATAGATGACAATGAAATAAATCATCAAGTGGAATATCTGCTTTTATGTTAATTTTTCACAATTTCAGAGGGCACTTTTTCAGGCCAAAATATCAAATTAGGCTTTGTTCAAGTATTGTGTATTAAAATGCTTCTGCAACAAAGTGTGTGCCTATAGATATGTTTCCTATGGTTGGCCGCATAGTCAGTTAGAAGCTTAGTCTGGATTTGACATTTGTATCCATCTATACAGGCCTTCCCAATGAAACCTGGCATAGGGGGACGTTGTTGTTCGATCCCATTAAAGGTATCACACAGAATGTAAGCTGTTTGGATTAAAGCTGCCTTTTGCAATTGACTGATGATGATTCTGTAAATGCTGGTGGTATTCAAGTGGTGTTCCAGATGTTTTGGGATTGCATCCAAGTCACCTATCACTATTGGTACTACCTTTGCTTTCTTTTGAAACATTCTTCTTTTATTTGAATGTCTTTTTCTGATTTTCTATTATTGTTGTTGTTGTTGTTGTTGTTGTTGTAGTAGCATTGCTCGTTTTTAGCTATTTCAATATATTTGAATTTAACCCATTGCTGAACAATCAGCACTGGCTAGAGATAGGCAAGTTCTCCCAAGTCTATTTCAGATTCAGAGAGTTTAATCAATTTAATCACATTAACTTTAAGACACTACTTACTTCTCAGGAGACTTTCCTGTACTCCTGCCTTTCTCCTGTACCCTTTTGCTCCTGCATTTGACACAGGATGATGGCAAAAACAGAAATGCTTGTATAATACTGTTGTTGTGATTCAGGGTCAGTCTGTGGGTTCGGCAGTTGGGTCGGACGACTCAGAGGAGGAGGAGGGGGGTGTTGAAGAGCTTGCTGAGGGGATTGGACAGCTTGATGAGAGCCCCCAGCCAGGCCCCTCTCATCTGGTCACGATGCAGACCCAGCTGTGTGAGCCTGACAGCGTGGATGAAGATGACCCACAGCTGGCCCTGTTCAAGGACGCCCGACGCAGGAGGCAGTCAGTCAGGAGTAAACAGAGGAAGGCAATGGGGCACCTCGGAAGGAGGCACAGAGAGGCCACGCCCTGAACTGTATTTATTTTCCTGATGACTGCTTTATTTACATCCTAGCTGCCTATCTCTAATAAAGCATCTTCAGTGTGTTTGATTTTCTTTTCACATTTGGGTTTTAATTTGAAGTTCTAAATAAATGTCAGGCTTTCATACAGATTAGCTCTAGTAGAACATTATATAATAATGTTGTGCAGGACTTCACAACCAAAAGTTTTGAAAATATTGCTTTGGCGCATACAGGGGCATGAATATATTTCATATTTGCAAAAATATAAGCCAATCATACTTTTTTTTTTGAATAGCAGAATGGTTTCTCATATAAAGGGATGGTTTACTATAGGGGATGTAAACAGGTACAAGCCACATTTGTTATCTGAAGTCTCCCAAAAAAAGTATGTTGCCTTCAAATCTGAAACCTTGCACATTCCTACTTTGCCAAAAATCCATTTCAGCCTCTAAACTGTTCAGAAAGATAACAACCCAGAAACAATTCCTCAAAGAGAAATCCATTTTGACAATACAGCTCATGATTCTCATTCTTAAATTCTAGGTAAAGAATTTAACTCTTTCCACTCGGCCTTAGCTCTTGGTGACTATAGGGACACATTCATTCAGGTTTCTTGGCAATAATGCAGAGATAGCTTTTTAAAAACATCTTACTTTTAACTCTAGCCATAGAATTTCTGAATGAGACTTGCAATTTTAAGTAAGAGCAAATGTTGCTCTTGATGGGTCATGTTTCCATCTAGTAAATAAAATATTATCATTTGGTCACCTGGGTTTAAGATGATACATGGAATTCTTTGAAAAATAAAACTAGTACTTCATACAATATTACGTCTTTCATTTTCATTCTTCCTCTCTCTGTGTCTCTCTCTCTCACACACACACATACACACACCTTAGTTAATATATTTTTGATATAGTATAGAGTTGTTTGTCCTCCTCCTCCTCCTTCCTTTGAACAGCTTCACACAAACAAATAGATATAAATCATTATACAGCAAGCCAATTTGGTCTACTGATTAAAACACCCAGCTAGAAACCACTACTTCTAATCTTCCCTTAGGCATGAAAGCTGTCTGAGTGACTTTGGGCCCAAACCAATCACAAGGTTGCTGTTGTAGAGAAAATAAGATGAGCAAGGAGTATTAGATATGTCTGCTACCTTGAATTATTTATAAAATAATAAATGTGGGATAAAAGCAATATAAATTTTCCCCTAACTGCTGTATGGAGGGACACCACAATAACAACACAATATTCCTGCAGTATGTACACTGCTAAAAAGGAGACTAATTCAGAATTAAATATAAATTAGGTCTGGAATGGGTTTGTTTTTGCTTTTGTTTTAATTGTGTTTAACTGCTTATTTATTTTGTTTTCTTTTATTTCAGGTTTTGGATGGGGCCTTTCTACTTTTCTATTTTTTTTCCCTGCTAGGAGGTTTAGCATAGTATTTATCTTTCTTTCTTCACTCAAGCCATAGCAGTTTTTATATAACAGGTTAGGTTTATTTTCAAAGTATGTACAGATTGTCCTTGAGGTACAACCAAAATTTCTGTTTGCTAAGTGAGACAGTTGTTAAGTGAATTTTGTCTCTTTTTAAGACCTTTCTTGCCACTGTTGTTAAGGTAATGACTGTAGTTGTTAAGTTAGGAACAAGGTTGTTAAGTGAATCTGGTGTCCCCATTGATTTTGCTTGAAGGTCAGAAAAGGGGATCATGTGATGCTGAGACACTGCAACCATCATAAATATGAACCAGGTCCCAAAGCATCCAAATTTTGATCATGTAGCCATGGGAAAAATGCAACAGTCATAAGTGTGAAAAACTGGTCCTAAGTCACTTTTTTCAGTGATGTTGTAACTTTTAACAATCACTAAATAAACTGTTGTAAATCAAGGACTATCTGCACCCTTCTACACAATCAAAATAGAGTAGTAGACTAATGTAATCTGGGAGCAGAGGTAGAGTAAACGTCTGGTCCTGGTGATTGATCCAGATTGGAGCTTACAACATCATCCTGAGACATGTATAGTTCTTTCATTTCTAGTAGGTTAATATTGTTCTTTAATTTGCAATATTAGTTAACCATATTATATACATGATTACAAAAAAGTCTACTTTTTTGAAGAAATGCTAATTGTAATATTAATTACAGAATCAGCAAAAAGTTATATCTTTTTATAAACTTCAAAAATACTATTTTACACACACATGTGCACTTCCACATTTACAAACAAGATATTTTTAAAATTATCTTGGAATCCCCTTGAAGGTTTTTACTAAAAGCACTGAAGCTTTACATTTCATCAAAATGTACTGATATTTGGCTGAAGCAAGAACTATTGTATCTGCTGGGATGTTGATTATTTGAAATATATAAAAAACCTATTGAAAGATTAAAGCATTACATTGAAATGAGATTAAGGACCATAACAGTCAGAAAAATACAACAAACCTAGCTTGCAGAAGCAATCCTCATATACCTGACTGCAACTTCAATTCAGCTGTAAATAGAAATGCCTGCATAAAATAACTGAAACTAGATCATCATAATACTTACCGTAGATGGACCCATTAGGAGAACTCTTGAATTTAATTGGGATTAAATATAAGATATTTATATAAAAAGGCAAAATGTCTCCTGAAGACAGGAATTATTTTTATCTGCAACTCCTACAACTACAGTGCTAGACACTTAGCTATGGAAAGTCTCATTACCATGAACTTCCTCCAGATTATGGAGGATTTTACTCAATATTTATTATTTTATTTGTTGACTGGAACACCATTTGTTGACTGGAACACCATATGATTTTCAACCACATTTTATTCTTATGAATGTGTATTTCTTTATTATTCCTTTATATTTCCAGCCATCTCGCATAGTGACAGTGGTAGACTTATATGTCAGTAAAAACAAAACAAAGCATGGTGTGAAACAGTTACTTCCCCAATTGTGAGTATAAGAACTCTTACAAACCATTATTATGAAAATTATGCTAAGAGCTTTAATGGTGCCTCTTTTCATTTTCTATTCCATAGCATAGAAAGTTTAGTGCCTTTATCTGCCATGAAATTTCAAGACTATATATTTATTGCATTTGTAAAGTGCAGTCTTTTAATGTATTTTTTCCTAACCTCCCCCCTCCCTTCCAAAAAATCTTCTATTTAAATTTGCTTCCCTGTGGAAAATAGCTGGACACTTATCTAAAGCTTGGGTGCTGTGGTTCATCTTTCAGTGTGTTACTGAGAAGTTTGTCCCTTAGAGTTAGGGGGGATTAGAATCGAACCTGTGAAAATTCATCTCAAAAGCTTTTCTGAATTCAGGCTGCTTTCCTCCTCTACTTCAAGATTGGCAATCACATATTTATCAAAATGTTGGGGGCTTCAAGGCACTGCAGATGAAACTTCAAGAAGACTTTATTGATAGGGTTATGTTACACCAATATTGAACAGCGCTCATTCCTTTAGGAGAGAATTCTACTTAGTAGCTTATATTTCATCAAATGAAGTATACATCAGAGAAAGTTGATCCCACACTGTGATAGAACCTTGCTTTCCAGATACAAATAAATCATATCGTTTATTTTCTACAGGTCAGCATTCATAAAAGCTTCTCTTCCTCATAACTGATAGCTATTGTAACATTATATAGTGTTTACAGTGCACTGTAAGGAAGCTAGGATTTTTTAAAAAAGAAAATACTTTAGCAGACAAACAAACAAAATAAGTTTATTTAGAAATGGACCAGAAATGTTTGGAACTATGGAGAAAAATGTCTGCTTCAAAATCTCCCCCTGCATTGCTGAGGGCAATTGCTGACTCTGTAAACCACTTCGAGAGGACTATTGTTCTGTTCCAGCCTACGACCGGCCCTGTTGGAATGTCAGGGACAACCCCTTTTTTATATTCAATAGGCTGGAATTAAGCCAACCAAATTTATTTACAAAAACTAAACGAAACAGTTCAAAACAGAGTTAAACAAATACAGACCGAGACTATATCAGAAGCTCTTCAAATGGTTGCCTTCAGCAACCAGCACCTCCCACACATTCCCCTTTTAAACAGCAGTCTCAAGGCATGGCTTCTCATTGCCTTCTCCTGAGATGCCTCATTGCTTTTCTTTGTTCACTTCTGCTAAATTGCCTCCTGCTTCGAGCATCCCTGAACAAAGCCAGCTGTGGATCGTCTGCTTCCAATCTTTCTGGCTCACACAGCTGGGTCTGAGGAGGAACAAGACCAGAGGGGCCTGGCTGACAGCTCTGCAGTGCCTCAGAAGCTTCCTCTGACACCGAAGGCTCTCCAAACCCCTCCTCCTCCTCCTCTTCAGAATTGTCCGACTCAGATGCCGAAACCACAGGCTGCTGCTGAATCACAACAACTGTAAAGCACAGTGAAGTGGTATATAAGTCTAAGTGCTATTGCTATTGCTATTAGAGAATGGAGTGGAGTAATAGCAACTATTTCTTTCTGAGGTTGTCTTCTCTTCTGTATGACGTCTGCCTTGTTCATACATGCACACAAACATAAATAGACACAAGACAAGGGGACAGCAGAAGTATACCTATAGAGAAGCAGCATGTATTATGGACCCTGATTAGGGTCTCATAGGCACACAGATCTAAAGATACACAGAGACAACATACATGAACACAGCTCAATCAATCAATCAGGATAGAGCTGGAAGTTGAACACCTCCTCTTTGTGGCAACCTCTCAAATACTGGAATACTACTGTTGTGTCACCCCCTAGTCCTTCTTTTCTCTAGACTAGCAAAACCCAAATTCTGTAAATATTTTAGTTTCCAGGACTTTAACCATTTTAGTTGCTCTTCTTTGCAGTTTTTCCAAAGTCTCAACATCTTTTTGTAATGTGACCAAAACTGGATGCAGTATTCCCGGTGTGGCCTTACTAAGGCTTTATAAAGTGGTACTAATATCTCATGTGATTCTGATTCTATTCCTCTGTTTGTACAACCAAGGATTGTATTAGCTTTTTTAGCTGCTGACTCATCTTTAAGTGATCGCCCACTAGGATTCCAAGGTCCCTCTCACAGTTATGTTTTTGAGTCAGGTTTCACTAATATGTACTTGTACCTTTGATTTTTCTTGCCTAAATGTAAAATTTTGCTTTTCTTCACATTAAATCTTATTTTGTTGGATAGGACCCATTGTTCAAGTCTGTAAAGATCTTTTTGGATTCTGAGCTTGTCTTATGAGGTGTTGGCCATTCAGGCCAGTTTACTTTAGTTTCATCTGCAAATCTGATGAGTTCCCCTTCTATTCCCTCTTCTAAGTCATTTATGAAAATATTAAAGAGTACTGGGCCTAAGACAGAACCTTTTGGTACCTCACTGCTCATTTCTCTCCATGTAGATGTAGCACCATTAAGGACTACACACTGAGTGCAGTTTGTTAGCCAGTTACATATCCATCTGGTGGTCATGCTGTCTATTCCACATTTTTGTAGCTTATTAAGAAGTAGGTTGTGGTCTACCTTGTTGAATACATTGCTGAAGTTCAAATATACTATGTCCACAGCATTTCGCTGGTCTACTAATATAGTCACTTTGTCAAAGAATGAAATAAGGTTGGTTGGGCATAATCTATTTTTAACAAACCCATAATGGCTTTTAGTTATAACTTTATTTGTTTCTAGATGTTTGCAGATTTGTTTTTTGATTATCTTTTCCAGTATCTTCTCAGGTATTAATGTTAGGCGGATTGGTCTGTAGTTTCCTGGGTCTATTTTTCTTTCCTTTTTTGAAGATGCTAACCACCTCAACTGTTTTCCAATTCTCACATAATTCCCCAGTGTTCCAGGATTTTTGAAAGATATGATGCAATGATTGTAAGATAACATCTGCCAGCTCCTTCAGAACTCTGGAATGTAATCCATCAGGTGTCAGTGATATATATTCATCAAAATCAGATAGGTGTTCTCTAACCATTTTCTTGCTTACTGTATTTTCTGGTGTATAAGACGACTGGGAGTATAAGACGACCCCTGACTTTTGAGAAGATTTTCAAGATTTTTCGTCTTATACGCCAGAAAATACTTACATGCCAGTTGCCAAGTGTCCGACACAAGCCCGATTCAGCCCCGTCTGATGCAAATGGTGCAAAGCCACGCACTCTTCCAGGCCAGACTCTGCAAACAGCATGCCAGAAGCCGCAACCACCACGGGAACTCTGAGACCCCGCCTTTCGGCAGCCTGCACAGCCAACTGCGATCCGGCTTTGAGATAGCATTTGCAGACGGAGCAGCCGCCGCATCTGGAGCCAAGCCCCGCCCAGGAGACGGTTGGCCAGGCGGGCCCGGAAGACACGCTAGAGAGCCGGGCTTGGGGCGGCCATGCCGAGGCCGGCTGGTGAGGGCCGCTGCATGGTCTGTGGGCAAGAGGGGCACCAAGTACCGCTGTTCCGCACTCCGTGACCGGGCAAGCGATTCTTCCGGTCGGCACGGGTCAGGCGGTGCCTCGGCAGGAGCAAAGGTGCTCTGGGGACCGCCTGCCCCTCCTCTTTTCGGGGACCTGACAGCCAGCATTGGAAGCACCAGCATGGCCAGTCCTACAGAGAGCAACGGCGACGACTGCAATAGCCGCCCCAAGAGCTGACGAGAGTTTGCCCTCCATCACCCGTTCGCCATCGGCCGCTTAACCACGGGTCGCCATCGCCTACCTCCATTCACCCAGTGATCCCGCCATCCAGCAGAAAAGAGAAAAGATCAGAGAGGTGAATAGTATTTTCCGGCGTATAAGATGACTGGGCGTATAAGACGACCCCCAACTTTTGAGAAGATTTTCATGGGTTAAAAAGTCATCTTATACGCCAGAAAATATGGTACTCCTGCCACTAGGGTTAAATGATTTCCCCTTCCCCTCCCACCGTGCCATCAAGCCGGAAATCACTGGGGACCACGGCTTTAAAGGGATCTTTAAATGGTCCACAAAAATAAAGGATAAACTCCATATTCTAAAGAATGTATAAACAGTAGTAAATTTCATGTTTTCAGTTTCTTATAAAAATATTAACTTAGGACTCTTAACTGATTCTTTCAAAGCAGTTAAAAATTATGCAACTTTATAGATAACATATGACCTTAATCCAGGTTTTGAATTAGGAGAACTTTTCATTTCATATCTTAAATTCAAGAAAAGAAAAAAGAAATTCTTTGCATTGGATTTCTCCTCAACTTTGTCCTACTGGCAAATCACATATTTCCTCAAGGTGACTTAATTTACATTTTTTTAAAGAAAGGGAGAGAGAAATGAATTGTTAACATTAAAATACTTTCCCACCTTAAAGCTGTGCACCTAACCATGGCAAAAGAATGTCTTGTTGACATTTTCTGCTGGCCCCATGAGATTGCCTTCATCCTATCACCATTCTGTGAGCTATGAGTGTGATATGCTTAAGTCATCTGTGGTTATAATATGCGTCTCCATAAACACAATTTTTTATAGACTGCCAGCAAAAAAAATTGCTAAGGGAAAAAATGAATTTTCAATCCATAACTGTATGTTTACTTTAAGAATCTCATTTGTGTGAAAGATATAGAAATGCATAATGAATATCAATCCTTCTATTTTGAAAGGAAACAATATGCAAGCAGTATTTGCAAAGTTTTATCAGTAAATTCAGGTTGGAACTAAGTTAAATTTGTATTTAATGCCATAAGCTTAGAAATCACAAAACCATACCCATTATAAGTCTGAAATAATATATAATATAATATTCAAATACATTTTTGTCATCCAATGCCTCTACTTTACACAGAACCTTTGGCTCTTCTCCAGAGAATACAATATATGCCATATGAAGTAATCAATTATTTGTGTCATATACACAAAAATGAATGAAAAGCAGCTAAGTGTAGAACTCTTTAGTTGTTCTTATGTCTATGTTTCCAGAAACTGAAAAAATAATTTAGCTTTACAACAGAGGAAGCTTGCTTTCAATTCTTATACCAAGAAAAAATAGACCTCCTTTGTGAATAACAACATAACTGATTTGTGCTCCATGTAGTATATCAATTAAAAATCTCAAGATTCTAACAGCATTCATGCTACATTAGCAAACATGGCTTGTTGGCCAATAAATGAAATACCAAACTGTTAAAACAGAAAAAATGGAAGGGACAGGATATCAATGTTTTTAAAGCATTTTTCCACACCTCATTTTAAGCTTAGTGCATTTTATAAATTATGTATCATAAAGCAACAAATAAGCATTTTTGTTTGGAAAATGGAAAAAGAAACAAATATCTTTACTTTAAATGACCTTACTAATTCCCACTTTGTTACATTCAGTTTGCATCTAAAATAAAAGATATATGATTTTATTCAAGTTTCCAGCAAAAGAAATGAAAATAATGTGGGGGGGGGGAAGAACTTTCAATTTAGAGCTATATATTTACTTTAAGAATCTCATTTGTGTGAGATATAGAGAAACCCATAATGTCTACCAATCCTTCCACCCTGAAAGGCACAATATGCAAGAGCTATTTGCTAGATTCTGATCACAACTGTGTCTTCCATTAATATGCATGCAGAAAGCAACATGTTTGTAGTCTCTTCATAGACTGAATTGATCCATTATATATTTTAAATGTAAAAATAGCATTTTTCTATTTCTTTTATCATCATTTCAAAGAGAACAATTTATTTTTTAAAAAAGATTTCAATTATATCAGTCCAGGTACAGTGGTTCAGCCAGAGGCAGCAGAGTCCCAAGGATAGTTAGGATGCATTGTGGTGGTCTGTGACTGTAATAAAAAATGATTATTGATTGATTGATTGATTGATTGATAGTTAAGATGCAAGCTTTTCTAATCACATATGCTGCAGAGTAGCTTGTGATATAACAATAACCTTTTGAAGATGTCTATAGTAAGCATGCAAATGTTATGCCCCAAGACAACCATAGGGACAGTATGCACTCAGTACATGGTCCCACTGTCTATTCTAGATACAGAAGACCTTCATAATATGGCTACATGCTCATTCTATGTCTATCTTCCATGCTTGGCCAGCCAATAACCTTCCGGGGGGGGGGGATATCAATCTTTTCTTCTGTGGCATATTTTACAATAAGACTGATGTAGACTAGATCAGGAAACATATATTATTGGAAGACCAGAACTATTCATTACTGAAGTAAGCTATAATAATGGGAAGTCAGGGAGAAGTCATCCTTGAAGAAGAGTGAGTCATTTTTAATACCATCTCCCTTCTCATGACTTAAATAATGCTCTGCTTACTTTGTTTATATAATCATTTCTCAATTATTTGCTTCAAAGTTGCCTTTCTGGCTCTCTACAAGGATCTCATTTAATTTTCTTGGAAGAGATTCATGCAAATTAGTTTTCTACCTTAATTTGCTGATTTCTGTGTTGCTTACCAATTTATTAAGTTGTTATAGTAATTGCTGTAATTATTACTATTATTTCAATAAAATCCCCTCTTTCTACCTTTTGGGCACTGTGGTGGCTATGGCTTACTGCCTGCTTTTGCAAAATGAAGATTACAGCATAGAGCCGGTTCCAGTAATTCACCCAGCAATATATTTGTGTGACAGTATGCAAAGAATGATCACACTGTAAAATTCATATAACCCCCATAATACTACCAGACACATATATATTCAAAATTTCAGAAATCTTTTGGATTTCATGGTTGTTTAATTTTATTAAAACTAGTAGCACATGACCTTTTCGTGAAGTCAAAGGGGCTTATAATAAATAACCTTTGTGTAAGCGCCAATAGTAGGCCTTTGCTTCAATTTGCCTTGAAGACAAATTTTGGTTTATAAGGGTGTCACGTTGTCCTCTTCACTGAAATCCAGAGGCAACAGACTGACACTTGGGAAAGCTGGTAGAGACTTCAATTTATTTACTGGGCATGATGAAAAACTGCTTCTTATTTTTAGAAGAATGGAAGGCAAATGGGGTCAGGCCAAATAACACCACCAAACATTTCTTAAAAGTGAGGAAGCTGCATGGAAGTTTGGAGGAAGTGAACTCGGATCTTTGTTGAAGCCAAACACCCCACAAATATTTGCCCAGCCATAATGATTTGTAAGTTCATTGTAATATAGATGTTCTAGTACTTAACTAATATTTCATCACAAAGAATAGAATTGCAATCCTTGCAGAGCTAAGAAATTTCCCTAAAATTACAAGGCAGAAATTACATTCACACATTTTACCTTCCAGTAACTATGGATGTGCTTAATCAGGTAAGTGTGTATGACTTTCTTTCTAAGATGTATAAAATACTATACATTTATGACTTTTATGTTATAAATATTAAGAAATTTTAAGACATGAGATATTTCACAGAATTATCTCATACTAAAAAGATAGTTTGAAACTTCTTATGTTTGGTGCCTTATTCTTTCAGATTATTTGAAAAACAGCTTTGTTAGCTGCCAACTTTTGCAAAGGGTTCTTTTTTTGTTACCTATCCAATTTAATGTTCAGCATAAAATAAAAGATTTTCAGCTTATAGGCCATGAGGTTTTTTTTAATGGCATCCTTTATTATTTGAGCTAGCCACCAAATAAAATCTATTAAATGATATTGCAATTAAACATCTATTAAATAATATAGTTATTTTGACAGTGATTGTTGCTGACATTAAGAAGACACTTTCAGTTGTGCCAAGTGCCTTGGTTGCCATTTGGCAAAAATCTGTTTCTTGTGGCTAATTTAGATTCTGGTTGACAAGGATTTATTTATGAACCAGAGGTGATAAACTAATTGTTGCTTTATTCAATTGGAGAGAGAAGCTTGGACACTCACAGCTGTTGTCAGTGGTGATCTATTTCAGTACTTTGATAATAATACTTCAATTTTTTTAGAAGTTAAATGTTTGAAGCAGAAAATCATGTTGAGAACCACCTCTGGATTCTATCCAGTAACTATTAATTTGTCATTTGTGTCTTCTGCAGTGCAAGACAGTTATCTAATTACTGAAAAACAACTTTAAGTGGATGTGTAAGCTTCATTAATAAATACTGATGTTTTTGTAAATCTATATATACTTTATCTCTGAAAGAAAAAACTAAGAAACAAAACAAAATATTTTTAAAAAATCTCATTTTTGTAAACTTTCGTAGGAATAGGGAGGCAGAGGAGAGGAAGGGAAGGGAGGGAGAGAGAGAGAAGATAGAAGATCACATCATGAACTAGAAAATCAATGGTACATCCGTGGACTGCCAGGGATTGGGCTGCGCAAGTAAGTGAAACAAGTGAAGTACTGTCCATGCATAGGATGCAGACAGCACACAAAATCACCACTACCACCCCCGGTACACAGAAAAATGGCTTTGCATTGAACTGGTACTTGGCACCCCTTAGCGCTTAAATTTCAAAAAGCTTTAATTTATAGTCTCATTATGTATTACTGCTTTCTAACATAGAGCTATATAATGTGTTATTTCTCAGCACTAAGATGCCTAGGAACCCTTGGTGCTTGCTTCAGTCCATGCCCACTTAGCTTAAAAATAAATAAAGAGAGAGCTGGCATGCCGTAAAACAAAGAATCAGCCTCTACCATGGAAATAGACAATCAGTGGCACTTCGGATGTTGCTGCACTGCAACTTTCAGCAGACCTACTGTAGTTCATATGGCCAACAGTCTAAAAGATTCTTGAAGTGATGCATTTCAATAGGAGTTCCCATATGTTGTCTAGCTCTAATCAAGCATTATTTTTTTTCTTAAGGGAAAATGACCAGATGTTCTGTTTGTCTGTCTGTTTCTGTGCATATATAACCACAACTGATGGTTGGCTGCACCCATGTGCTTTGTATGGAAGTGTCTCTTGTCCAGATTTTTTTTAAGTAATCTGAAGTACGTCTCAAAAATGGAGAATACAGTAGAAAAATAGAAAATGATTGTATGGTCAACAGTCGCACCCATCATTGCAGTATTTCATGACAAAATTCACAATCAGCTCTTTTTATTACATTTTTCACTTTCCTTAATATGGGGAAAAACTATATAATAGATAAAAGCAGACCATGCTATATGTAATTCCACAATTCTATTTTGGATGCATATTTTTTCCTTTTTGCTCAGCATAGCTACTGAGGCAGCATTTTCAAAGAGAAAACTCTCAATAGGAAAAGAGGCTTCTTAGCCATTTCCTTGTGTTCTTTTTTAAATTTGAAAAAGTTCCCAAAGTTCTTTTGAAATCAATCTTTCCAGCAGAGAGTGGAAAGGGAGGTGGGAAAAATAGGGTAGATTTTCAGCATGAAAGTGACGAAAGAGAAAACAGTCAAAAATCTAATTTTCTTCCTGGAAAAGATTCAGAAGTATCTTAAAAACCAGAACTTACTAAAACTCCCATGATCTCAAAAGCAAATTATGAATAGCCATAACTACTGTACTATGGAGATAAAAGAAGCTAAATAAAGAGTAAAATAGGGAAGGCACCAGGACCAGATGGACTATCAGGTTCTTATTATAAATATTTTGAAGATCATCTTCTGCAATCATTTCAGAAAGTGATGGTTTCTGTTTTACAGGAAAATGCAATGCCAGAATTATCAAATGAAGGATAAGATTTAACTTCTACTAAGAATTATAGACCAATTTCCTTATTAAACAATTATTACAAAAGCATTTACATTAATTTTGGCTGATAGAATAAAAATATTTTACAAGAGTTTATTCATGAAGATCAACTTAAATTATTTACCTAAAATACAATTAAAAGACAATTTGAGGTCTGTATTGGATGTAATAGAATATATATGACAACATAATGAAAACCAAGATACATTAATTTTCTTTAATAAGAAGAAAATTTCAATAATTTCAATAATTTAACTCCCCTTTTTTGTTTAAAGTTTATGAACTTTATTTTATTCAAGGAATTAAGTCAATATATATATACATGTCAGAAGGCTTGCATTATGGTATCTAAGAAAATCATGTGATATCAGAAGTGGAGAACACAAGTTTGTCATTTGTAGCCTTTGTTGTTTATTTTGGTTCTTGAAGTGTTGAATAGACACATCAACAAGATAGGGAAGATAATGGAACTAATAATTAAAAATTAAATTAAATTAAATTAAATTAAAGCAGACTTGAAAATTCAGAGCTTTTGTGAACCACTGAAACTGAAAACCTCTGAATTTTTTTTTAAAATGAAAAATAGGACTATGGCACACTAGCAAATTTTAAGATTGAATAAATAAAAAAACCAAAAATGTTGTTTAAAAAATGAATATACTAGACCAGGAAAATCTAAAAAAAACCTTCAATTTTTAACATTGAGGAAAAGGTTAAACTACCTCAAAAATCTGTTTTTAGAAGAGAAATAATAGTTAAACAAAAATCTTAACTTATTCTGATTTTTTTTTCTCAAAGACAACTTAAGTTGAAGAGAAGGTTTGGAATCAGGTTTCCCTGTGTTCAGCAATGTATAAGAATTAGGAATTTGGAAATGGTAAGATTGAAGTTGATGTGAAATTGTCTATAAATGATCATGCTATTGCTACAATGTGCAATCTTTTACTAAAATACAAACAGAGAATGAAAAAGTTAAAGACTATAAGATAAAATGGAATACCTTTGATATAAAATTCGCCTGGTGCGCCAGTTGCGGCCCTATCTAGACCGGGATGCCTTGCGCACGGTCACTCATGCGCTCGTGACCTCTCGTCTTGATTACTGCAACGCTCTCTACATGGGGCTACCCTTGAAGACCACTCGGAGGCTCCAACTGGTACAGAATGCAGCCGCGAGAGTTGTATTGGGAGTCTCCCGATACTCCCGTGTTACACCTCTGCTCCGCGAGCTGCATTGGCTACCAGTTGTCTTCCGGGTGAGGTTCAAGGTGTTGGTAATGACCTACAAAGCCCTCCATGGCATGGGTCCAGAATACCTTGGGGAGCACCTGCAGCCGGCGTCAACTTCCCTCCGCCCAGTACGCTCCCACAGAGAGGGCCTCCTCAGGGTGCCGCCGGTCAAAGAATGCCGACTGGTGGCCCCCAGGGGGAGAGCGTTCTCTGTGGGTGCACCGGATTTATGGAACCATCTTCCGGTTGAGCTCCGGATGGCGCCCGATCTCCGCTCCTTCCGGCGCGATCTTAAAACCTATCTCTTTAAACAAGCTGGCCTGGCCTGATGGGACGGGGTGGGATTTTTATTAACGACTTCAATTTTAAATTTGTATTATCTCTGGGCATTGTTTAATTATGTTTTAATAATCTAATTTTAACTTTTGTATCTAATTTTTATGTATTGCCCTGTTCACCGCCCTGAGTCTCTTGAGAGAAGGGTGGTATATAAATTAAATTAATAAATAAATAAATAAATAAAATATAGCTGGATCACTGAGAGAATATGTGGAATAAAGGGTTGAAATTTATCTTGAATTATAACCTTAAAGAAACCTTTTATAAAATGAAATATTGCTTGTATTTGACATTAAATAAATTGTCAAAAACATATAGTGAAATTTCACCTTTTTTTCTTTTTTCTGTAATTCCTTGATTTTGGGTGGAGTCAGGAAGACTGAATGGTTTACTAGCCAGATGCCCCTCCTGACACCTATGTGGAGTTTGGAGCAAATATTTTCTCTTTGTACCCTGATAGAGAAAAATCTGTCTTTGCCTACAATTATTTTTGGGATTTGATGATTACATTTACATGGGGTTATAGAAATAATATAGACAATTGTGAACTTTAAAGTAACAGTTTGATGTATTTTTTTATCTACTCTATACCAAAGAAAGTCAGAAGACGTTACTTTTATATTCTCTTAACAGTTTATTTTTTTCTTTTTGTATTTTTATCTTGCTCTTTTCCTGACTTTTTTTTTCAATTCTTTTTCTTCTTGCTCGTTTATCTTTTGTTCTTGTTTTTTTTGAAATTCCATGAAGCTATGTATTTAAAAAAAATCCTAATTTCTTTCCCTGCAATTTGTCCTCAAATCATAACCACTGTGTCTTTGTTGTATAAAGAAGAAAATATATCTAAATAGTATTCTGGAAATATAGCTACAATACAATCTATAGCATGCTTACTGAGGAACGTGTGCAGAAAATTCAGTACAGATAATCTTTGCTTATTGGCCACTTTGTTTAGTTTGAAGTTACAATGGTGTAAAACAAAAAAAAATTAAAAATAACATTGTGACCAATCTTCTCAACAGCTATCACAGTTTCTCTACAGTCACATTTTCATGGTTCCCAATCAACTTTTAAAAAACTGAATTAATGGAGCCCACGCAACTAAAATTGTAGGTCACAGTCGTATGATGTTTCACTTGACTGTGGTGACTCACTCAACATCCAAATGAGAAGTGACATCATATGTCTGTCACAGTCATGTGATTTTCCACTTAAAAATCACTGTGCTTAGCAATGGAGTTGCTGGTTCCAAGTGAGGATTACCTGTATTATTATTGTAACACAGTATAATCCTTATTCAAAAATCTGCAGGGTTAAAATGAGGCACAAATCTATTCTGTTACAAAAACCAGTTGAGTATACAAATCACCCCTGATCTACCTCCATAAAATTTTTCACTCTGTGAAAGCATATCACCTTTTCTGAACCAAACTGCATCACTTAGCTCAAGTTTGATGAATATTTGAGGCAAGAATTATTCACCTGGATTGGTTCTTATAGTTCACTGACAGTGATTTCTGTCCATATTTGCAAGGTATCATCAAGATCTTGGCAATACAAAGTACTCTTTGTAGGAATTGAACTGATCTAAAAATCTGCTAAGATATGCTAACGAAGAAACCAGAAAGGTAGGGAATAGCAGCCTTGAGGTACTAAGACAATTATTGGAGTTCTTGATCCAGAGGAAATTTTTGAAATGTTCCCTGAAAATATTAAAAGATGGGACAGTTTGCATAGTCAGGAACTCCCATCTTGGCCTGCCTTCTGCTTCCTGGAATTTGCCCTCTGTCTGCAGATGTCAAGTCACTGTAATGTCTTAACATTATTTCCCCATTTTTCAGGATAAATCAGCACATATTTCCAGCACATTTACTGATTTTTTTTCCCCTCACTGTGAAAAGGAATGTTTTAAGGCAGGGGTCTTCAAACTTGGCCCTTTTATGACTTGTGGACTTCAACTCCCAGAATTCCTCAGCCAGGCATGCTGGCTGAGGAATTCTGGGAGTTGAAGTCCACAAGTCATAAAAGAGCCAAGTTTGAAGACCCCTGTTTAAGGAAACGAAGGAGACATTGCATAGTTAGATAGCTGAAATATCTATTTTTCTGTTTCGCCAGTTCTATTCCCTACCATTCTTTGTCGTTCAATCAGCCTGACACTTATCTATATGCAGTGCTTTTTTTGTAAAAGTAAAAGGTGCCGGAACTCACACATGTCATACAACCCGCCTTGCCAACCCTATAAGGTTCTATCCAAAAAAGATGCCTGAACTCCGTTCTGAACATTCTATGAGAAAAGCCTAGACCTTGTACAGTAGTAAAGGAGGTGAATTAAAAAGAACACCTGTTATCTTATTTGCTATGTTTTACCTTAATAGTTACACAGTTAATATACTAATTTTATGCAGATTCATAGGAATATGTTCTCAGGTTAAAGATGGTATGCCTAAAATGTATACCACTCACTTCATTCAGAATGTAAGTTTGTGTCTTTCTATGCATGTGTATGTGATTTACTTTAAAAATCTTGTTGCAAGGAGATGGATAAATTATATTCAAAACAAATATGGGACCAAAAAGTACCATTTAGCTTATGAGTAGATTTTAGTGGGATATTGTTATTGGTACGTTGTTTGTAGTTATGTTAAAAGAGAGTTAAAGCGCATTATGAATTTGGTTAATTGTATATTATGCATAATTTTTATTTAGAATATGATTATTGTAACTATAATCCTGTATTTAGCTCTGGGAAGTGGGGGGGGGAAGTGGGTGGGTTTGGGGTGGGAGGGATTTGGGGATATATTGTAAAATTTTGTTTTTGTAAAACTCTTTAATAAAAAAAAATCTTGTTGCAAGGTATGGTTGTGTATGCATTCAGTATACTACTTTGTCCCACTTCTTTATTACCAATGCAGGATAGCTTGGAAAATCAGTCCATTAAAAATGGTTCCCTTGGTTTTGAAAGCAAAAGAATAAATAAATAAACAAAATGGCACAGAAAATCTACTAATTTGCTTGAAATCTTATCAAGTGACCTAAAAACATATCCAACCTCAATATTATGCTAGATCAACTGCAGCTGTTTTTCATATAGAAGTTCAATACATAAATAAGCTTTGTTCAGTTCATGCCAAAACATTTTCTCATTCAGATTCACATTTGCATCTGTTAAAAATATAAACCACTGTGTCTTATTCTCTAGTCATGTCTTCATGAAGAAGAACAAGGTAGATTCTCTTGATTTCATGGTATGGCTAATGCTATGGCTTTCATTAACTGAGCTGCTTCTGAATTCAAAAGAGCCAGGCTAGCCATATTGCTTAGAGAAAGATGCAAGGAAGAAGCTAAAAGAGAAGGTCAGAGTCTCAGGAAAGAACCTAGTCTAATTAAAAATTTAACATAAAATCTGTAAGAAAACCAATGTGAAGAAGTTGAAAAGGAAAATATTGCCACTCTGTTCACATTCACTTTGTTTAATGATTTATCTTCAAAAAATGAAAATATATGTGTGAAAACGCTCCAATCTCTCATTTAAGATCTATTAGACAACATTACTAATTAAATAATTGAGTGGAATACCCCACTAAAAGACTAACTGTTACCTGCTGAGCTCCATAATTAAATAGGGACTCAAACCAGGGTCTCTGAAGTCCAACACCTTTACTACTATACCATTTGTTTTTCAGATTGTGCTTATATAAACTGTGAAATGGGAAAGAGAGGTAGTAAATGGACCTCAGTGTGCTTTTACATTTGTGCATATATTCTATCATTTCAGACCACGAATTGGGAATATTGACTGTTTCTCTGCAAGCTGCATTTGATATCTGGCTTTGTGTTTGCAAAAATATATTGATACATTTTCTTTCTAAATTCAATCATGCTTCCTTCATATGGCTTGGAGCAGGGATGTGAAACTTGCAACGTCAAGTGACGTGTCGCGATGTATTGCGACTTTTTCTCCATTGCCAGCAATGGGGTGGGGGCGGTTTTGGCAGGATGCATCTGGCCCATGGGCCAGCAGATTAACAACCCTGGCTTAGAGAATCTGTTCATTCCCTCTCCCTTATCTTTCTTCTGCCATCAGGGATGAAAAAAGCATATCAACACCCCTCCAAATAGTTTAATGTCTATTAAAGACACTTGATTGCCTGAGCCAATGTGCATCCTACTCTGACTTGAAAACTCAAACTTTTAAATTACAACCTACTTTTTGGAGTACTGGGATAATTGGTCAGGCTGATTAGGAAGCTTGCCTTCTCCAGGAATTGACCTCCTCAACATTGTCAGGTGTTGTTTGCTGACAAGATTCAATGTGTTAGCTAGTAAGGTAATCCAAAGACGAAGAATGACCAGATGGAGTAATTCCACTTTATTGTAAGGTTACATTAACAGAATCTTGAAAATTTGAAAGTATATTTCTCCCCATTGCCTTTACAATCCAAGAAACTAGAGAAGGTCCCTTCTAAGAATTTGCCATGCCACCATTCCCTGTGTTATCTACTGAGCTTTTGGGGGCTTAATCACATGTGCTGCTGGAGAACTAATGGTTCTCCAGCAAACCAGACAGGACGTCTCCAGTCCTGGCAGCAGTTAACATGGCGGGAATAATGGGTTCAATCTGATTGGTTGTCCAGAGCATGTGGACTATATATATTGTGCAACGTTACCCAAAAGCCCCAGTACAGTACAGTCTTAGTTACAATAAAGCTATGTTTCTTCTGTACTCATCTGCCTGGTGTCTTCCCTGCTCTTCAGAACCCACAACACAACACCCTGCATAGGCTAAGCAGCCTCTTATTGGACAATTCCCCTCACTGTGGCTCACCCTCCTGTCTCCCAGGATCATTCTCACAAACCATTACAAAGTATTACTTAATTAGCAGAGGCAGCAAAAACAAGCCAACAAAGTGAAATTTAATACTACAGAGATAGGCAGATCATAGAAAAAAGAGGCTGGCACAGAACCAGTAGCTTTGATAATGTTTTCTCAGCCTCCATTCTTTAAAGCAATAAGTGCTTGGACTGGTGCCTAACAATGTTCATTTGGCACAAATACACTAACTCTAATGTAGAGTCTTATAACTTCCCAAGTCACACAGAATGCAAATGTAAACTTTCTACTCAAAAGTGCATACATATTCCTGGAAAGGTCACCTTTGAACCCATATACCTAGAGCTAAGAGCTGAAGTGAACTTCCCCTTTATTGCAAAATCAGCAAAGTGACCATTTGTTTTAGAAGTAAAGTTGAAAATTATGGCAAAATAAAGAAAGGGATAGCTGATAAAGCAAATGAAATCCAAAGTTTCATTGTCACCCCTTTTGTCATTTTGCAAATATGGAATGAGGAAAACATACATCCTTTCTGCTGATCAATCAAACAGTTAGCAAAAGCATCAGAGATGGTCTCATTCACAGCTCAAATCTCAATATATAAAGATCCTCCTATTAGGTTTCTGTGCCCTCTCATCCAATTCCTATTCATTTGAAGTCTAAAACTATCCCTGCTGATAGGCTGAAAGTAGTGGTTTGAGTAGGAAAACAGCTTTGCATGGCTTCTTGGGAAGAAGAACATTTGCAGGTTTCAACAACCAAGTTTTTGAAAGATAATGTGAATCTACTCTTCCATCCTCTGATAACTTATTTTCTTGGCTAGCATTTTGGGCATGTCTTATTTAAGTTGGCACATACCACTACTTCTGGGAAGGACATCCAATTTCACGGGCCATAATGTTACTTTAAGCTCCAAAGTTGTACTTTGTTCACAATTTCATGTTAGGTGATTTGTAGGTTTGCTTTTCTGAGAAGACCTCTTCCCTTGGTTTGTTGATTGTCTCATGGAGTCAGTGCAGTTTTCTTGGCAAGATTTTTCAGAAGTGGTTTTCTACTGCCTCCTTCTTAGGGCTGAGAGAAAGAACCTGAGTGACCTGAGGCTATCCAGCTGGCTTCCTCCTAAGGCAAGACTAGAATTCACAGACTCTAGTTTCTAGCCTGGTGCATTAACTATAAAGCCCTAAATGGCTTGGGTCCAGGATATCTGAGGGAACACCTGCTGCCAGCATCAAGTTCCCTTCGTCCAGTGCACTCCCACAGGGAGGGTCTGCTCAGGGTGCCGCTGGTAAAAGATTGCCGGCGGACAATACCCAGGGGGAGGGCCTTCTCTGTGGGTGCACCTGCCCTCTGGAACCAGATGCCCGTGGAGCTCAGGACTGCCCCCGACCTCCGTTCATTCTGCCGGGACCTGAAGACCTGGCTCTTCGAGCTCTCTGGCCCAGGCTGAGAATTTTGAATTTTAACTTTAATTTTAATTTTAATTGGGGTCTTTACTTTTTTTCAGGGATTGATGTAATTTTTAAATTGTTTTTAACTTTTGTATTTCTTGTTTTAAATACCCTGTAAACCGCCCTGAGTCCTTCGGGAAAGGGCGGTATATAAATCTAATAAAATAAATAAATAAATAAATAATTAACTACCACACAAAACCAGCTTCCTTAGCAATAGATTTTTAGTATATAAAAACAATAGTTTTAGTGCCAGATTTTCTATCAGCTAACTGGCTATGTTAACTTGAGCAGTATGATACACAGGACAGTATCCGAGAGACAAAAGAGAGTGCCCAGTCAGGACAAATCTGGCAGCTTGCAGCTTGCAGAGGAGGCAGGCAGACCTCTGAGGAGCAGATAATATTGTGGGCACAGAAAGAAGCAGGTCGGTAGGGAAAATGTAACCCACAGGGACAAGTATAAGTTTTACAAATTAAAATAACTTTTAAATTGTAAATTAAAGTAATATGTCCAGGGAAGCAGGCTTAGGCAAGCAGGCTCAGATAGGATTTTGTAGGCTAGCATTTGAGGATCAGAAAAAACACATACAATTTATTGGATTCCTGCAATTAAAAGTTACCCTAAGTCATTGTTTCATTATAGGCTTTTGGAAACTCAGGCAAACAAGGGTTGAAGCTGGTGGGGGGCAACCGGCATGGAGAGCAAAAGCCATGGTCACTTATTTTTAGAAAAACTAAAACAAACTTTAACCAAGCCTTGGAAATTGATTCAACACCGGGGCTCATTTGTGATAGTTGCCAGATATTGTTGCAGTTTTCACAGGCTATCTAAAAGGATCCCACTGCTAGAAAATAGAGCTGTAAGGTTTCATCTACATTGCCTAGGAATAAGACAAGCTGCTATGTTTCTTGTTTGACATTCTTCTTTCACCTATCCATCCAGAAGAATGACTGTCATACAGAAAACATTGCTCTAACGCTAAATGGTCTACAAATGCTCTGTACTGTTATTGCAGTGTCAAACTGATTGGCTAATACTCTTACTATCTGCAAGTACATTGTAATGAAGAATCCCAATGAAATATTAAAACATAGCCAATAGACATGCAAATAGGAATAAAAAGGGCAGACTTAAGGTAGGGAAAATATTTTGCCCCTATAAATTATTCATTTTTCACATCAAAGGCTTTTGCTCATAACACATTTGCATATTGCATGCCATCTGTCATATGCTATCAAACAGGCCTATTTAACCTGACTACTGGAGGTGACTTGATTACCTTTGTTGAAGTAAAGAGGTCACCAGTTTTGCCTTAAGGAAGCAAACATGATGGCCATAAACCACTAACAGTCCAGTGCTTCAGAAGAAGATTCCTCTGAAGCTTTTCTCACAGCTACTTGATTAAGGCCTACTTAGAGTCCTCTTGTCCTCTCTGGCTAAGTTCCTAATCAGTAGGTGCTGAAGTGGAGAGTGGAAAGCTAGTTATTTTGACATGGATATCCCTGGGTGCTTCTTCCCACCAGCATCTGATAGCTAGTAAAGGGTGGTAAGCAGATGGTGTTCCTGGCCAGCAGATCCCAGCACTTCCTACCTGCACCATACCTCCAGCAGCTGCTGGCCAATGTTTCTGAAGAAGGATGGGTGAGTGGCTTCATGAAAGACACACCACATGACAACCCTGGATATTATAAAATAACAAAGAACACTAGCAAACTATTGAATATCACCTTTTTGTATATGTTTGTGTGATGCCTTTGAGTCAGACAAGTCTCAGATGACTTTGTGCCTAAAGCAAAATTGGAACTCACAGTCTCCCAACTTCTTTCTTGTCTGATGCCTTAAACATTACATTAAACTGGCTTTCCAGCTATCATCTACAAATACTAAAATAATAAAATAATTAAGGAAGATGCTTATCATTTTTTTAGAATTACTTGGTGAATATTTAAATTATTGGATATTTATTTATTTATTTATTTTATTGGATTTGTATACCGCCCTATTCCCGTAGGACTCAGGGCGGTTTACAGGGCAGTTAAAACCATGAATACAAAAAATTAAAAACAAATAAAACAATTAAATTAAATTCAAGCCCCAAGAGTAAATCTAAAACCCAGTTAAATTAACAACCCCACAGTCTGGACCAAACAGATCGAAGAGCCAAGTTTTCAGGTCCCGGCGAAATGAGCAAAGGTCGGGGGCAGTCCTAAGTTCTATGGGTAGTTGGTTCCATAGGGCAGGCGCACCCACAGAGAACGCCCTTCCCCTGGGAATAACCAGCCAGCATTCATTAACCGGCGGTACCCTGAGAAGGCCCTCCCTGTGGGGGCACACAGGACGATGGGAAGATGATGCCGGCAGCAGGTGTTCCCTTAGATAGTCCGGACCCAAGCCATTTAGGGCTTTATAGGTCATTACCAGCACCTTGAATCTTGATAGCATGTCTTGAATGGTCAACATAAGTATCTTTCTGAATAAAATAAAATTTAAAATATTCCTTTTGAAATATTTTGTATAAACCTACACATAAGGTAATGTCCCATCAATTGTGCATAAAAGAAAAGATAAAATTCAACATGTTAACTAAAGGAAAAGTCTACTACATGCATTATCTATCTATTTATCTATTTATCTATCTATCTATCTATCTATCTATCTATCTATCTATCTATCTATCTATCTATCTATCTTTTATTTATTAAATGGTAAATGGCCACCCCACTCACTCTCAGTATCTTTGATAGCTTACAAAAATAAAAATCCAATATAAAAAAATAACAAAAAAGCAATAATTTCCATCCCCTTGGTGACAATAATCAGATAAACCATTTGATGGGCTCCATTTCACTCTGGGATTTCCAGGTCCATTGGCAAAACCAGGGCCTTGTAAAAAAAGTTTTAAAGTGAGGGCCAATCATATCTCTGCAGGAATGATGATCCAAGGGAGGGAGCCACCATGGAGAAGGCGCTTCCTGAACAGGTGTTATGAGTCCAGGAGAATCCTCAGATTATACAATGGGTCTGTCAGGGGCAGTGCTACCTCATCTAAGACCAAAAATGGCAATGTATGGTGCTGGCCGGCATATTCCAGCACCCTCATCTCTCCAACACTACTGGTCAAGACTCAGAATAGTTAACTTAAAAGCAAACTGAAAATACAGTAGGGTTTCCAATGCACCTAGCAATAGAAATTGTTGGACAACTGGAAAAAAGTAATTGATTCTGCTCTTTCTTAAAAATTACTTTACACAAATCTTGTCACATTTTCTTGTTGCTGATATATATCACTTTCAGTTATATCACTATTGTCTGTCACATTGCTTGACAGACATGATATGAGCCATAGCAGCATTCTAAATTTGTACCACAGGCTTCATCTACACTCCACTCTCCTTTCTGTCCAAAAAGAATATATTTCTTCATTACTTTAAACTGATATGCAATTAATGAGGATTAAATTATTTTCCTGCTATCCAGAGGCAATTAAGGGTGTATGTCTCTACTAATTAATATGCCTTGAATGACTGCTTTATTCTGACAGTTGGCAGGTATTATTGAGCTGTAAAGTCTTCTTTGCTACAAAGTTTCAATAATTTTACAACTAAGAAATCCCAACTGCAAACAAATAAGCAAACATTGGCTGCAGAATAGTGAACAAAATTGTGGAATTCAGCCAAGTTGCTAAAGGAGCTCCAAATAATCCACTTTCATTAAATATTCTGGTTAAATTATTAATTCAGATTTTAGGAACACAAGCTCTTTTTTTTTACCTTGGAGTTAATGCGTCTGCAGGTAACCTTCAAATGTTTTCTTTGTTCTAGCAATAAAGTTTTTTTTATTAGTCAAAAGAATCACACTCTGCCTCAATTTTCATGCATTAAAAACATACATAGATTTTTTTTCTGTTCTATTCTTCAATATTTGTTTAAATATTTTTTTAAATATTTCTTACAAAATATCCCCACAAACACATTTCAAAATGTGCTCTGCAATACAACGTTTCTGAACCTTAGCAACTTGATGATCTGTGGACTTTGACTCTCAGATTTCCCCAGCCATTAATTCCCCATGCTGCCTGAGAAATTAAAAAAAGTTGAAATCCATACATTATGAATAATAAACTTGCATTAACTATGAAGAAAGAAGTGAAAAGATGAACAATAGAATTGGACAGGACAGTTGCAAAAATTGTATAAAACTGGTATCTTGAAGAATATACCAGCTTTCACAAAAATCTCTATTTTGCTTTAAAAAAATTAAAAAGGTGACTTGCAAAATAGCAAGTAAGTTACATAGATAGCATACAAGAAAACACTTTCCTTTCCTTTATAATAGCATACAGTGAATAAATCCTAGATATACGAGAAATGGTTTTGAACAGTGGCAGGGCTCTGACCACTGTTATTTTCAAAACTACTGATTACGTTTTGATAGAAGTATTAATGCTGTTTCAAAGAAAAGGTCATTTCCTGGATCTACACTGATGAAAAAGAAGATATAAAGATAAATTTGGAAGCTTTACATGGACTTTTGGCAGATTAGTTCAAAGCAAAGGCCAGACAAAAACAAACGTTTAGCTTTTGGACCAGATGAAACAGAGAACAATTACCCCTGGGTCACTGGTATCTAGGAATTCACAAAGTGCCCTTAGTAAGAATGAATGAGATATGAGGCAACTATAAATAAATAGAACGGGAAATGATACAGTGCTATAGTAGATCCATGTGATTTTTTTTCTGTAACAGGGGCTTTCAGTGTACTAATATTTACAATTGAAGGGAAAAAGGATCAATTTCTCTTTACAGTGTGAAGTTACAGTTTACATGATTGCCTCTTATGGCCATGGAAGATTGCACTGACCTCTTGTAGAGTCTAAGCTACATACTTTTAAATATAGTTTTAATGTACTTTTACAAAGCTCTGGAAAGTGATCAGCTGATTATTTTTAAAAAACTAAACTGGGGGAGGATGCAGTTTCTTGTACGATTATGAGATGGGCCTTCACTGTAATTCTCAGTAATCACAAAGAAAAAGTACCACATATTCAAGAATAATTTCTAACTGTTTTATATTAAAAGTTTTGAGGCAAGAAAATAAAGTAATTTGGTAACAGCTATCCAGTAAGACACATTAAGAATTTATGAATGACAGTAGCAATGTCATAATAAAAATATATCTTATTTATAAAGTGCTTCTTATAAAAAAAAATCTTTATAAAATTGACATACAGCATACCACCATTCACAGTTAAGATATTTACTTAAACATCTTAACATGCCTGGAGGCTGTTAAGGCCTGGATGGGAACAACAGACTCAAACTGAACCCTGACAAGATGGAATGGCTCTGGGTTTGAGGTCCATGGAGAATTGCCATCTTTGGTTTTGGATGGGGTGGCACTGCCCCAGACAATCACACTGCATAATCTGGGAGTTCTCTTCAACTTACGATTCCTGCTTGAGGAAAAGTGGCAGTTTTGCTAGGACAGCCTTTGCATAACTACAGATTGTACATCAGTTATGCCCTTTCCTGGATGAACAATCCCTATACCCTAGCATTGACTTTGCAATGCTCTTAACATGGAGCTGTCTTGAAGAGTATGCGGAAGTTTCAATTGGTTCACAATGCAGCAATCTGCATGGTTTTGTACAGGTCTAGATTTTCACATGTTTCACTTTTTCTAGGGCAGCATTGGCTACCAATTGGCTTCCAGGTCCAATTCAGGTGCTTTTGTCACTTTCAAAGACCTACACGGCTTGGGGTCAGGTTATCTGAAGGACTGTTTTTTCCCAATCACATCACCCAGTCCACTAGAGCAGGGAGACAGGGAATGCTATGCGTCCCTTTCCTAAGGAGGTACATCTGATGGGACCAAGAAGACGGCCCATCTTCTTGGTCCCATCAGATGTGATATTTCCTGTGGAATGTCATGAATGCAGAGATAAGAGTGGTCCCCACTTTGACACACTTTCTCAAGGCCCTGAAGACATGGTTCTGGTACAATAAGAGTGAGTTGGATAGCCATATAAATTTCCTTAAATAAATAAAATAAAATAAAATAAACATAAAGCCTATTGCTCTATTAATATTATACAAAAAAATGGGGAAGGAGGATAAATATTCACCCCAGAAATCAAGCATATATTTGTTTGTTTATTGATTGGTTTTTGCCCTGTTTTCATTTCTAATAGACTATGGATGATTTCTTTTCAATAAAAAGCATGCTACCATACAGAAGTTGTCTTTTACTAAACCAATGCAAATTCAGAATAATTACTATATTATAATTAATTAATAAAATGCTGTGCTATTTTAACCCTCCCCAACCTGAATGTCTTTTATTTATGTAAAATTCAACTCCCAGAATTAAACTGTCAGCACTGTCATTTTAAGGAACCTGGGAGTGAAGTGCATGATTTTTTGAGTGTCCATACTGGAGAAGATTTATCTATCTAATGCAAACACAGTATATCAAGGGATAGGCAGAAATCTACAAAGGCTCTATTAATTTACCTCTAATAAATTGTCATAAGAAATGGATGGTTGGTAGAAGTTAGAGAAGGATAATTCCAAATCTTTTCTTATCTCCTCCTCCAGCCTGCAAGATCATATTTTTCCCTCTAATCTTGAAATGATTATTCATGGTGGAATAGCAATAGTGAATACAATTTATCTTTCCAATCACATAATACTCATTACCTAAGATCTCTTCTGTTAGATATACTGGACTCATGTAAATAAATCCCTTATTCAGATTTATTCAGACTGGAACTCACTCTCTCTCTCTCTCTCTCTCTCTCTCTCTCTCTCTCTCTCTCTCTCTCCGTGTGTGTGTGTGTGTTGTAAACTCTTCATCTGCCCAATTTTTTCTCTAAAGTGCTATGTCTGGTTAATCTAGATCAAAGGCAATAAATACTGTATATTGTAATTGGTCTTGAAAATATTTAATGTATTTGGGGACCATCTGGTAACAAATTAAACTTTCAAATATCATTACAACCTGAGCGCTACACATCTCCCTTGCCAATTTTGCTATCATGATGGCTGAGTGACATTCCTATTTCTCTTTCACCTTACAAATGCATCAGTAATACATTATTTTCTGAGGCAGAGTTTGCACCAAAAAGTCTCTGTGTTTAAAATATGCTGCAAATCCTTGACCTTAGCAAGGATTTAATTTAATTTATTCTGTGTTTAAAATATTCTATAAGATATTCTATCATTAAAAAGTTCCATTACTTAATGATAAGAATATTATTTATAAAATCATTTAGCATGTTTTCCCATTAGGCTTAATTTTTCATGCTCTTTAATCCAATTTACTTCTTTGTTTAAAGAACTAAGATATAAAGGGTATGATTAAATCACTAGAGTGAGATTATCCATTCAAGTATGATTGATCAATAGAGGAATGCTTGTTTTGAGAATAATTTCATACTCTAGTGTTTCTGTAATAATATGTTTTGTATTTTGATAGCTGCCTTGACTCTTTTGAGAAGTTACTAACAATATATGGAGTTCAGATAACATGCAATGCAGTTTTTCTTAACATGGCTACATGGAATGAATATATAGCAATTTTAAGCTAGAAGGCTTAAGTAGAATATAAGGAAAAATATAATTCTAAATCCTGCAAATAAAAGAGTAGTAATCACATTCCTAGTTATTTACATTAAACCTAGCCAATCCAGGTTTGGCTTTATAATGGAAAGAACATATTGTCCATTCTATTCATTCTAAAGATGACTGAATCCTTATCATATAGTCATTTGTAGCTTCCTAAGGTAGATTCCCAACTCATATTACAAGGTGTCCAATTCAAGCTGATAATAACAGCAAAGGCATTGATATGATACAAATAGAGCCTTTTTATCTACATATATTCTTTGAATACTATTACTCAATGCCAATTTACTTCTAAAAAAGTTGCTTTGTCATAGACTATGAATCATCAAGAGATAAAGAATATTCCAGAATTATGAACATAGTTCATAATTATGAACATGAACAAGCAACAGTGAGAACTGGACACGGAACCACTGATTGGTTCAAAATTGGGAAAGGAGTCTGGCAAGGCTGTATACTGTCGCCCTGCCTATTTAACTTATATGCAGAGCACATCATCAGAAAGGCAAGGCTACATGAATCAAAAGTTGGAATTAAGATTGCCGGAAGAAATATCAACAACCTAAGATGTGCAGATGATACCACTCTAATGGCAGAAAGTGAAGAAGAACTAAAGAGCCTCTTCTTGCGGGTGAAGAAGGAGAGTGCAAAAGTTGGGTTGAAACTTAACATTAAGAAAACCAAGATCATGGCATCCGGCCCTCTCAATTCCTGGCAAATAGATGGGGAAGAAATGGAAGTAGTGACAGATTTTATTTTCCTGAGCTCCAAGATCACTGCAGATGGGGACTGTAGCCAAGAAATTGGCTACAGTCCTGGGGAGGAAAGCCATGGCAAATCTAGACAGCACACTAAAAAGCAGAGACATCACCCTGTCAACAAAAGTGCGTATAGTCAAGGCTATGGTCTTCCCAGTTGCAATGTATGGCAGTGAAACCTGGACCATAAAAATGGCTGAGCACCAAAGAATTGAGGCCTTTGAACTCTGGTGCTGGAGAAGACTCCTGAGAGCAGTGGCATAGTGTGGGGGGTGCAGGGGGGCCCGGCTGCACCGGGCGCAACATCTGGGGGGGCGCACTCGCACTCACAGCTCTCTGCCCCTGCCTGACTCACTCACTCTCTCTCACTGCAGTGCTGGCTGTGCAAATCCGATCCGAGCCGCCAGGTCGCCGCCCACTGTGGAGGGTGTGTGTGCCAGGCGTGCAGTGTGGGTTAGGGGGCACAAATTACTTTCCTTGCCCCAGGTACTGACAACCCACACTACACCACTGCCTGAGAGTCCCTTGGACTGCAAGATGATCAAACTGGTCAGTCCTAGAGGAGATCAACCCTGACTGCTCTTTAGAAGGCCAGATCGTGAAGTTGAAACTCAACTACTTTGGCCACCTAATGAGAAGGAATGACTCACTGGAGAAGAGCCTAATGCTGGGAAAGATTGAGGGCAAGAGAAGAAGGGGACGACAGAGAATGAGGTGGCTGGATGAAGTCACTGAAGCAGTAGGCGTGAGCTTAAATGGACTCCAGAAGATGGTAGAGGACAGGAAGGCCTGGAGGAACGTTGTCCATAGGTTCACGATGGGTCGGACATGACTTTGCAGCTAACAACAACAACAACAACATGAACATTGTCCTCTGAAACTATTGCTTTGAAACAAACAAGCAAACAAAAAGAGTATTAAAAATGTGAGATAATTTCTGGAGCTTTCAGAAATAGGTGTATAAAAATCAATGTCTAGATTCTTCATATATACCTGATTTATTGTCTACCAAAAATGACATTGCATTGGGGTATAAATAGGCCACCCAACCAAACAGAGGCAATAGATGAATTTTTTGCTGATCAGTTAACCAAGTCATGTATGAAGCACATCACAATAGTAATGGGGGACTTTAATTACCCTGACATCAACTGGGAGACAAACTCCACCAAGTGGAAGATCAAACAGATTCCTGACAGGTAACAGACAACTTTGTCTCCCAAAAAGTAGAGAAGGGAACTAGGGGATAAGCCATATTGGACCTAATTCTCACTAACAGATGAAATAATAGAAGGTGTTGAAGCCACAGGAACCTTGGAGATCTCTAATACTGATCTGCAACCAATTCTTGTGCTGAATTTAATTTGGCAGGCCACAGCCTACATTTTTATTATCAGAAAATTATATTTACCTACAAAAGTAAATATCCAATTATTACTACATACATTAATCATGATTATATTTCTGTTGTTATTTTTTAAAATACAATTTTTAATGTAATTGTTCTTTAAAGCAGCAAGCTTTTAAGTTACTCTACATATCTGATTAATATCAAACTAATTAATACTATTAATGGTATTAAAATTACTATTTCCATTTTGTTTCTGACTTTGTTACCTAATTTGTTAGGCAATCTTTCGATAATTCTCAACCTCTCACTTCTTCTTTGTGTAGGCGTGTATGATTTTTCACTTGCTTTTAATTGTTTGTCATTTGTCCCTTTTTAAGCCTTGAAGGAGAATATTACCTTTTATCTTTCAATGCAATTATTGCTAGATGCCTTTTACATTTATTTTTAGTAAACAGGTCAGATATTAATTGTCCTAAACAAAGAAATAAAAAGTGTCTTGCAGAAGGTTAGATATCAATTAACTTAAATAAACAAAATAAAATAAGTGTCTTGCAGAATAATTACTTATTCATTTCAGACATTTTATTGAAGTGTTCCCTTTTACATTTAAATCTAACAGAATAATGTCTGTCACACTGTGAGAGTGGTTTGAAAATACTCCTACAATGGGTGACTATTGTGATTAAAATGCAAATATAATAATGCAGAAGGGAATTCACAAGTGAATACACAGAGACACATGTGCACATATAGAAATACACTGTAACTTTTCCTTATGAAAATTATTGATAGCTTTTCAGAGAAGTATGGAGCATTCATAAGAAACTTTGAATTCCCAGATTCATATAGATTGACATTTGCAATGGACTTCAGCTGTAGAGCTAAGCAGGTTGTCATCAGCTCAAACAAATCAACATCTATCTGTCTTTCTATTTGTCAGGCAACTCATTTGGCAACAGATAAATAAAAAGATCTGTCATTTACTCCATTCCCAGGAACTTGATCCTACAGTTTGCACTGTTTGATGTGATCATAGTGTAGCAGCTCTGAGCATTAAGAAAAAGAGGGCTTTACAAGAATATATTATTATTTTTTTCCCTAGAATGTCTATGCTGCTATTGGTCCACTAGCTCCTATTTACTTTCTACCTGCTCAGCCCTCCAGTCAAGAAAGGCTTGACTGAACCAATATTGACATATAAAACAAAATATTAATGTTCCTATGCAGTGATGTAAGTAAAATTCATTGTACTGCAAAACATTAAAATCAAGACCGTTGAGATCCAGCAAGTAAGGATTATATTTGGATTTTTATTTATTCTAATGATAATTGAGTAATGGTTAATGATGAATTAGCACTCAGGAAAATAGTCTTCATAGGTATGACCACTGAGCAATAATTAAGTCAATTTTGTTGGCTGAGCTATTACTATCTACTGCAAGATCCATGGTGACTACTGAATATGTAGCATCTGTAAACATAACTCATATATTTCTAGTTAGAATGGGATACTTGTAAGAATTCATTAAGAAATTAATTATCATCCATACTGGATGGTGTCATTGTAATAGGGAGTTCTAACTCAAATAAAGTTGTGTGATTTGAAAAGATGGTATGACATTTTTAGTAACAGCATTAATTTTAGCAGTTTTGTCCAGTTACAGTTAAGGCAGCAGAATAGAAACCAGGAAACCATGAGTTCAATCCCACCTTAGCCATGGAATCCAGTCATTCTTTCTCAGTCCAATTTAAAGGTGGGATAAAATAAATAAATAAGCCTTGTGTTAATCTAAAATTCATTATAATTCCTCTAGATCAGGGGTGTCAAACTGCTGGCCCATGGACTGGATGCATCATGCTGAAACTGCGCCCACCCTATTGCCGGCAATGGAAAAAAGTCACGATACTTTGTGACACATCACGTGACATTGCGAGTTTGACACTGCTGCTCTAGATGATTCATTTTAAATAACACTTGCCAACAGTAATTTAGCGAAATGGTAAATCCTCTTTGGATGAGTGGGTGGTGCTTCAGGCCTTTTAAGGAGGTGATGGTTTTCTTCCTTCTTAAGAAATCATTGCTAGATACCATCCTGATGGACAGTTTTCATCCTGTTTCTTTCTTCTCATTTCATTCTTCCCTTTCTTGAGAATGTTGTCAAGAATGTGGCTGTGGTGTAACTCCAGAGGATCCTGGATTATCTGGACCCCTTTGAGTAGTAATTCAGGCCAGGATATGTGACAGAAACAGCATTTATTGCACTTTTCAAAGATCTCTAACAAGAACAGTGTAGTGTATCTTTGCTTTATATGACTTCTCAGCAGCTTTTGATATTATCAACCATGGTATCCTTCTGGAATGGCTTCAGTGGTTTAAAGTGAGGAGCACAGTGTTGTCCTGGTTTACTTCTCCTCAGGCCATTTACAGACAATGTTGACCAGGTGAAAGAGGTCTGACCCTCAGCCCCTGGGTTCCATGAGCCCCTATGGGTTCCTGTTTAACATCTACAAGGGAACACTGGATGAGATCATACATCACCACTGAGTGAAATATCATCAGTATGCTAATGATATTCAGTTGTACATCTCCACCCGTGTTAAGTTAAGCAGTACTATGGCTACCTTCTCTCAGTACCTAGAGGCTGTTGACGATTGGGTTGGGGACCAACAGCTTAAAACTGAACCCTGCTAAGATAGAGAGGCTTTGTGTGCAGGCTCCTTGACTCTTTGGCAATTATCATATTTGGTTGTAGATAGGGTTCCACTGCCTCAGACAGGCCTGGTGTATAATATGGGGGTTCCCCTGGACTTGTGACTCCTTCTGAAGAACAAATGGCAGTCGTGGCCAGGAGGCCCTTTGCACAACTGGGCCAATAGTCACTTCCCATTTGGACTACAATGCACCTACATTGGGCTGCCCTTGAGTATCTAGAAGTATCTAGAAGCTTCAGGCTCAAAACACAGAGGTTTAAATACTTTTGTACAAGACTAAATTTACACATGCATTGTTTGCCAATTTGTTTTCAGGTGCAATTCAAGGTCCTGGTTATCATAGCTTTTAAAATATAAATGGCTTGGGGCCAGGTTATTTGAAGTACTACCTCTCTCCAGTTACATCTTCCTAGACCATCATGCCAGGAAAGGAGAATATGGGCCTTCTCAATACTGACTCATCATTCTATACTCTATACCTCTATACTTATCATTCTCCAGAGATTTCACCCTCCCCCCGCCCCCCACAGATGCACACTTTATTACTATTTCAAAAGGCACTGAAGACATAATTCTGGAAATAGGCTTGGGGAACCCAGGATGATACAAAACTGATCAAGTAATTTATTGACACTGTGGGGGGAAGAGTGGGTAGGGGATTTTTAGGTTTTAAATTGTGGTTTTTCATTACTATATGCCATCCAGAGTTATTGTGTGTGAATTGGGCAGCCATATAAATTTTCTTAATAAATAATAAATAACTACCAGCACTGAAATTACTTCTGTTAAGCAAAGCCTGACAAAACAAATAAAAAAAAACAAATAAATAAATTATTTTTTTCTCAGTATATTAAACAATGAAATACTGTAGAACTGATGTTTTTGAATGTCTTATTTTTGGTTCAACAAATTAACTTTTTCTGTATGCTCAGAGAAGGTGCATATGAAAGAGCATATGAAAAATGCTTGAATAAAAACAATTCCTTGTGGATGTAAGATGTATATAGTTCTATGTAATAAGATAGTATTGTAACATCATATTTAGATGAACAGAGAGGAAACAAAGTGGTATCAATAAAGCAGTTAATTCACAACATGCAGGAGATTCTAAGAAAACATCTTTGAAAAATAAAGAATTTCATTTATCCTTGTTTTTCTTTATCTCTAGATTCAAACTGACAATTTACTTCATGTCTAAAAATTGTTATTTTCCCATTGTAATACGTGAAAAGAGTACAGTATTGGATTGAATGACTGGTGAAAGGCTATTAAGAAATAACATCATTCTTTTGTTAATCTCCTGGCACCTATTTCCCATTGATCAAAATGTTCTGAAAGGCAATTATAAAATAAAAAGTGTGTTTCAACTAAATAATTAATAAACCAACAGAAAATACAAAACAAGGCAATAGCACCAAATGGAATAGACATACAGTAATTCCGTTTAAAAAGACAGTTGGAGCAATTGCTATCCTAGAAATTCCCAAAGAAGCAAGCACATCTTCAATTATTATTTAAATAAAATATTGGAAAGCCAGCCATATTTTTGAAAGAAAGACTTTTATAATCAAGGGTTAACAATATTTCTAAATATCACAAAGCAATATAGATCCACCAATAGGATCCTAAGCATAGGTTCCATACACATGAATTTAAAAGCATGAGTAAAATACTATTTAAGACAGCTGGGTACTACGTGTTTTAGGACTATATAAATTAAAGTTAACATCTTGAACTAGATTTAGTCAGGTCCATGATTTGGAGTATTTTAATCTTGTATTGTGTATCTGACTAGGTAGGGTGTGTAATATAGTATTACTACAATGTTACAATTTTGTTCAATAAACCTGTGTTTACTCTTACTAGGATCTTTTTAAAAATAAAATGAGTGACAAGACACACACTTTTTAATGCATACTTTCTAGAAGTCTGCAGACATTAAAATATAAATGCTGTTGTAGCATAGCATAGTGCAGTGATGGTGAAACCTTTAGAGACCAAGTGCTCAAACCACAACCCAAAACCCACTTATTTATTGCAAAATGCCAGGGCTGCATCAGCATTGTGGTGCCCTTAGGGGGGGCGTGGTTCACTGGGTGGGCATGACCCACTGGGTGGGTGTGGCTGTGGTGGTCATGGTAGACTGGGTGGGCATGGGTGGGGTGGGCGTAGCCACCTCAGTGTTGCTCATGGAAGGGATGCCTGTGGGGGCTGGGCATGGTTGGGGGAGATCTCTGGTGGGTTGGGTGGTGGGCAGAAGGCTCATCTTGTGAGGTGAGGCAGGGAGCAGGGCAGGAGTACCATTGCCACAGGGCAAGGCAAAGTGAGGCAGGGGCTGGGGCAGTGGCTGCCTAACACCATTGGCCCCAACACAGAGAGACCTGTGAGCTCATGGGGGCCAATGGTGTTCATTAGCAGCCACAGCCTGCCAGCCCCTTGACCAGCGCACTCTGGGGCTCTGCAGCCCACTGCCAATACCGGGCCAGCCTTCCAGCAGCAGGTGGAGTAGGGGAGGGGGGAACACGTGATGCAGACTGCCAGGTGCACCTACTCTGTTCCATCTGTTTTTGCTTGCAGCTGGAGAGCAGGTCACTGCTGGTCATCTCTTCAGCTCCCCTGCAGATCTTGCCCTTGGCCAGCATGTGGAGCCTGTTCCCCTCATGCACCCGATGCACCTTGGTTCCACCTCGGGCCACCACTGCCAGCAGCTCGCGCAGGTCCATTAGGCCACCACCACCACCCAGAGCAGCAGCCCCACCCAGCATGCCAAAGGTCACCCCAAGCGGGGAAAGCCAGATCCCCATCGGTGCCATGGCCCCCCAGTCCCAGCTAGGATTGCATGCCTCCACATCTCTGCTGGGCCTGAGTGGCCTTTGGCTTGCTGGTCATGGGCATGCTCTACCACCAAGCTTGCTAGCTGGCCACTTTGCCTCCTTTGTTCTGGGCAGGGCTGCTGCTCTGGGCAGCAACAGCTTAATGGACCTGCGTGAGCTGCTGGCAGCAGCACGGGTGCCCATAGAGAGGGCTCTGAGTGGCATCTCTGGCATGCATGCCATAGGTTCACCACCACTGGCATAGTAGCTAAACCCCCCTCAAAGTCAGCTTTGCTGCTATTGACTATTCATGTAGTGATCTTTGCAATGACATATAACTGATTTGCCATTTTACTTTCTTCTATGATGTTTTTCAGTTTTCTACTCAACCAACACCTACCATCAAAAGTCCTTTAAATATTTCCTATTCAAGTACAGTATCCAATAGCCAAGAAGCTTCTTTAGGTTAGAACTGAAGAAGCTTCTTGAATGAAAACAAAACATTTTCAAAGAAAAAACTAAGAGCATTTTAGAAAAAGCATTTTTGGGAAAACCATGACCTGGATAATTGAGAATCTCCACAGACTCCTGTTCAAGTAATAACCAGGTACAACTGTCCTTTTTATTGTTTGTTTGTTTATGTCAACCAAAATTGATTTGAAATGTATCATAAATGTTACATCATCATCATCATCACGTAAAGCAAAACTTGTAAATTTGAATAGAGAAAAATACTGTGAATCTCAAAATATATGAAATATAATCAGATTATCCTTTTCTTTTTGAAATATTTGAGCTGAGTGCTAAATGAATGCCATGCTAATTGCAATAAAAATGAAATAAAATTCTCTGCCCTACCAAGACTAATAAATAGTATGTAATTATAAAATACCTTTCCTTAATTTTAAGTAACTAACTTTATTTTTATACCATCTTAGGAGGTATAGTCAAGAACACAACAGAATCAAAGTTTTTACTATCCACATAAAACTTAAATGAACATTTTCAGAAATACTTGCATAAACAAGGCATTAGTAAGTTGTATCATACTTTCAATTTAGTTATATTCTTCTTCTCTTCATAATATGCAATTGTTGAACCAGGATCTCTTAGTATTTGTGTATATCATTTTTATATGACCTGAACAATGAGATTCAAATACCAGCCAGTGACCTTGTTTATGGATGTCATATTTATTACAATTCATTCTTGTGCTCTGCCCACCATTCTATATTATTATTCAGTTTCATTGCCTCACTATCATTCTTCTCCTTTTCCTTTATCACAATGAAGTAATTCAAAAATGACATTGTGCTTGATGCAGTTAAATTAGAAAATCATTATGAGCAAATCAGAGTGTATTTAATTTGGCTGTTATTGATTTCAGAGGAAGTTCTTTAAAGAGACTAGCAGATGGATGATGAAGAAATAATTCTGCCATATCTCACAATACCCATTGAAGAGAATATATGTAGCACTGGGTTAAACTGTAGAACCCTTGGTCCTCTTTTTAAGCTTAGTTATTTGCTTCTAGTTTTTCACCAGATTAGGTGCTAGTGAGTATGGAGTTTGCCACTGTTTATATACAGCAGGTTGCCCTTGTCTTATTCATGGGGGAATGGCCTTATCCTTGGTAGGTCCTTGAATAGGATATTGGTTTGTGCTTGAACTTTTATCTGATGTTAATCCCTGCTTACAACATTGGTTACTATAGGGGATGTGTTAAGGTTATTTTGTTTTCTTCTTAACTCTTTTATTGACTCGTTTAATGGTGTATAAATGTGGTTTATCTATATATGTCTAGTGATAACTGATTTGATGCCAAACTTCCAGTAGTTCTCTAGTATTTTTGGATTTAGTTTGGTCTAGGATCACTAGCACTAATGATGTTACTTAATGGGATACTGAAATGTCTGTAAGCAAACAACCAAGTTCAAAAAGCATTAAGGACTCCACAGGTCTCATAATGCAGTATTACTGTTATTATTTTATACAATAGCTGAATTGCAGATGATCTATACTGAAGAGGCAACCACACAATGAGCTCAATTAAGACATATTTATAGGAGTTAATAATAGGATACAAGATTTTATGTAAATCTCAACAGTTGACAATTCCAATAGTTCTACTATCTAACACATCTTCTAATGTCATATTCATCTTAACTCTAATTCACTACTGATTATACTGAGATACTTTCTTATTTTATTGTTGAATGATCAGGTGGGTTGGGGAAAAAAACAGTAGAAAGTTCAGAACTGTCTGTATCCTGTTTTTAGAATTATATAGGTAAAGGTAAAGGTTCCCCCGCACACGCGTGCTAGTCGTTTCCAACTCTAGGGGCCGGTGCTCATCTCTGTTTCAAAGCCGAAGAGCCAGCGCTTGTCCGAGGACGTCTCCGTGGTCATGTGGCCGGCATGACTAGATGCCAAAGGCGCACGGAACGCTGTTACCTTCCCACCGTAGTGGTCCCTATTTTTCTACTTGCATTTTTTACATGCTTTCGAACTGCTAGGTTGGCAGAAGCTGGGACGAGTAACAGGCGCTCACTCTGCTATGCGGCACTCGGGATTCGACCTGCCAAACTGCCGACCTTCTGATCGACAAGCTCAGCGTCCTAACCCACTGAGCCACCGTGTCCCTTTAGAATTATATACAAAAACATTATTTGGTAGTTGATGCCTTTTTTTCCCTTATACATCCCATCCTGCCTAAGCTTAGTTTCAAATATTTGGTTTCTGATATGTAGTGGCTTTCCTTTTCTTTTACTAATATATTACACATTTTATCTTACACCTATTCATAGATGGTTTTCTGGCTTTTGAATCTTCTTAGGCCATTGATTTTATTGAAAACAACCTACATCATATTCTTTCTAGGCATCATTTATTACACAATCTTTTATCTATTTTCCTCCAAAGAAGGAGGAAAAAAGTATCAAGACATTGTAAGAAGGTAAACTAAGCATATTGAAAATCTAGAAAGTTACTATATAATTGACAATCTGGACTCATCCAGGAAGAAGTAATATTTTCAGGATAATTGTTCCATCCTAATAGAAATTAGCATATACTTAATACAGCAGTTAGCCATTTTATTGCATGTAGGATGAAGGATGTTTCAACAAGTTGATTGCTTAAATGCAAAGTGAAGGCCACTCATATGTCTATGGTGTTTCTTTTTCTTATCTGTCCTACATTTTAATGGTTATTTAGTCTTCCACTTTTCTGCTTTAGAGCTAGGTAATTTTTAGTGGACATAAACATTTATCACCTGAGAAATGTATCACTCTCATACTATTCCATTTCTAAGTGTTAGATTTGAAGAATATTGTTTTCATGAATGCCTGAAAAAAATGAATGGGAACTTCATGAGTTATTCACATGGCCACATTTTGGATGAATTTTATAGAATTTTCATTTTATACTGTGAATTAATAAAAATCTGTGAGCATACCGTACAGTAGGCAAAGCTGTTTATGGTTGTGAACATTTGTTCAATATTGAGAAGTTAAAGTTCAGACTCAGAAACTTCAATAAAGGTTTAAAAGGTTCATTTGTTTGAGCAAAGTTTTGAAAAAAAAATCAGAGGGGGGGGAAACAGAAGTAGAAAGGAATTGTAATTTTGTCACTGATGGGTAGCTGCTATAATGTGAAGTGTTATTTGATTACTCAGGACCTCTTTTCAGGTATTTATAAAGCGAGAATTGTTTTTGCATTTATGAGTTTAGGATCTATATTTAAAATCTGAACACCATATCCTTATTCAGTAGGCATCCATATGAAGCATGGAAATTTCAGTGGCCTCCATTGAGAATTACCATCAGATACAAGAAACCAAGAGCCAGAATAGAGATGACCTGACTTCTCTTTTTTGGACACAGAGTTTCTATGCAGTTTTGAGGGTAAGGGTAATCCCTTACCAAATTCAAATAAAATGTATAAGAAATATTTGAAATATGCATTACTGAATGTGAGGAAAGATATTTTTTTTTAATCCCATTTATATCCCGCCCTTCTCCGAAGACTCAGGGCAGCTTACAATCTAAGAAGCACAAATCAATGTGCTTAGCAATAGCCTTCATTCTATGTATATGCCTGTTTATTAGGGCTTTTGCCCCCCCCAAGCGGCATTTTTTTACAAAGTCAGCTTATTGCCCCCAACAATCTGGGTCCTCATTTTACCTACCTCGGAAGGATGGAAGGCTGAGTCATTTGGGATGGTAATGAAAAATGTTAATGCACAAAGCAGAAGCAGCATAAAAGTTTAACATTTTTGGCATCCTAGTTTCATGCATGATACTCACTATTTGTTGTCTTGTGCCATAATTCTTCTGCGGTCATGCTTTCAGAAATTTCCTGCATAGTAAGTGCTACACAATTTATTTTCACAATCTTATTCCTTAGGCTTTTATGTTTTGCTTTGTTTTATTTCATTGCACTCTCCTTCTAAAATTTCTGAGGAGCATTAAACTTTCTTTTACTCTTACTACAAAGTTGCTGCGTTATTATTGCTAATTGCCTTCATAATAAAACATTCAGTCTGTTTGGATCACTTCTATGTGTAGCCTTGGAATTTAAAAGTTGGCAGAAAGAATTTTTTGGGAGGGGGGATCTCAAACAGGAAAAACAGTTTAACTGTGGAAACAATGGTTGCTTCTATTTCTAAGATTATATTCTAAATGTTTGTCTTTGTAAAATGATTTTTGATACATTTCTTGAATGACAACATTTGTTAGAATTTGCAGTAAAAATATTGTTATATAAAGATGTTTATTCAAAAACTCAGTATTTTACAATCTTAAAAGCATAGGGTTAGGGTTAACAATCGATGCTTTCAGTTTAGCCTAAAACTTTATATAGGCAAAAATGAATTTTAACTACTGAACTACAGGTCTTTCCCTAATTGTACAGGAAGAATGAAATTTGCCTCCCTCTTATCTGGATAGGGGTCTCCCTTATGCACTTGGAAATTTTGGAGGTGCCCCTTTAAAAAAGGAAGAATTATTTTACTTTCTCTAACATGATTTACCAGAAGGAAATCCTGATATAATACCTTTTCAATTCTATTAATTAGGTATTTCATCAACAAACTAAAAACCATTATAGCTACAGATGCCAAGAAATCTTTCTCTTCTACAAGCTAAAAAGCTAAGTAAAAATAAATTAAAATAATGAAGTATAGTAATATTTAAATGATGTGACTTTAAAATAATATGTTTAATTCTTTTAAAAATCAAGAGTCTCAATATATAGTGATTTTATAGGTATGAAAATACAGTAACATTATTGGGTGTACTTAACACAGTGGGCAAAGAATACCTTTTACATCTTTTTTTAAAAAAAAATATTCAATCATAGCAACAGGGTTTTAAAGTAAGATAAACATAAACTGAAATTCCTTTTAATTAGCATTTCCATAAAATAATTGTAATATTGAAAAGTCTGATCAATAACTATTTCCTGTAATTTTCAGCTGATATGGGACAGAACTGTTAGCAACATACTAGGTGGGCCTTGCTAACAGTTACTCGTGATAATTCTAGATGGAGTTGGTTATAAAGTATTTGAAAGCAGGACAAGTAACAGTGGATGGAAACTAACCAAGGAAAGATCCAGCCTAGAACAAAAAAGGAATTTCCTGATAGTTAGAACAATTAATCAGTGGAACAACTTGCTTTCAGAGGTTGTGGGTGCTCCACACTGGAGGTGTTTAAGAAGAGATTGGAAAACTATTTGTCTGAAATGTTACAGAGTTTCCTGCTTCAGCAAGGGTGGACTAGACTAGAAAACCTACAAGGTCTCTTAAAACTCTGATTTTCTGTTATTCTGTTATTTTCAATTGGTTTACACTTAAAAAGTTTCTTTCTTTCTCTTTCCTTCCTTCCTTCCTTCCTTCCTTCCTTCCTTCCTTCCTTCCTTCCTTCCTTCCTTCCTTGTTTCTTTCACATGTACATGTACATATACATATGACTTCACAAGGCCTCCTGGTGGTTTACAACTTCCTGTATAAAAATCAATTAAAATAAACACATTAGAGAAGAGAAGGTGGCACAGATGATTGTCTCATTTTATTTTATTTTATTTGTTTTATTCACTTTTTTCCAATTTTACTTCAGTTTTTACTATCTTTACTACCCCCTGTAGATAATTAGTCATGACATCCTCAGAATCTTGAAATTTAATTCAAACTGCTGAAGAAAAGACAGAATGGTGAAAAGGGAAAAAAAAGTATAGCATTACCCCCTCGGTGGGCACCAAAGCCTCCCCTTTTAGTCCTGCTCAACAGCTGCACTCTCAAGGCATTGACAGAATGTCCGGTTTTGGCGGGAGCTCATGTGGAGTGAAGAGATGGCAGGTTCTCATCATCAGAGGGGTTTGCAGGAACAAGGGTGATCAAACCCTTAGCACGGCGGTCAGTGCATAACAGTACTTAACAGCCATGGGCAGTTGTAGCAATAATAGTCAATAGTTCATAGCAGCCATTTGAGGAAGGGGGGAGAATTCCCCAGCTCCAAGCAGCAACAGAAACCACAAACAGAGATAATCAATGTTCCGCAGTCACTGCTCAATTTGCCAGGGCAACTCGCCACAATGTCTGCAGCATGCACAGGTAGTAATAATATTTGGATGGCCGCTGGTCTCCAAAGCAGTAGTGGCCCACCTCTCCTTCTCTTCTGTTGGGAGCCGTCATCCCAGTCTTTCTATGCCAAATCCCCCATCCCCCCTTTCCTTTTTAGTTAAAACCTGGTTTAATGCCCCACACAACTTTCTCACTCTCACTCTCTCTCTTCCCCATGCTCAGAATATTCCCTTGCAAAATGAAAGCAATAAAACTCCACTCTCTCTCTCTCCCCTTTGCTTGGGATATCCCCTTGCGAAAGGAAGCAATAAAATCTCCACCCTCTCATTCTCTTCCTCTCCTTCCTACTACTCCAGAGGAGAGGAGTCACCTAAAACTCCAATTCTCTTTGGCTTCACCTGGTCTCTCTCTCTCCCCAACAGCAACAATAACCACCCACACCCCCTTTCTCCTTTTCTTCCCTTCCACGTGAACCACACCAGCTGTGCCCAAACCGGCAACAGCTGTCCAAGCTTTTCAGTTCCCTCTCACCAGCTAGGCTCCTGCAAAGCCTTTTGGTCAGGCCCGCTACAAATGTAATGGATGAAATCCATGCTGTTATACTCTACATGAGCCATCAAAACATCCACAAATCGACAATTATGTGCTGGACAAGAAATGTTTAAGTAAAACTATCAAAAAATCCCATCTATTCTATTTATAGCTCAAATAGATGTGTTACTCTGAATTGGGATTTGGAAACTGAATTAGAAAAGCAATAATTTTTAGAGCTCTCTTCATGAGGAATTAAGCCATCAGAACGAATCCCCATTCTTATTAGTCTTCTCTCTGAAATAGCTGCTGTTTCCCCAACAAATTTATGCTCGATGTGAGATTAACCAAGGAAATATAAAATTAGCCAACACATTAACCAAGGAAATATAAAATAAGGCATTAACTTTTTCTTATTTAGTTCAATGTAGCCTTAATCTGGATCTAACCTAGTAAATACTTTTCAGAAAAGCTTACAGAAGAACTGAGCTGGTATGCATAAGCTGGAAATCACAGAGACAAAATTATTTTCTTCTTCTTCTTCTTCTTCTTCTTCTTCTTCTTCTTCTTCTTCTTCTTCTTCTTCTTCTTCTTCTTCTTCTTCTTCTTCTTCTTCTTCTTCTTCTTTTCAAGTTCTCAAAGTTTATTTTCACAACAACCCTGGGACAACAATCAGGCTTAAAGACTATAGTTACCTATTCAGTTATAAGGACAGGTAGAGAATTGTTCCCTGGTTGGTGGCCAACACCTTAATCACTGTATCACATTGATTTTTTTAATTTCTATTGATATTTGGTTTATTACTATATTTAAAATTATATAAAATAATTATTAAATATAATATTAATGTAAATACAGAAATTCAAGTAAATATGTAGAAATATGCTGAAAATAGTTCTCCGTGTGGAAAATATTTCAAATGCAGGAAGGAGAAAATATATACCAAGGCTGACACCAACTTAACTTCAACCTTAAAATTCTAATGCTTTTCAAGAGTACAGCTGTTTAGAATGTAAGCATTAGTATAAAATATCACATACACATCAATTTAGGTCCCCCTTCTGTTGTGTCTTTCATAAGAAATGTCCCCAAATCAAATTGAAAATCAAACTCACATCTGAATTCATTCATTTTCATGTTCACTGGCAGTTTAACAAAATGAACTGGTTGATAAAATATTTGGATATCATTATTATTCAAGCAGCTCTAAATATATTATAAATATATCATAAACTTCCACAGCTGCTAGGTTAATGTGTAACCACAGCTAACTTCTTTAACATTAATGGCATTTGGCAACACATCATACACTGGCCAAGAGGCCACTTTTTTGTTAAAACTCTATTTTCTTATTTAAACAGTTCTATTTGTTGTATAATGTTGTAAACATCATTTACTACTAATCTTTGTATATCAGATTCGGGTTTGAATATAACATTGAAATAGCTTTGGTTGCCCTGATTAATCATTTTACTGGCAGAGACATAAGGAAAATATTACTGTTTTCATTCTTCTTGATCTGTTTGCAATCTCTAATCTTATTTAATTATTTCAGGAATGGCTCTTGGACTGCAGTATAACAGTGGTTACAGAAAACCAGTAGGAAATTTCTGTCTGGCTCAATTCTGCTTGCATTCCAGAATCCCCAACCATACTGTTCTTTCTTTTCAACTGATTTATATCAGCATAAAGCTTCTAGGAGTGCTTATTAAATGATGAGGTGAGGTGTTATCAGTGTGCAGAGGACATTAACTTTATCTACCTTTTTCATCAGAATAAAGAAAAGCTAAATACACCTGTCAACCTTTCCAGGAGTCTGTATGAGCTAATTCTATTTTATTGTAAGGCTATATTAAGAGAATCTTGCAAATCTGCAGGTACAAATCCCCCACTGTTTCTTTTAAGTTAGGGAGATTCCTTTCTGAGTTTCTTTCTCTACCCGTTATGCAGCTGCAAGCTCCCCCTCCTCTTATCTGATTGTTCCCAGGCAACATCTCTTTCCTCACACCCCTGTCTCTCAAGGCCATTCCATTACAACATTTGACAATAGTCTGAAGGTAATCATAGGCTAAGTGAGGCAAAAAATAAACTGAAGTCAGATAAAGTGAAAGGAATTCTAGATATGAGGTTTTCTGATATGAAAAGCAAAAGGCATTTTTTCTGCATGAGGTAAGTCTCTCTGAATGAAAGGATCATTAGCTTGGGAAGTCCACACTGACTCCAACCTATCACTTAAGGATATCTTAAGAGACAAAAAGAACTTATGCTCACCTTTGGTTGACACACTAGTTGGGAGTTTTTCCTTAATAATTTTACCCTTGGCTTACTGCTGTACCCTCTAAACAAAGTACCTGTGAACCTTCTTTGCACAAATTACAGCTGCTTGACTTAATATGTTCCTAAATGGAAATAAATAAATATCATTGGTATTTAAAACACCACACTGGCTGCCACTGAGCTATCAGGATCAATTTAAAGTGTTTATATTAGTTTATGAAGCTTTGTATTATTTAAGATCTCAGTATTTAAAAAGTTACCTCAGAAAAAGGTCAACTGAGAAGCAGATAATTCCTGATGACTGTGCAGCTCCCCTCAACTGCTGTATTTTACAGCTTTATTGTTTATTTTCTGGTATAAAATGTTATCCTATTATTTTCCCTTCCCTAAAAAGAAGTCTAGTTTTGTAATGAAATAGGTCAGTCATCCTCTCACAGCTCTAGGTAGCAGACAATGGCAAACCGCTACTGAAATAAACACAAAATGTTCTAGTTGCATCAATCTTGAAAAACTTCTACTATTCAACATCCAATCTTAACTCACAGTGATATTGTGTGGAATTTGGCAAGAATACTGTACAGTACTTTTATGGTGTTAATTAAAGCAACACAGGTTTATCCATGAGCATGAATAAAGATGTTGATCCTTTATGATCCTTTATCTGATTCGGTTAGTGCACTTTTAATAATTCTTAAAACCAAGCATATAATACTTTCTAAAAACAACTATTAAATTTCAACAAAATGCAGCTTCATATAGTTTATTATAAGCAGCAAAAAATGGGACCTATTTCATAAAAAAGGTAAAGGTAAAGGTTCCCCCGCACATGCGTGCTAGTCGTTTCCAACTCTAGGGGCCGGTGCTCATCTCCGTTTCAAAGTTGAAGAGCCAGCACTTGTCCGAGGACATCTCCGTGGTCATGTGGCCGGCATGACTAGATGCCAAAGGCGCACGGAACGCTGTCACCTTCCCACCGGAGTGGTCCCTATTTTTCTACTTGCATTTTTACGTGCTTTCAAACTGCTAGGTTGGCAGAAGCTGGGACGAGTAACAGGCGCTCACTCTGTTATGCGGCACTCGGGATTCGACCCGCCAAACTGCCGACCATCTGATCGACAAGCTCAGCGTCCTAACCCACTGAGCCACCGCATCCCTTTCTATTTCCTATTTCATACTGCAGCCTTAAAAGGTTTTATAGAAATCTTATTGTTACAATAAGTCCCTATTTTTATACTCACAATTCTAATCTTTAACTACTTTCCTACAGTTTCTAGGTTACTGTACATTGTTTATATTGCAAACTTAGTTTTACCTTATGCTAGTCAATGACTGCAATAGAATTTCTTATATGAATGAATCTTAAAAACTGTTTTAAAGAATGCATTATAGTTTTAAAATGTACAAAGAAAGTAAATATGCTGGCAGGACTGTGTATTGCCCTTTGCCTTAAAAATATAATTTATTGCTACTTTCTGGTCCTCTTCCTAGTGAATGTGAGGCTTTCTCTCTTGATTTGAAGTCTGAAAATACTAGGATAAACATTACTATCTCAAGACAATGGGCTTTCTGCTTGTTGCTGTATCCAATGCACATTCTACTTATATTTTAGGGGAATGCTCAGGAAGAACCAAGCTCACACACAGAATTGATAAACAACCCCACAGTACGTGGAAAACGAAGAGAACCTCTTGGGTATTCCTTATTTATGGAACTGTTGTCGAGAAATTTTCTTTCTCCTAATAGCCAACTATTCCATTTCAACTGACCAGGAGACATGGAAAAGAGGAGTCTGAAACTAATTGAAGATTTGTTTTCAACCAAAAAACACACCTTTCAACTAGACCATTAGTAGTAATCCATTTTCCATGATGTATAATATACACAAAATTAGATACAATATAAATTGATGGTGGTTTTTCAGTTGTTCGGTCACTTCTCATGCTTTCATGAGCCACAGGGTCACTATTTTGCCAGAACTGTCAGAAAATTTATAAGCCCATACTGGTGTCATCAGTGATAATGTCTAGCTACCTTGTCATCTGGTGGCCTCTTTTTCAATTGTCTATGGTGATTCTCAGTTATCCAAGTCATGGATGTCCCAAAGGTGTTTTTCAAAAGGCAGCTGGACTTTCTTGTTTGAGTTCTGAAATAGCTTCTTGGATGAGAAGCAAAATGTCTTCAATGAAAAATAAGAAAGTCCATTTGCCATTTAAAACAACACCTTTGGAACTCTTTTTCAATTGCCTTCTATTTTTTTTCCCAAGCATGAGGATTTCCAGTCATTCTTCCCTTTGCATTATGTTCCCATGGCATTTAAGCTTTAACTTCATTACTGGTGTTTCCAGTGTGCAATCTTTTCTTTCAGTTTAATTTAGATTTCAGTTCAAGTATTCTTGACATTTTTATCCAGGACCAGTTCAAAGCTATTCATTGTTTTTTCTTGTCCAGCCTTTCTGATGGTGCAGCCCTGATAGCTGTATGTTAAAACTGGGAAAACTATCACTTACTCAATACATATCTTTATTGGCACTGTAAGATTTGCCTCAATCTGTCATAATCTTTCTCCAAAGTAGAAGATGTCCCTTTTTATCATGTTTATTGTTGCTATTCCTGTGAATTTTGGAGCTCAGGAAGATAAAGTGTGGTACAACTTCAATTTCTTATCTTCTTTCTTTAGCCTGACATTTCTACCATTACCATTTTAGGAGTATTTTGTTGTAATAAATATTGAGCGGCAGATTAGATTCTGCAATGTCCTCTTTCAACTTTAACAGAAATTTTCCATAAATCGTCTTTATTTCCAGTCATCAAACATACCTGAAGTTGTTAATTTTACTTCTCATCAAGTTTAATTCCAATTTTTATTTCTTCTAGTCCATTTTATCATCCTCCATTTTCATAGTATAATCTTCATATAAGTTAAATAAGGTAACAGTGCATATACTTTAACCTCAGGGCATTCTTTTAGAAAATAATAGCAATAGCACTTAGACTTATATACTGCTTCAGGGCTTTACAGCCCTTTCTAAGCAGTTTACAGAGTCAGCATATTGCTCCCAACAATCTGGGTCCTCATTTTACTGACCTTAGAAGGATGGAAGGCTGAGTCAACCTTGAGACAGTGAGAATCAAACTGCTGGCAGTTGGCAGAATTAGCCTGGAATACTATAAAACTGCAATCTAATCACTGCACAACCATGGCTCTTCATAATATATTACACAGCACTCTTTCCTATCACATAACAAGTTCATTTTATATTGTCATCTGACTTTCATTTCCTTGGTAGGCTATTTATATTCTTCACAGTGAAAATGCACTAATCTTTTGTGTTTCTATCAGATTTTTTGTTGCTGTTTATATAGATATTCCATATGCAGACATGTAATATAGATGTACATCACCACTTCAAATTTTAAGGATTTGAGGGTAAAATGAAACTTACAATATGCTTCTTAGTTGTTTCTTTAGTTAGGTGGAAATTTATATTGCCTGAAAGTACTATATCTGAAGAGTATTTGTTCTTGGAATGCATCACTTTATATAAGAATTTTTAGATATATGTATACATTGAAAAATAGTTTTACTCTGAACAGGAACTCTCCCTTCCAACAGTGTTATTTATGTGAAAGACTACAGTGCAATCCTGTAAGGTTAATGGGACTTACTATTTTGTGTGTTTGTATGGGTTATTTCTACATCTCTATATTTAAATGGTTGTAATCAGTGCTTTTTTTGTAAAAGAAAAAGGTGCCGGAACTCACACATGTCATACAACCCGCCTTGCCTACCCTACAAGGTTCCATCCAAAAAAGGTGCCGGAACTCCGTTCTGAGCGTTCTATGAGAAAAAAGGCCCTGGTTGTAATTATTTAATATTAAAGATATGACACTATTCTGTTAACAAAATAATAACTACATTATGGATTTCTGCTTGAAAATGTATTTCTTATCTGGCATCTATTTACGAACCAACTATGTGACAAAGCATTCAGAAAGCTTTGTTAAGCAGCAAAACCCTGAAATACGTACAAATTAACATTCTGCTTTCTGAAGTGTTGAAGAATCAATCTGAGTGATGCATAGGCAGGCTTTAAAATTCATAGTAAAATTTAATAGAGCTAAACAAATTGTGCTTCCTTCATTCTCTTTTCCCTAGATTTGTTTTAGATTTGTGTAAGTATTTCTGGTTTATCTTTTTTTCCCTCTTTATTTTTTTTTCCAAATGGCAACTACAGTATGTGAATAAAATAATGACTAAAATAAAGAGTTGTCTAGAAATAGCATATTTTTTACACCAAATCAAGTAATAATTTCCCTTCTATAATGGTTAAAGAAATTCATATTTTAAACATGGGAAAAATAGATATATGACATTAAAGAATGGCAGAACTACCATAAAACATGATTTGAAGATGCATTTCATGGCTTGCTTTTCCTTAAAAAAAATCTCCACTTTTAAAAATGTGAATTAAGAAAATGTAGGCTAAGTAGAAAGAAGTAAAAGGTGCTGAGACATCAGAATTGAAAGTTTCATATTAATATTAAGAACTCATAATAAAAGATTACAAAACTAATTAAGTGTTCTTGATTGTATAAAAATATAAGAAATATCTTCTCATTTAAATGAACTTTCTCTTCTCTGAACTGTCACTTAAATCCTTGTCATCTCACACTATGACTGTTGCAATGTACTCTACATGGAGTACCCCTGAAGACCATTTGTAAAGTACAGTGTTTTCTATTTTTTATATTCTTTCTTTTCTATTTTTTTTATTTTTCCATTTTTGCAATTTCGATTTTTTATTTACTTTTTTTAGTTTGTACTAAAAAAACTTTTATCTTTGTAATTGTAATTTGTAATAAATTAAAAACTATAAAATCAATTTTCAATATTTCTTTTCTGGATATTGCTTGCATAAGTAGAATTAATAAATATTTTGGAGTTAAATATGCATACTGTAAACAAATGAAACCCCTTTAATAATTGATTGAAATATGTAATATATAGTGTTGTGAATTGCTTTTATCTAAAGTCTCAGAAAACCTCTGCAAAACAATTTAAAATTGCATCTGATGGTTTAATTAGTTTACTTTTGGTATGATTTTTTGGGGGAGAGGGGGTTTATTCCAAGTCTCACGTTATATCTACTTAAGGGCCAAAAAGCAAGGCTATGTCCATGTCTTCTGAATTTTTTGTCTTTTTTTACCTTAATACAAATAGCTATTTTAATATATCTGAGTTTGTTGCATCTTCTTTCCCATTACAACAAAGTTGCATGGTTGACAGAATTAATGGTTAAATCTTTTGATTTGGCATTATAGTTCAGTTAGACAGTGTTCAACAGCCTATTATATTATACTTCTGTTTTCCAATAAAAGATACTAAATTATACGAATGAGTGTATATGAGATATTAAGGGACACGGTGGCTCAGTGGGTTAGGACACTGAGCTTGTCGATCAGAAGGTCGGCAGTTTGGCGGGTCGAATCCCGAGTGCCGCGTAACAGAGTGAGCGCCTGTTACTCGTCCCAGCTTCTGCCAACCTAGCAGTTCGAAAGCACATAAAAATGCAAGTAGAAAAATAGGGACCACTACGGTGGGAAGGTAACAGTGTTCCGTGCGTCTTTGGCATCTAGTCATGCCGGCCACATGACCATGGAGAAGTCCTCGGACAAGCGCTGGCTCTTCGGCTTTGAAACGGAGATGAGCACCGGCCCCTAGAGTCGGAAACAACTAGCACGCATGTGCGGGGGAACCTTTACCTTTTTTATATGAGATATTACATTTTTTGTTTCTTTAAAAATACATTATTAGGGTTTGACCATATGACTTAATATTCTTGGGCACAAATTTTAAAATACCTTTCAGTCTTCAAAATCCAAAATCTCTAGAGCAATGCTAATTAAATGTGCTTTGTCTGCTAATTATAAAGTTCTTCTAATTGTTGTTTTAGATAATTATGTCTACCTGAATCTGCAACTAGGTTTTTTAATTATATAGACAGTTTGTCATCATTATGATCTGTCTGAAGAATAGCTTTTATTGGTATATATAATCAACCAGTATTGTTCTTATTGCATATGTACTACAGAGGAAAGCTCCTCCTATGACTCCATACCTTTCAAAGGGCATTCTGTATTTTCTACCACCTTATTTCAAATTGAAGAATTGAAAACCATACCAATATAGAATAATATGTAATCATAATTTTAATCAACCTACTTGTTTGAGTATGTGCTGTCACTGGAATTATTAGATTGAAACATGGTCTAATCCTTATTGGGGAACTAAGTCATTTTGCTTTCATTGCTTCTTTGAACCTTCAGTAGTTTTCTGAGTATGAAAACAGATCTTCAGAAACCATATACATCAGGGGTGTCAAATTCGCAACATCACATGACGTGTCACGATGTATTGCGACTTTTTTTCCATTCCCAGCAATGGGGTGGGCACGGTTTCACCATGACACATCTAGCCTGCAAGCCAGCAGTTTGACACCCCTGATATACATCAATATCAAGGATGATTAACGAACACCTGGACTGATCACGAGGTGGAGCATGTTATTTTGAATTCCTCATTTTAATAAATGATTCAGATAGTGTTGATTCCAGAACTTGAAGGTAAAAGATAAGGCAAATTGCATCTCTTTGCACAAGCCAAAATAAATGAATAACAAGCAAACAAGCACAGTGTTATTCTATATAAGTTATGAATGAAGTTATGACTTCATTCCAGCCATATGACTTTTTCAAAAGGCCTTGTAGATTAATGCTAGGTTTACCAAAAGATTTAATATATTTTGGCTTGGATCAGTGGTGGGATTCAAATATGTGAAAAACCGGTTCCTTGTGTGGTCAGTATTGGAAGAAAGAGGAACTGCCGACCATAGAAGAGTGGACTTTAAAGGTTTCCGACCTGGCAGAAATGGCGAAGATTTCGGCCTATTTGAAAGATCACTCGCAAGAACGCTATATTATGGAATGGAGAAAATGGATTGAGTTTATCCAGAACAAGTATAGGGTTAAGAAGTTTTATGTAGCATTTGAATAAGTCTTCTTTCTTTTTTTCTTTTTTTCTTTTAGTTTTTTTATATATATTCAATATTACTAAGGTTTGTTTTATCCTATATAAGCTAGAGAGTGATGGATTTTAGAGTTTATAGTTGTTAGTATATGGTTGTTTATGATTGTTTTTTTTTATATACCTTGTATTTAGCTCTGGGAAGTCGGGGGGGGGAGGGGGGGAGGGGGGAGAGGTAGGGGGGGAGGGAGAAGGGAGGGGGAGGGGGTTTTTTAAAGGAAAATTGTATGTTAAAACTTTTCAATAAAAAAAAAAGTAGCTACCAGTTCTGCCAAAGTGGTGCAAACTGGCTGAATCCCATCACTGGCTTGGATCATATTTTCTAATTATGTGCTCAAATTATTTACAAAATGAAGGTTATAATAAGCTTGTACCCGGCTAAGCAAAATACAATTAGATTTGCTTCAGTTTAAAATAATTGATATGGCTTTTCCATACACATGAACAAAATCTGAATTTATATTTTGGTTATGATATATATCCTATCCATGGTTTAACCATGCATATCAAGCAACATATTGAGGGATGGAAACAGATAAAAAGTGGGTGACTGAACTAATATTCAGTAGCAGAAATATATAATTTATTTTGGTTTTATTTAAAAGAAGAATATTTTGCTATGTGATGTACTCCATGAAAGCTCATTTGATAATATGTATTGGGCTTTATTGCACCTTTATTGTTGGATCTTTTGTTTAACCCTTTGGCTAGTTTGCAAAATATTTCTAGCACCATTGATCCTTCATCAGAAAAAGTCAGCTCCCAAAGTGCCTTTTGAAAAGGAATTTTAAATTAGTTCATGTCTGGCACAGTTATGCTGTGAATCAGATTAAATTTCATTTGAGAACAAATGGAAAACATTTTTTACAAAATTTACATCAAGCCTATCTTCTACCTACACAATTCCCTGTATGAAAACTAATTCCAACAGACAAGTTTTTCATGTACCATATCTCATTTATTGATAAGCTCCAGTTCCTGATTTATAATGAAAGTATCAGTTTGTAAAGTGGTTAATGTGCTGGCATAGAGTGGCTGTGAATTTTGGTCCTCCATTAAGTATGGAAGCTGGTTTAGAAATTGCAGAATTAATGTGACAAATTAGTGAGCTCTTTATCATTTTCATTTATGAAATTATCTCAAGTAAAAATCAACTTTGGATATCATACAATTAGAACACTACAATATCTTAGAACACCACACGATACAGATACATTCTGTATATAGACATACAGAAACAGAAAGAGCATCCCATAATAGGGGAAAATATATATCGCAACCAAAGCACCAACACACAATGAAATAAATAATGAGCTTTTAAAATTCTCTAATGCTTTTCTGTTACAACTGAATAAATGGTTTGTGTTTTTAAACATGCTTGTAAATACTTATAGATATGTTTTTTTTCTTCATTTCCTTATTTCACTGGTCATCCAGATATGCCTGCCTTCCTGCCTCCCTTCCATCCATCCATCCATCCATCCATCCATCCATCTATCCATCCATCCATCCAAACATTGCTATCAAAAAAATCAAGGGGGGGGGGAAAGAATACTGCAGTATCTTCTGCAGAATTATTTTCATAATATTTATTAACCTTAGGATTTAGACAAGCAAAGAATATATGTCCTGAGCCTGTTATTTTAATTAAAATGCCAAATGAAAATTTAGTTCACACACTAGCCATTTTCTGATAAGAAACAATTTATAGACACTTTAGTATGGAGGAATGTTTTTCAAATAGAATTTCTTCCATGAAATTCCTCTATAGAAAGGAAACCATAATCACATATTACATAATTTTATCTCCTTTACCATATATCCTTTTATTCCCATTTTCAAATATATAAGCAGCAAACTTCGCATTGCTCTGCTTCTCTTGGGAGATGATTAATGACCAGAACAGTCTAAAGTTTGTTTTGATTTGTATATGCAAAATGCTGTAAAATTATTTCAACATATCTTTTATTTAACTGACACACATGGAATTAATAACTATAAATTACCTATTTGCATAGAATATTGAGGAATTTTAAAAGGTGTTTTGCAATTCAGTTATAATTTCTAAAATGGCAGAATTATTAAAAGAGCCAGTTTGGTGCAGAGATTAAGGTATCAGGCTAGAAACTGGAAGACCTTAAACACAAAGCCAGTTGGGTGATCTTGGGACAGTCATTGGCCCTCAGCCCTAGGAAGGAGACAATGGCAATCCACTTATTCAATCCACTTGTCCAGAAAACTGAAGAGATTTTTCCATGCTAGCAGGCCAAGCCCACTTGAAGACACAAGACTTACTGACCTAAGAACTTGAATATGTACGGGGTAAAAATTTATTTTCGACTGTGTTTCTAGTTGAATTGAGTTACTTCATCAAATGATTCCTGAGATGATTTTAAATAAATAAATAAATAAATAAATAAATAAATAAAAGGAATAACAGAAGGAAATCAATTATAAAATATTCAGTAATCTGTGGGTTCAAACACCTTGTCCATTTTCGAAAGTTATAATGTAATTTTCAAACATGCATGACATATTTTTTTATTCTTTGGATAACATTGTTTCATAGTTAATGCTGTAGGATCTCTCATTCCATGAGCAATATATGTTCAAATAAATTACTCTCTCTTATTTCATAGGCTCCATTCTGAATATCATCTTCACAGAAATGGGTAACACATTTTAGAACTAATTTTCAGCATTATGGTTTTCCAACCAACTGAAACATATTTCTCAGCTGAGATTTAATATTTGGAAATGAAAATGTGAAATGGATTTTTAACGTTTCTACTTATATTTTCAAGGTATCTATACAAGTTACATGGGACTGACTCTATATCTAAGGATCTAAATATTTTACAAATAAGCTGCAGCAGTTTTCTTCCAACATGTCCTTCACTCATAGCTTAGTTTATGCATTATTGATCATTGATTATTGTGTGGTAACATTAATTGTAATATGTGTAATGAATTTCATATGTTTATTTTTGGTATTCTATCCCTCCCAGACTCCATCAGGATTGCAACAATCCATCAGTGAACTAAAACAGTAAATAAAGGTTCAGTGATCACTTAGATTTTTTTTTATATACTAATTTATATTTCTGTATAAATAATAACACAAACCCATACATGAATAGGATGCCTTATTAGCACTGAATAATATACTCTCAATATGATCAAGGTGCTTATCCTCTTACTCCTGATCCATTATTTATTATTTTCATTAATAATGTAATTTAAAAGTGCATTACAATGTAACACATAACATTTATTATTTTGCTTTAGAGGTGATTCCATTTCACTTTTTCACTTTTAATGGACCCCATGAATGGTCCATTTAGATGAACATGAGACACAGAAAGGAATAAATCGTCTGATGTCACTAAAGCTACTTTATTGAAGATAACATTCTTAAACTCAAAAAAAATCCCACTGATCTATATTGTTGCTTTCATCACTTAAAAATGTATTCACTGTTGAATTATAATAATGTACGAATTAGACTGTTAGCTTTATTCTGGAGTATTTTCTGTTCAGAAATTCTTAAGGCACCTACTGTTATATTTTATAAAGAAACTATAAAAGATCTGACTCTACTTTCTATGTGAATACTGAATAGAGGCTATTGTTTTCATTTTTGTTTTTTCTCTGTCTTATTTTTTTCCTACAGCATATGCTTTTTTAAGATGTTATTTTCACTGTTTTATTCACTATTTGTATTTTGTTATAAGCCATGGATATCAGTAATTAGGTTAAAGTGGGACATAAATATATTAAGCAAACAATTATCTTGACAACAATAATTCTATTGATTGAACAAAGACAGGGAAAATGAGATCAGGAAAATCTAATTAATTCATGTCAACTCCCTGTAAACAATTAAGTGAATCCTAGAATGTTACCTGGTTTTATAAAGAACTGTCTTAACAGATTAAACATGTCATTTTCAATCAGGTACTTTTCTTGATAGATATAGTAATGTTGATGGAAGAGGCTGAATAGCCACCAGTAAATACATTTGAAAACTTATTCTTTTACCAATAAAAAGTTGGGCTAAATGGCCCCTTCCAACTCTAAGGTTTTATGAGTCTCTGAACAAGTCAAAAGAAGCTCTATGCCCTTTATATGAGGCAGCTTGGGTTGAAAACTGTGATTAGAAAGAAAACAAGAGAAGGAAATGGTTTGATGCATACTAACCATACTTATAGTTTAAGGAAACAGGACAGAATTTTAAATTTTGCATGACTTCTCTGAGCTCAGAAGCAATAGGTACCCAGAGTTATTTTAAAATGGAAGTCAAAATGGAAAAAAAAACAGAGATCAGAGGAATCTGTAAATTCTAGTCTCATGTATATAACATGTTCAGCATTACACATACACCAAAACATAAATCAATCAATTTTTCTTCCAATGCTTCCAATCTTGTCAGAATAAAGGTAGATTTTTTTGGCCCCTTTTCACTTTTAAAGCTATGAATTTATTAAGCATGTATTTTATTACATGGGATTAGAGAGGATAGCTGACCATCTTGTGTTTGTCCAACTGCAAGAATCCTGACACATCTGAGATACCATTTTCAAGATGATTACCATATCCTGACCAAATACTTGTGAACCAGGACTTATGCTACTGGATTTTCTGAGAGATGGTACATTTAAAGCTTGTTTCCTGCATCAATCAGCAGAGATCCAGGTTCCACATTGTTTTTTATCAGTAATAATATGAAACAATATGTTAGAGCTGGGATTAGAGTCCATTTTCTGGACCCACTGTGTTCAGAATCTGCTTGACTTCAGAGAAATGCCTATTGAATGAACTTTACACTTTAAAACAACTGGATTCAGCAAGATGAAGGAGAGATATTAGATACAGTTGAAGGAAATTCTTCCTCCCCCTCCCCCCAAAAATAGTATATACAGTAATAAGCTGGATAGTCCAGACTTTGACTGTATGCAATTAAACATTAGTCTACAAATATAGCAACATCTAAGACTGCAATGCACAATTTTGATGGTATAAAGGCTGCAGCAGGTATTGCATAGCATAATGAGAACTGTGCTTTAAAATTAAATATTCAATATTCACTTTCAGAGGTTTTACCAAGTTTCAGAGGGAAAGCATTATAAAACTTAAGACAACGTTTTTGTGTCTTAATCCTACGAATACCCTCTCTAAAATGTCAAAAGGAGGAGCACTGAAAACTTTATCCTTAGTTTACATTCTAGTTTCCAACTTTATTAGGGAAGGCAACAAATCTGTAAAGGAACTATCACTCAGAGATTGTGGACAATGTACAATTACATTCATTGGATAAACTGGAAGTTTCCAAGCATTTATTTTCCTGCTATTGCCCATATTAACTGTATTTCTTGATAGATATAGCAGACACTTGCAATATATATATATTGCCGGCGTCAACTTCCCTCCGCCCAGTACGCTCCCACAGAGAGGGCCTCCTCAGGGTGCCACCAGTCAAAGAATGCCGACTGGTGGCCCCCAGGGGGAGGGCGTTCTCTGTGGGTGCACCGGATCTTTGGAACCATCTTCCGGTCGAGCTCCGGATGGCGCCCAATCTCCGCTCCTTCCGGCGCGATCTTAAAACCCATTTCTTTGAACAAGCTGGCCTGGCCTGATGGGACGGTGTTGGATTTTATAAATGGATTTTAACTGTTAATCTGTATTAATTTATTATGGGCACTGTTTAATTACTTTTTAATAATTTTTAATTTTTGTATCTTGTTTATATGTATTGCCCTGTTCACCGCCCTGAGTCCTTCGGGTGAAGGGCGGTATACAAATTAAATTAATAAATAAAAATAAAATAAATATATATAATAAATTTGATCTTAATCTCCATGCATAAACTTTATTTCTCCAAAACTGTAGCCATTACTATATTTAAAACAAGAACAGCAAATACATTTCTGAATCAAATCAACAGCCAATTTTATCCATACTGCATTATTCCACTTACTATAGATCTAGGGGACCAACCTCTAAATGTCAGATGGTCTAGGACAGGGGTAGGCAACCTTGGCTCTTTTATGACTCATGGACTTCAACTCCCAGAATTCCCCAAGCCAGAATAGAGTCATAAAAGAGCCAAGGTTGCCTACTCCTGGTCTAGGATGTAATATAGTTCTAAGAAGTTGCCATCACTTTTTTTATTTCAACAAACTGCTCTAAAATGGTAGAGACTGAAAATGTCCTTGTTTCCATAATGAAACAGAATTAGTCCCCAAATTCTTTCATACACAAGGAGAATTTAATCTTTGTTTTAATACTTCTTGTTTTATGTTTGACTGTGCAATGCCCCAGAATGAAAGGTAATAAATATTATTATTATCATTATTAAGAGTCTGGATTTACTTCCTAAAATGATAAATAACCATCATCTCATTACAAGCTGTGATGTACTACTTCCATTAAGATTGCTCTGAGTGAGAAGATATTCCTGGTTTAAACTGCATGCTCTGGAAAAACAACTAACGTCAGTGTCATATCAATTATATGGGCCTACTATGCTTTGGAGAAAAAGATCACATAGAACATTATATGGATGAAGCCACTGGCAGAATAATATTTTCTTTATAAGATACCAAGAGGTAATAAAAACAAATAGTTCCACTTTGATTACCAAAACTAATGCAAAATATAAATTAGATAATTATTAATCTGTGCATTTTCCCCAGATACAGTATTCAAGTATGCCCATAATAAAGTTAAGATTTAATTTTTTAATAGGCTAAAAAGATTTCCAGGACTGGTCAATTGTGAAAAAAGACTTACCGGTAATTTAAGTACAAATTTCAAAGTTAATAAAAAGCATAGATAGCTATCGCTGCATGTGTTTATCCTATGACTGACAAATATTTTTCTCATCATCATTGCAAGGGATTTGGAAATAATCTTAAAACAGTAAAACATTGTCCCTGCTAGAACGGAAAGAAAGTGTGGGAAAAAGAAGACCATTTTTCAAAAATGCCTATCTGGGGCTGATCCAAATGTTCAGGTGAGCATATGTCATTCTTTCATACCTTTACATAAACTCCTTCATTTTGTAAAATTGTAATTAGATGTGGGAAATGTACCAGTGATGCTAAGTGAGTTTAAAACAAACCTTGAAGCACTTCAGATCTTCTCAGATGTAAACAGAAATCATCTCTACTGCTGTGGAAAATTTTTACAATCATGCGAAAGTAAATATAAATCCCATCTGGTGCCTTTCGGCAGCTCTTTTATTTACCAGTTTCTTCTAGTAGGAAATAGATGATACAATGCCATGGAGGAACTTTTCCATATCCTCTCAGCACTGGAATCAGAACCTGACCCTAAGACATTTGGTTGTTCAAAGCAAAAGATGAAACAGTAAGTCTCCTAGTTTACTTCATGTTCAAAATCAATCCTCATGATAACTTTACCTGAATGATAATTTTATCTGTATATAATATGGAGCAAACTCCACATACAGGTAGTCCTCAATTTACAACATTTCATTTAGTGACTGTTCAAAGTTACAATGGCACTGAAAAAAGTGACTTATAACCATTTTTCACACTTACAACTGTTGTAGCATCCCCATGGTTACATGATCATGATTTGATAATATAAAGCGATAAAGTAAATGTTTATATGTCTGAATACAACAAGAGCAATTGCTGTCCATAGTAATTATTTTGGGTACACTATTTGGATTTGGCATATTTAATGTAAAATAAGAGTTCAATTAATTTAAATAATTTTAATTATTAAACTTATTTAGAGAGAGAGAGAGGTCTGCCTACCATTAAAAGATTCTGGGCAGTGAATGGAATAATAATAATAAACCAATGCAATAAAACATATATAAAAATTGATATTCTTTGGTTAATCATATCCAATTCTTGGAGATTGCACAGAGGAAGTAACTTTCTTGGCAAAATTTTTCAGAAGTGGTTTGGCATTGCCTCCTTCCTAGGGCTTAGAGAAAGTGACTAGCCCAAAGGCAGTTAACTAGCTTTATGCCTAAAGCATTACTAGAACACAAAGTCTCCTGGTTATGCCTGCTTATGCCTTAACCACAACACCAAACTGGCTCTCTCTATAGAAATATAATAATTTCAAAATCACAGTAATATAAAGATGGGCACAGACTGATACTTGAAGTAGATGCAATAAAATCAATTAATTTATTCGTGAATTAACAGTCCTCTAAATTCAGTTATCTTTGCATATAACTCACGATATTTTGAGTGAAATCAAATATGGAAGAATATATATAAAAATAAACAATACATTCTTGCTATTATTTTATTTTGTTATGTAAAGACTAACAGTACAATATTTTATAGAGTTTGGCTTAGAAGTGAAAGAGGATACTCAGTTGCATGCATCATTTTTTTTCTCAATTGCTGAGGTTAAACATAATAATTCTTTGTACAGAACAGTAACAATAACTGAGTTACTTTGACTGACTGTGAAACCTATAAATATGTATCATCTGTTCATGCCTGTAATTTTCCCATTGTGTAAGCAGATAAGACTAACTACATAGAACAAATTAGAAAAAGTCTACTTTTTAGAATCCCTGAATCCCTGATTCATTACTATCAAGCAAGCTGAGATTTTTAATCCACCAGTAAACCAACTCTACCAACTCAATATCACTCCTTCCTGAACAGTTTGAAGTGATCATGCAAAGAATGGACGAAAGCCAAGATTTCATCCATAGTAACCCAGAATAAGTCAAGCATTTTAAATGTGTAACAATGAAGTATCATAATGGAAAAATTCAGAAAAAGGTGATGCTTCTATCAACAATTGTAAATCTAACTGCAAACATTCTGTATCTATAGAGACATCATTAAACTAGTTTAAAGACAATTAAAATTAAAGAGTGCATGATCTCTGTCTCTTCCTTAATTAGTAGGTTATCTATCACAGTTATAAAAGGACTACATAATTTGTTTTTAGAGGAGCAATTTTCCATTTGTCTATTTAGCTTGACATAAATTTATGTTTAATATCTACCCTGTGCAGGCAAAACTTAACATCAGCTTAAAAAGAAGACAAAATATTCCTTCACTTTTTTTGAGAGAGCGGGATGGAGAGGGAGAGGGGAACAGGCAGACAGAGACAGAGACAGACAGACAGACAGAGTTGCTTCCATAAAGAGTTTCAAAGTACTTTGTGGCAAATGAAAATATATCTAGCACAGATAAAAATAGTATGAACTTACCATTGAAATTTACTGCCCGGATGTAACTAAGCAACTCTTTGCCATCAACTGTACTCATGCGAGGACAGAGTCCAATGTATCCAGGGCAAAGTTCTTTATGCATGTTGTGTAATGCATATGCCATCGAGTATACCGCATCAATAACAAACTGAACCTTTCCTTCTTGTTCATAAGCCGAATCTCTTGCAATTCGTTCCAATCCTGTGAAAAAGAAGAAAGACGAGGAACCATTTTGTTAGCCTGGACACTGACACAAATCTATGTATTGAATATTCAATGTTGTACAAGAAGGTTGTGAACTCAAAATTAATTACACAGCCCTGGCAGATTGAATGCTTCGACACAGTTAATATTCACAATGTATTTCAGCAGCTAAATAAGAAACTAGGGAAAGTGGCAAATTATTTTGGAAACAGAAGAAAAGGAATCCTATGAGGCTACTGGGATTAAATACTTATGGATGGAGTTATTGTTCAGTGTTGTGTAAAACAGGTTTTTTTTTCCAAACTTGGCAATTTTAAGATGTTGGACTCGACATATCTTAAAGTTGCCAAGTTTGAAAAATAGTGCTGTTAAACAATATATAAATCTAAGCTAGAAAAGTCTTTCTCAACAGAAAATTTATAGAAAGTTCAAGAATTAGAACCGCATGATAATTGAAAATTATTAAGTTTCTATTTGAGCATTAATTTGGGAAGAGAACATTAAATGAAGTAAATCTCAGTTACATTAAATAAACTAAACAAACATCTACACCACCCTTACATGATTACATTCAGGCCATTGGATAAAAAAATGCTCTAATTTTTAATCAAAAAGAAGTACCTATTATAAGAATGATTACTACATTTGCCATCAGTCTTCCAACCTTTGTCTTATAAATGAGGTGATAGAAAGTGGGATTATTTTAAGAAACAGAGCTACTCAGGATGCTGTTCCCAAACTCTTTCTTTACAGCTAAGTAATTCTTGAAGAACAGCTGGCCGATTATATTTAAACCGGTTTTACAGCATTTGTACAATTCAGCTTTAATTTAAATGAGGAGAATACCTATTTCCGTGCTTAACAAACCCTTAGGAAAGAAGGTGTGTTTCAGTCCATGTGTGGCCATTATTTGTATAAAAATGGTGTATGGTTCCTACTTCTGCCAGTATTTGCTGGGTGGGGAATTATGGGAGTTAAGTCCATGCATCTAAGAATATATCTAATTGCCAAGTTTTACATAAACAAAACTATTATAGATTTAAATTAAGGTCTACATATATCTTTTTTACATATGATCTCGATTGCTCACATATTAAGGTTTTGGATAATTTGGCTACCTAGTTCTATTCAATTTATGGTATCAGTTGCTGATATTCTCACACACAAATTAAAATACAGATATTGAGCATCATATTTGTGTTGTAGTTGGTCATACATAACTGATACAGATTAACATTAACTATAATTATCAGAGGCCAGAAAAAGGCACTTTAGTAAAACAAATATTTGATAAACTTAAGGAGAAGCCATAAGTGCTTATCTCTGAATCATCCGAGCTAATCACATTCTTAATTAACTCTGAAGAGTAACTTCACTCTGAAGAGGGAAGAAGGCTTCAAGCTCTTCTTAGAGTTATCTGCTGAAAGGGCTAAGCATGAATGAATTGATAAAAGCTTCCAGGACCATGTGCTACTCTAAGAAATCATATGTGTTATGCTCACCAACCTTACTAGTTACAGTATATTATTCAGCACTCAATTCAGGATCTTAAAAGCAGATCTGAGCATAAGCCAAAAAATGAATAGCCGACCTGTACTCTTTCATTGCAGTTGGCAGTTGCAATTAATTTATTTTTTAGACTGATAAGTACTTTCTGGGTCCAGAGTAAAGGTTTAATGATGTCAAAATGACAGCACAATTGGGTAATCAAGTTCTGGCCCTTTTTTAACACATGACATACACATCTCACACATGTAAAAGGGGCAGGGATTTAATTACCCCACTGCATTCAAACTTCTCAAATTAGAGAGTAGAAAAGAAATGTATCAGTGACATTATGGGCAATTAAATTTCCAAAGTCCCTGCCCTGTTTTCTATATTCACTAAAAGTTAGATAGATATGACTAAAGATTGTAAATATTCTCTCCATTTTTGTACATTTTCAACGTCATCTTAAAATGTTTTACTTAATAGATACAAAATCATTCAGAAGAAAATCATGTTGTGTTTTTATCACTAGAAAAAACATAGGGAGTGTAATGTTCCACTCCAATACTTCCTCAGTAAATACTACTCTTTTAGTCATAAATGTGCATCTTGTAAATCTTAAAGCTTCAACACATTTGTAACAGAAAATCAATCAGAGCTATTTCCCAATGTCATCAGTAAACCTTTCAAAACAAAACAAAAATGAAGTTATCTGTGTGGAAGTAGAATTGCAAGTGAGAGAAGGGTTGTCAGAATGAGATCAGATGTAGCTTTAGGTTATAATGAATTAACCTTGACCCTGAGTGTTATATATAATATCAAATCAGAACATAACTTTCTGGAAGATTTTTCAGGTTTTGCTAATCCTACATTTTTTTCTGTTTAATTAGGTAACATGTTGCATTTCTGTGTTATATACATATATACACTGGAAAGCATGTGTTATATGCATATATACACTGGAAAGCAGTGGGTAATAAATTATGCTAATGAGCTCAGGACGTCTCTATTAGCAGGATAGTGCTATAAAAACTGAACAATACAGGAGCAATTTTTTTATGGCAAGAAAAATAGGCAAAAGAAAATAGATCAGACTGGAGGTTAAGGGAGGGAAATCAGGCAGAAAAATATATTTCAAAGGCATTCATATGTGAGAGGCAGCTCTGTTCTTAAACCCCTTCCTCCTAACAAGTACTACAAGATGGAGCTAATACAAAAGAATTCCAGAAGTCATACTCTGAATGCTTTCTCACATTGTTTAACTGAATCATCTATATTGTGCTCTCAACATGAAAGCTCTGCTTGATAAATCTTCAAATCAAGTACTTATGCCCCAAACTTGACTTTTAGCACAATCTGGGCTTTCTTTTTTACAATAAGAAATTGTCTTTACATTGTGTTTTTTTTGGGGGGCGGGGTGGTTAATGTCCAAATCTAGTGTACGCACCTTGAATTTTCTTATGATTTCCTATCTAAAACTAACTAGATTTGACCCTTTAAAAGCATTTTTTTTCATTGACAACAATGTGGAAGTTATTGGCCTTTACCTTCATCCCATTTTATTGGAGCGATATTCCTTGGTGATTTCCATTTAAGTACTAACCAGATCTGACCCAGCTTAGATTGGGAAACACATTTTCTGGAAGCAAAGTACTAAAAATAATACTTAAAGTAACTGAAATTAAATTTCTTGACAACCATGTATCCAAACTGAACATTGTAGAAATATATAAAAGCAGGATAGGAATATTTAATGATATCTAATTAAGGGAAAATTATATTAAGTCTACTTCTCTAAGCTTATTTTTCAGTTAAATTCAGAACTCATTGTTCAAAGATCTACTTCTTGACTATACAAGTAATAGATAACTAACCTCTTTATTTGCAACACAATCTTTTATTTTTTTAATCCCTTGCAGTACGCATAAATCATATTGCAATATCAATTATAAAACAAGCTTATTAATTAATATGTTCTCTCTAATTATAGAATGATTGCAATAATGTGGTTGGGCTTCCTCTCTTCTACAAAAAGCTGCAAGATTTAAGCTTTCTTGAAGACACTATCATTCATCTTCCTAAATGTTTACAAGAAAAAATGCTGCTGAAAATATTATCTATCTAGTTGTTTCAAGAACCTAAAATAGTATAATTTAACTGAGTGACAATGACACATCAACTTAATTGGTTGTAAAATTTAATTATAGCTGTACTTCCCAAAATAAATGTTATAAATAAGTATAACTATAAAATGATGCATATTGTAAAATCCATAAATATAAGTCAACCCAGCCACAAAAATGTACTTTATGTCTTAGTCTATTTATTAAATATCTTAATCTATTAAATATATTTGTTCTGAACGCAGGAAACCAAATTCCAAGTTTCCTAATTTAAAAGTAAATCACTAGGTCCTGAGATGCTACTACTTAGCTCAGTTTTAGTTATATGTCTTCCACTTCTCTATAGCCATTCTCAAGACATTTGGCTTGAGATAAAATTAATGCCTTGAAAGATTATAAAGGAGTAAAAAATTAATTTCTCAGTGGATTAAAGGGACTCCCTTAATGGAAACTGTTGATACATGCAAATTCATATCAGCTAATCCCAAAAAAGGTTTTGATTGATTGACTAGGCAACCTTGGCGTTTTTATGACTCATGGACTTCAACTCCCATAGCTGGCTCAGGAATTCTGAGAGTTGAAGTCCACGAGTCATAAAAGAGCAAAGGTTCCCTACCCCTGGGCTAGTCCAAAACCTTGGCAGAAAAATGTCTAATACTGAAAACTTGTCTACTTCATTTCTTTGTTATTTTCTATTTTTCACAAGCCCTTTTTTCTACAGAGCATGAACATCTTGTAAAAGTTTATGATTCTTCTATGAAGCTACATAATCCATATGTAATCCTCTAAGCATGAGTACAGATATCCCAAGTATCTCCACATCCATTTCCATTTCTAAGACACAAAGGACATTCCATAAAATAGAGAATTCTGTGACTGTGTTGTATCATATAAATTTCCAAAGCCAACAATTCAGAGCCATTTTAATTCAATATTTAATCTAGGGCTTTATATCATTTTAATTAATACTGGCTGGATTGAATTTATTTAGATCATGGAATAATACTTCATAACACACTAGTTATTGTTCCTTCAGAAAAATCACATTTATTTAAAGCTAAAACTACAAAATATGTGACAGTAATTATTTCTTGTTGTTAGTTGCGAAGTCGTGTCTGATCCATCGCGACCCCATGGACAACGCTCCTCCAGGCCTTCCTATCCTCTACCATCTTCTGGAGTCCATTTAAGCTCATGCCTACTGCTTCAGTGACTCCATCCAGCCACCTCATTCTCTGTTGTCCCCTTCTTCTCTTGCCCTCAACCTTTCCCAGCATTAGGCTCTTCTCCAGTGAGTCCTTCCTTCTCATTAGGTGGCCAAAGTATTTGAGTTTCAACTTCACGATCTGGCCTTCTAAAGAGCAGTCAGGGTTGATCTCCTCTAGGACTGACTGGTTTGATCACCTTGCAGTCCAAGGGACTCGCAGGAGTCTTCTCCAGCACCATAGCTCAAAGGCTTCAATTCTTTGGTGCTCAGCCTTTCTTATGGTCCAAATTTCACAGCCATATATTGCAACTAGGAAGACCATAGCCTTCACTATATGCACTTTTATTGACAGGATGATGTCTCTGCTTTTTAGTGTGCTGTCTAGATTTGCCATGGCTTTCCTCCCCAGGAGCAAGCGTCTTTTAATTTCTTGGCTGCAGTCCCCATCTGCAGTGATCTTGAAGCCCAGGAAAATAAAATCTGTCACTATCTCCATTTCTTCCCCATCTATTTGCCAGAAATTGAGAGGGCCGGATGCCACAATCTTGGTTTTCTTAACGTTAATTTTCAAGCCAAATTTGCACTCTCCTTCTTCACCCGCAAAAAGAGGCTTTTTAGTTCTTCTTCACATTCTGCCATTAGAGTGGTATCATCTGCATATCTTAGGTTGTTGATATTTCTCCCGGCAATCTTAATTCCAACTTTTGATTCATCTAGCCCTGCCTTTCTCATGATGTGCTCTGCATATAAGTTAAATAGTCAGGGCCACAGTATACAGCCTTGCCGGACTCCTTTCCCAATTTTGAACCAATCAGTGGTTCCATGTCCAGTTCTCACTGTTGCTTCTTGACCCACATATAGGTTTCTCAAGAGACAAATAAGATGGTCTGGTACTCCCATCTCTTTAAGAACTTGCCACAGTTTGTTGTGATCCACACAATCAAATGCTTTAGCATAGTCAATGAAGCAGAAGTAGATGTTTTTTCTGGAACTCTCTAGATTTCTCCATGATCCAGCATATGTTGGCAATTTGATCTCTAGTTCCTCTGCCTCTTCGAAATCCTGCCTGTACTTCTGGTAGTTCTCGATCCACATACTGCTGGAGTCTAGCTTGTAGGATTTTAAGCCTAACTTTACTAGCATGTGAAATGAGTGCAATGGTGCAATAGTTTGAACATTCTTTGGCACTGCCTTTCTTTGGAATTGGAATGTAAACTGATCTTTTCCAATCCTGTGGCCACTGTTGAGTTTTCCAAATTTGCTGGCAAATCGAGTGTAGCACTTTTACTGCATCGTCTTTTAAGAGTTTGAATAGCTCAGCTGGAATGCTGTCACCTCCACTAACTTTGTTGTTGCTTAGCTTTCCTAAGGCCCACTTCACTTCACATTCTAGGATGTCTGGCTCGAGGTCAGTGACTACCTCATCATGGTTATCAGGGACATTAGGCTCATTCTTTTATACTTCTATGAAATTTTGCCACCTCTTCTTAATCTCTTCTGCCTCTGTTAGGTCCCTGCCATTTTGGTCCTTTATCATGCCCATTTTTGCATGAAATGTTCCCTTCATCTCTCCAATTTTCTTGAAGAGATCTCTGGTCCTCCCTATTCTATTGTTTTCTTTTATTTCTTTGCACTGTTCATTTAAGAAGGCATTCTTTTCTCTTCTAGCTATTCTCTGGAATTCTGAATTCAATTGGGTGTATCTTTCTTTTTCTCCCTTGCCTTTCCCTTCCCTCCTTTCCTCAGCTATTTGCAAAGCTTCCTCAGACAGCCATTTTGCTTTCTTGCATTATTTTTTCTTTGGGATGGTTTTAGTTGCTACCTCTTGTATAATGTTGTGAACCTCCATCCATAGTTCTTCAGGCACTCTGTCTATCAGATCTAATTCCTTAAATCTATTTGTCACCTCTACTGTATATTCATCAGGGATATGATTTAGTTCATATCTGAGTGGCCTAGTTCTTTTCCCTACTTTCTTCAGTTTAAGCCTAAACTTTGCAATGAGAAGCTCATGGTCTGACCCACAGTCAGCTCCTGGTCTTGTTTTTACTGACTGTATAGAGCTTTTCCATCTTTGTCTGCAGAGCATATAGTCAATCTGATTTCTGTGTTGACCATCTGGTGATGTCCATGTGTAGAGCCGTCTCTTGGGTTGTTGGAAAAGAGTGTTTGCTATGACCATCGTATTCTCTTGACAAAATTCTATCAGCCTGTGCCATGCTTCATTTTGTACTCCAAGGCCAAACTTGCCTGTTATTTCATCCTCTTCAGCACTGGTGGTTGGGGCATAGACCTGGACTACTGTCATACTGAATGGTTTGCCTTGGATTCAAACTGAGATCATTCTGTCATTTTGGGGATTGTATCCCAGTATTGCTTTTCCTACTCTTTTATTGACTATGAAGGCTACTCCATTTCTTCTGAGGGATTCTTGCCCACAGTAGTATACCTGATGGTCATCTGAATTAAATTCACCCATTCCTGTCCATTTTAGTTCGCTGATTCCTAATATGTTGATGTTCAGTCTTGTCATCTCTTGTTTGACCCCATCCAGCTTTCCTTGATTCATGGATCTTACATTCCAGGTTCCTATGGAAAAAAAATCTTTACAGCATCAGACTTTCCTTTCACCACCAGATATATCCACAGCTGAGCATCCTTTCAGCTTTGGCCCAGTTGCTTCATTTTTTTCTGGCGCTACTAGTACTAGCCCTCTGGTCTTCCCCAGTAGCATATTGGACACCTTCCGACCCGAGGGGCTCATCTTCCAGCGTCATATCGTTTTGCCTTTTGGTACTGTCCATAGGGTTTTCATGGCAAAGATACTGGAGTGGTTTGCCATTTCCTTCTCCAGTGGATCACGTTTTGTCAGAACTCTCTGCTATGACCTTTCCATCTTGGGTGGCCCTGCAGGGCATAGCCCTTCACCACGACAAGGCAGTAATCCATGAAGGGGACAGTAATTATACTTTGAAGTAAAAAAACATGAATTGGCTTTTATAGCAATCAAGTGTTTGGCAAAATGTACACTTTTGTGATGGTGAGAAATTTTGGCAATAGTAGCTCCACTTTCTCTCAGGAGTTCTATTATAAAGGGATTACAATAGTAGGAACAGTTTAAATAAAATGAGAGACGACTATTACTATTTTAAAGCCAGAGACATTGACATGTACAGACCTACAGGGAAATTAAATGTAAGCATCTCATTGTTAGCCTAAAATTGAAATGTACCTGTTTGAAAGCTGAATATAATAGGAAGACTAATGCACATGTTTTGATAAGTGATGGATAAGAAGATAAAGGTATGTGAAAAAAAAGTGTTCTTTTATAGGGAGCCTTATTCACAGAATGTTAGTTGAAATCCCAATGACATAATTCTGTTTATGGTCTTCCTTCTTTTCTTATATCTTTTCTCAGTTTTCTTTCTAAATGAAACCAATTAAGGTGAAAAATATGGAGCAACCGAACAAATTTGGTTTTAGTCACAGCACCTACCAGGACTTTCCTTTTGAAAGTACAAGAATCTAATGAATTCATGAATCATCTGGTGTTGTTTTTAAAAGAAAGATTTTCATGCAAATTCTTTGCCATTGTTCTTTGAATGTAATTTATTCAGACATAACTCCCATTCTCACTTATTATCAACCAATTCCATGTGATTATCTCAATAGGATGACAGGGCAGTCCCATACATATCTACTGAAGTCAAGAATAGGAAAGAAATACGCTATTACAAAAAAGAACCATATTACCACCAGCTAAATCAGAAAAGGAATTTAACTGTACGCCAAAAGCTGTACTTTATTATGCTTTTGTGACTCAAAACCTAGTAAGCTAGTTTTGAAAAAAGGACTTTTTAGGAAAACATCAAAGTATTAGTCCTACTGTACATAAATAATAGTTCATAAACCACAATGAATTAATGCAAATAATGGGCTATATTTAAAACCAAATTGCACTTCTCAAGGATGACTATATGTGTTAATAAATATATATGTATATACACACAAATGTGTGCAAGAAAAATAAATATCAAAATTTTTCACACATTTTGATTTAATTTGTCAATATTCTCTTTTTGGCCATATTATTTCAAAATAACATGTCCAATCTCTAATTTAGTGTTCTGCAAAAATATGAAGGCAACAAGTAAATTATGATATGATGCAGTGATGGGAGGAATCTATAGAAACTTGCTTTAAAAAAATAAGGAAATATACTGGGAAGAAAAGGAAGGTCAGAAAAGTTGAGAGAACACAGCTAGCAATAGAAAGTAAAAGATGACTTCTGGTTTTATGCCGTACTGCCTGGTTGTGGGATTGTGGACCTCTGCACCCCGCGGGTAGTATCGCCCTGCCAGGGGACCCTAAATGGGTCTAAGTCGCCCCAGAAGGGCGGCAAAGAAAGAAGAGTGCCCTGACAACTCTGGAAAGACAGTGGTCATTTTGCTCAGTTCTGGGGAAGCCTTCTAACTGGACAGGAGAAAGGCTGGTCACATTCTGTTGATCAGCCCAAGCTATTGCAGCCAAAGTCCAAAGGCACTAACCAGCACAATAGTGAACAGTGTGCTTGAAACTGGGTGAGGAATTTGATCTTCTCTCTCCTTTTTATATTTAATTTCCTGAAAAACTTCCTCAAGAAGCAAAAACCCTCCCAAAGTGAGATGGGGCAGGATTACCTCACCCTACTATAGATGGAAGCAGCGAATTAAACCCTTATGGGGAATAAAAACATAAAATACACAGTTTGGATAAATTTGAAAGATAACAAAATTGTTAAAACTCTATACCTCAAAATTTTATATATATATATATATATATATATATATATATATATATATATATATATATATATATATGTATGTGTGTGTGTGTGTGTGTGTGTGTGTGTGTGTGTGTGTGTGTGTGTGTGTGTGTGTTTGGATATTTAAAGGTAATAAATTTTGAGAAAAGTATGACTGATCACAGTGGTCTGAATACTGAGGGGAAACAAAGGTTCAGTAGGAATCTTGGAAACAGGACATATAATGATTTAATAAGATGACTTTTATAAATACAGTGGAAATAAGCAGATTAAAAACATGTTTTATGTTGATGTTATTATTATATGCATAAATGCTAAAAATGTTTATATTCAACTTGGTTTGTACTGAAAATATTAAGAATTATATTTTGTTTAATGTAGACAAAAGAATATTACAGGAAGAAGAGAGGATAAAGACATATATTACCAATATATTGATTAATTCTAGAAATTGTAGACAACACACTGTTCACGAAGCACTAAAGATTGTTATTGTAAAAAATTAATAAAATATATTTTTAAAAAAGAAAGTAAAAGATGGAATTACTGGACTTTACCATTCAAGTTTGTAAAACTTCCACAATTTTACAAAGAGGGCTAGCTTTGAAAGACCTGGCTTCTTTGATGGAGAATTGAGCCGTTTCCTCTAAAATGATACCATAACAACAATAAAAGGGCTCACCACTACAGAGAATATAGAAATATAATTTTTCCCAAATTATGCAGCTGACCTTGCATATCTGCCTAAAACAGTTGGAGATAAATGTTACTTTCAGGTGTACTCCAAAGAAACTGTTTGGAATCAAGTCCAAAAGAATAATATAGAGGCTTTACACAATCAATCATATTAGATTTAAGACCTCCTTTGTTATCATGGTGCCCTCCAAATTTGTCAATCACTTTAACTCCATAAACTGTAGGTGAAGTGATATGGAGAGATTTGGCCTCATATTATACAAATAGATTTGGGATTTATAAAATAAGAATTTCTGAATTTCTATGTGAAATTTTTAAAATACAAATAAATCTTCACCATGTGATGTTCACAGTCAGGCATGAAAGCTTCATCTATACTGTAATATCACATTCACAGGAAAGTGCGGTGTGGCAGATGCTTGTCTACTTGAATTCTGAAGTCTCAGAGCACTTCTTTTTTATTACTTTGTCTATTTTATAATCCCATCAGTTCTTACAAACCAACTTTTCCCCTCCTCTATTATGAAAAATAATTGGTCATAGATTCAGTGGGAATGAATTAGTTCCATGTGATGTTTTAGGAATCAAAGAAAATAATTTGGCAATCATCACTGTCATAATCAAAATTCCTCCATTAGCATAGTTCCTCCATAGTTTGGCAATTATATACAGGAATGTATGTGTATATATGTTTGTGTGTGTGTGTGTGTGAGAGAGAGAGAGAGAGACGGAGACAGAGACAGAGACAAAGACAGAGACAGAGACACAGAGAGTCTGAACCATTTAAACAAAAAGGGATGCTTTAGGCTTAAAAATATTTGCGTTTAAAAATGAATGTGGAGGCAGAGCTGAGGGGGGGGAGAGCCCTAGCAGAAAGTTGTATATAATAGTTCCATGTACTAGATAACAGATTAAGTATTTACAACTTTTCTACTCAAAACTAAAAGTGAATTCAAAACAGTGAATTTTTGTTTTTTACATTGGTACACAGATCAATTTCTTATATACAATAACATGCATAAAAATGTACTAACAGACTAGCCCCCAGGATGTTCAATTTTTAGCATTTCTGGCACTTGGTTATTATATCTCTACTAGATATCTGACCATATTTTTAACATTATTATTTTGGGATTTTAATTAAACCACTTCCCCAATGCACCAGATTGAATGTGAAGATTTCTGAAATGTTGTTTAAGAAACATAATGTGATTATGCTAATGGAAGAAGGTACGAGTCTGTTTTTAGTTTACTGTACCAGTTGTTTGATTAATTCATCCAATCATCATAAAGATCAGTGCATAAAATAGCGATTGCTTGTCTGATGGAATATGCTCAAACTGCTGTATTTCAGATAATGAGCTTCATGAAATAAATTGAAATCCAACTTTAGAAATAATGACTCAGATTTGCAGTGAAATGTACACAGGTGCACAGAGGCATAGGCACACAAATTGACACCAACCAATGACATCAACTCTATTATAGAAGAAACAAGAATCATAACAGCCAGCTTTAAAGACATTTAATAGTTTTTTGCAAATATTTATTCAAGACTTTGATGAGATGGCCTGTCTACTTCACTGTGCACATACAACTCAGATGTAAAATTGTGCCAGGGACTGAGAATGATTAAAGATGTCAGGATTATATTAGATTCTTCAACTAATATGTTGAAAAGAGACTTTTGTGTTGAGAAGGTGCTTCAACTCACGCAAACACTGTATGCTTTGAGGTAATGCATGTGATACCATATTTAAACCCAATCCTGAATAAATGTCAAGAATTGTAGTTAGAGAAACAAACAAATACACACACACACACACACACACACACACACACACACACACACACACACACACACTGATGTATAAGAAGAACTGTCAGACCCCCAAGGTAGGCCAGACTAGATTTTCAAAGCTGTAAAATCCTTCTTTTATAATAAAGTATTTTGCAAATCAGAATGTGCTTTCTACCTCCCTCCCTTTATCTTGAAAAAACTAGGAAGGATTTTCTCTGAGATGTTTACTTGGGTTACATATTTGGCCTGGGCTCATGTTTCTTTTATCTTTTATGCAGCTCCTGTTCCTCATGGTTACTTCTTGTGCCCATTACAATAAATAAGAAATATTTTTTACACAGTTCAATAGCTACCACCTTATTTATTATTATTAAATTCAGCTTGCCCATCTCTCACTGAACATGATATAAAATACAAAATAGAAAAATATATATTTAGATGTGCATTCTTAATAAATAATAGCACCAACAATTACAATATTGTGAAACTCAACCACTTCATTATATCCAAATGAGCTTTTAGCTTTCATTTCTCACTAACAAATTTCAAAAGAGGTTACCACCTCATAAGTGTTCAGTATGAAATGAAAAAGCACTATAGATACTACTTTGTATATACAAGCCTTTTGTCATGTCTGAAGCAACTACTTTCAAACAATAAATTGTCAGACAATTACTTTAATGGAGCATCCAAGCTTTTCCAGAATTAGTCTCTCAGAAATAGGAAGAATTCTAATTGCTAAGTTCAGGTTTCTCTATAACATCATCTTTTATTTAGAAATGTGTGTATTGAATTCATTGAAATTTACAGCCAAAATAAATTGTGTCTATGATTTTGTAGCTTTTTTTACAGGAGTTGCATGGAAAGAAAATGAGAGAGACCATATGCAATCAAAGGAAACTCTGGATGTAGTGTATATAAGACAGCAGCCCAATTCGATAAAGCTCACTTGCATGGTGATCTCACTGGTTAGCTATGCAAGCTTTTTTTTAAAAAAAAAATCTTTCAAATTCCATTTCTTTCTCTGAAAGTTTGTTCTCTGCTTTTTTGTATCAAGTCACGCTCCTAAATTTTTGAAAGTGCAAGAAAAGAAAATAGTCTAATAAAAGGAGAAAAACATGATAGAGAACAAAAAGTGCTGCTTTCTTTACTTATTGGATGCTTATAAGCCAGAAAACAAAATAAATGTCATATAGAGAAAATCCTGAAACACAGTTTGTCATCTGGACAGAGCCAGCTCTACAAATGATGGCAGCCTAGGCAAAGGCATATTCTGGCACCCACTCTAGTTTAGACCATCTTCCAATTCTGTTAGGAATTTCTAAAACATGCTCTGTTGTTTTCTTAATTATATGTAACCTTTGAGTTGGTCACAGAGTGTGCAGTTACTGGTTTTCACTTTTCAATTTTCATGATCCCCAAAACAAGGCTTCCATAGAGCTGGCCCTGTTGTAGTGTCAGGTTTAGCCCAAAAATGATGTAAAACAATCCAGCCAGAGTTCAGTTCTTTATTTGCTTACATACAATATATTGTGTAGCCGCTTCTCTGCAGGCAATAACAAGACAGAAAGTTCCAAACAGTAACATGCTTTATTGGAGTCAAGCAGAACAGAACTGAAACAGTGGCTGCTGCACAGCTATTTATACAGTTGGCCACTAGGTGGCGGCCAATAGATTTGAAGAAAGCCAAATCTACCATTGACAGTCCTGGAGACAACAAGTCTGGCTTAGTCAGTAGGCGTTACACATACACACCAATGAGCAACCATTAATGCAGCATTTAAACAGACACGTGAATCAGTACAAGCAAAACCCCCAATACATTATACAATAGACACTAAACCCTTACTACTTTCACCCTAATGCATATACCCTGGGAGATACAGGGAGTGGCTATCTTTACTCTCTTCTTTAGTCTCCCATCAATGTCTTGTCTGGATGTGCTTCCCCCTTCTTGGAATCTGTTTCTCATTCCTGGGAAACCGCCATTTCACTGTAGTCCATCAACTCCTACTCTGTAGGTACCATCTCTCATATGTGATAAGCGAATGGTTTTTGAAGGCCTTCTTTCTCAAGTGTCCTGATATGTAATTGGAATATTGCAAGAATGATATTCCTTTCTTCACTAGGAGCATAATCCAACCATGCATGTTTATGATCAGCAAAACTAATTTATTTTCTAAATGGAAATTTCATGCTGTAAATCCAGTTTTTTTAAAAAGTGGCATTTTTGAAGTTTTCTGAAAATATATTACTGAGTATTATCTCAATCTATATTTTTCCTATATCATATTTTTTTTCTTGGGTGAGGGATCACTTTTCATAGTGAAAGTGTTGCTCAGTGATAATGCCTGCAACCTGCATACAGCAAGTCCAAATTCAGCCCATGTCATTAAAAACAATAAACTATAGTTTAACTGATCATAAATAAGTTATGCTAAATAGCATGCACATAATTGCATATGCATATAATTTTAAATATAGTAAACTACGTTCGGATTGTAAAATAAAGATATTTAGCACCACCTCAGCTTATAAGGGAACCAAAAAACTGGCAATATTGTAAAGAAAGTAGCCTGTCAATATATTATTTTTTAATAAAGTAAGATAGCCATCCCCTTCATGGATTACTGCCTTGTCGTGATGAAGGGGCTTGCATAATTCAATGAAGCTATGAGCTATGCTGTGCAGGGCCACCCAAGACGGAAAGGTCATAGCAGAGAGTTCTGACAAAACGTGATCCACTGGAGAAGGAAATGGCAACCCACTCCAGTATCTTGAAAACCCCATGGACAGTACCAAAAGGCAAAAAGATATGACTTTGGAAGATTTTTTATTTATTTATTTATTTTATTTATTATGGGACTTATATGCCGCCCTATCTCCCAGAGGACTCAGGGCGGCTAACAACAATAAAAGACCAGCAGTACAAAAGTTAAGAAAAAATTAAATAACAGCCCCAAATATTTAATTACACAGTTAAAATTAAAACTTTTAAAAACCCATCATCAATCCAGGTCAGCCTGATGGAAAAAGAACGTCTTGAGGTCACGGCGAAAGGACCGGAGGTCCGGGGCCATCCGAAGCTCAAGGGGGAGTTGATTCCAAAGGGCTGGCACTCCCACAGAGAAGGCCCTCCCCCTGGGGGTCGCCAGCCGACATTGTCTGGCCGACGGCACCCTGAGGAGGCCCTCTCTGTGTGAGCGCACTGGGCGATGGGAAGTCGTCCCCGGCAGCAGACGGTCCTGCAGATATCCTGGGCCTAAGCCATGTAGGGCTTTAAAGGTAAGTACCAGCACCTTAAATCTGATGAGCCCCTCAGGTTGGAAGGCGTCCAATATGCTACTGGGAAAGAGCAGAGGGCTAGTACTAGTAGCACCAAAATGAATGAAGCAACTGGGCCAAAGCCGAAAGGACGCTCAGCTGTGGATGTATCTGGTGGTGAAAGGAAAGTCCGATGCTGTAAAGATTTTTTCTCCATAGGAACCTGGAATGTAAGATCCATGAATCAAGGCAAGCTGGATGTGGTCAAACAAGAGATGACAAGACTGAACATTGACATCTTAGGAATCAGTGAAATAAAATAGACAGGAATGGGTGAATTTAATTCAGATGACCATCAGGTATACTACTGTGGGCAAGAATCCCTCAGAAGAAATGGAGTAGCCTTCATAGTCAATAAAAGAGTAGGAAAAGCAATACTAAGATACAATCCCCAAAATGACAGAATGATCTCAATTCGAATCCTTTCAGTATCACAGTAGTCCAAGTAAAAGAGCTACACTCAATTTGCCAGCAAATTTGGAAAACTCAACAGTGGCCACAGGATTGGAAAAGATCAATTTACATTCCAATTCCAAAGAAAGGCAGTGCCAAAGAATGTTCAAACTATCGCACCATTGCACTCATTTCACATACTAGTAAAGTTATGCTTAAAATCCTACAAGCTAGACTCCAGCAATACGTGGATTGAGAACTACCAGAAGTACAGGAAGGATTTCGAAGAGGCAGAGGAACTAGAGATCAAATTGCCAACATATGCTGGATCATGGATAAAGCTAGGGAGTTCCAAAAAAACATCTACTACTGCTTCATTGACTATGCTAAAGCATTTGATTGTGTGGATCACAACAAACTGTGGCAAGTTCTTAAGGAGATGGGAGTACCAAACCATTTTACTTGTCTCTTGAGAAACCTATATGCGGGTCAAGAAGCAACGAGAACTGGACACGGAACTACTGATTGGTTCAAAATTGGGAAAGGAGTCCGGCAAGGCTGTATACTGTCACCCTGCCTGTTTAATTTATATGCAGAGCACATCATGAGAAAGGCAGGGCTAGATGAATCAAAAGTTGGAATTAAGGTTGCCGGGAGAAATATCAACAACCTAAGATATGCAGATGATACCACTCTAATGGCAGAAAGTGAAGAGGAACTAAAAAGCCTCTTGTTGCGGGTGAAGAAGAAGAGTGCAAAAGTTGGGTTGAAACTAAACATTAAGAAAACCAAGATCATGGCATCAGGCCCTCTCAATTCCTGGCAAATAGACGGGGAGGAAATGGAGGTAGTGACAGATTTTATTTTCCTGGGCTCCAAGATGATTGCTTATGGGGACTGCAGCCAAGAAATTAAAAGACGCTTGCTCCTGGGGAGGAAAGCCATGTCAAATCTAGACAGCACACTAAAGAGCACTTTTGCCAACAAAAGTGCGTATAGCCAAGGCTGTGGTCTTCCCGGTTGCAATGTATGGCTGTGAAAGTTGGACCATAAGAAAGGCTGAGTGCCAAAGAATTGAAGCCTTTGAACTATGGTGCTGGAGAAGACTCCTGCGAGTCCCTTGGACTGCAAGGCGATCAACTGGTCAGTCCTAGAGAAGATCAACCCTGACTGCTCTTTAGAAGGCCAGATCCTGAAGTTGAAACTCAAATACTTTGGCCACCTAATGAGAAAGAAGGACTCACTGGAGAAGACCCTAATGCTGGGAAAGGTTGAGGGCAAGAGAAGAAGGGGACAACAGAGAATGAGGTGGCTGGATGGGGTCACTGAAGCAGTAGGCGTGTGTCTAAATGGACTCCAGAAGATGGTATGGGACAGGAAGGCCTGGAGGAACGTTGTCCATGGGGTCGCAATGGGTCAGACATGACTTCACAACTAACAACAAAAAAGATAGCCATATAGGTTATTCAAACACACATGTATATTCAATGCAACTCAACTATTCAACTCTTTCAGGTTCTTTGGTTGCTCTGTTTTATGCATTACACATGCACACATATGTAAAAGATTAATATAATATTTTTATAATATAATATTTTTATAATACAAAAAAGAATCTAGTTTTTTTTTCCTGATTTCATGGTACCAGTGCTTGTTCTCATACCAACCTCTGTTACCCCAGAATGAATTATGCTAAATTCTCAAGAGAAGGGAGGGAGGGAGGGAGGGAGGGAGGGAGGGAGGGAGGGAGGGAGGGAGGAAGGAAGGAAGGAAGGAAGGAAGGAAGGAAGGAAGGAAGGAAGGAAGGAAGGAAGGAAGGAAGGAAGGAAGGAAGGAAGGAAGGAAGGAAGGAAGGAAATCACATACAGGAGTTGAAACCTTGGATTCTTCTGAGAATAATTTGGTGAAAGATAACTTGATGTAATTTGAGTTTACATGCAACCTAATGGTTGAAGCACCAGAAATGTAAAATAATTATTTGAAAATACTTTCCAACTATTTTATTGCTGAACTGTATATGGAGGCTGTTTCAGTAGAATAAATTCAACAGTTAACAAACCAGACACCTAGTAGCTTCAAGAACTCAATTTAGCTTTTTGCACTATTCACTTCTACCAGCAATCAGAAGACAAGACTGAGGAACTGAACATTTCATTGGGGTTATCAGACTGATTATAAAGTAGAATTTGGATGTTTGGGGAAACAGAGGCCATTCCCAATATTTAATTCTTTTAATGTACTCCTTCAATTGCTGTTTGTTGCCATTTTATTATTATATTTTATAGCAAAAAATCCTCTTTATCTTTTAAGTCAGGAATCACAGTGACCACTAAGCAGTTGTCCTTGAGGCGATGACTCCATTAGATTAAAAAGAAAACACTTACTGATGGAGATTTTTGTGTATTAGAGGAAAATAGAACATTCTGGAACTAAATCTAAGAAAAGAACAGTCTTTGTTCTTCACAGGAAATCAATGCACTATCAGTCCTCTACAAATGAATGCTGTGAAACCATATTTTATGCACATTGTGGATATATGAGTAAATAAATGCTGTAAGTCTCTAGTGACTTTCTTCTACAGAAAATGAGCCTTGCATGAACAAAAATACAATGCCTTGTATTTTTCCCTACACAGAATTGTGGAATGCCCAAGGAACAGCAGGCTTAAGGGAACTTAATTAAAGATCAGGATGAAAACCAAGGGGAAAACTAGCTCTATTTTAAGTGTCCATGATTCTTAAAATTAGTATGGTAGATTATCCTACATCAACAGCACTTTCTGTCTGTTGATGCATTAGAAAAAACTATGTTCTTAATTTCCCATATAATTCTCTATCCTGATCCAATCTGGCCAGTTTTGTGCACATGATATGAAAATTAATGAGAAGCTGGGGCATATAAGTTCCCTTCTACCTTTTTTAATGATTAAAAAATTCAGAATAGATTCAAACATTTACTGATATCAATAACCATTATCTAATAAAAGTTGATACTATAAAAATATGTATGGGGAAGAATTAATTATAAACCGAGGAATTAGTAAACTACACCTTTCACATACATAGCAAATTTGGCTTTACTAGAAGTAACAGAATGACATATATATGAAAAGTAAGTAGAACCATTCAGAAAGACTAGAAAATTTGTTTACACGTGAGAACATCAATTGTAATCATGCATCAGCATAAAATGGACCATATAATAAAATATGATTTGCAGTTGCAATAACCTCTTTGCAGCATGGGTAACACGTTAACACAAATACAATGCCCTTATATATTCTAAGATCTGCTATAGGAATATTACATTAGGGCTTGCAGTGTTGGGAAATTGTAACATGGCTTGGTGTTCATCTTATTAATGGCAGCCCAATGACAAAGAGTTGAATTTGAGACACAGCAAGCAAATTGGAATATGTTCTTAAAAAATTGTTCTGGACTCTTCCTGAGGACGTGAAGGAATTAATTGGGCAATGAACAACAATCACTTTCTAACTATGGCTAGGCACAATTTATTTTTTGCCTCTGTAATTTACAGCCCTGATCATATACTTTTTTTCCCCCTTTGCAACCACACTAATATACTTTTTCTTTCCCAACTTTCTCTAATGCATGTTTTTGGAAAAGAGACAAAGAACAAATATCTTTATTCATCCCATGGAAAAAAACCATTTTTCCAACCCATGGGAAAAAAACATTTTTCCATCCCATGGAAAAAAAACCATTTTTCCATTCCATGGAAAAAAAACCATTTTTCCATCCCAATGGAAAAAAAACCATTGAGTATGGGAATTCAACTTAGCCCTGGATCAACTCACATACATACATACATATATACATACGTGCAAAAATAATTTATTTAATAGTTTGCGCCACAGAAAGCAGGAGAAGATACCTGACTTGCAGGCTGGTTTTTTTTTTTTTTTTTGGTAAAGTTAAAGAAAAGACAAACAGCCTTTCTCCATGATAAGATCCTATTTTCTCTGATAAGAATTTTTTTAAAAAATTCTCACTGTTATCCACCTGAATTCAAGGAACTCAGATATTATTTTTGCCATTCACAAAGGAAAAATTAAAGGCTACAAATACTTCGCATCAGGGGAGAAATTTGTAAATTGGTTTGGATTTGAAATAAAGCAGTAGCTGGAATTCTTTCATAATAGCTTAATTAGGTTTTCCATAACAGATTAACTGTTATAGATACTCTTATATAAAAATGCTTGTTTTGTTTATATTTTTTGTTTCCTCTATCTATCTTTTAAGAGTTTGGCTGTGTTCAATGGATTCTACAAATTGCCTCAAATGGCTGTGTAATACTACACAATTTTCCTTTTTGTTTATTTTTTCCAACTCGGTATGCTATTTAAACATTACTTTCAAGCTTTGCAGATATAAAATGGAAACATTTTTTTATAATTCCATCACCTCTGCCAATCAAGGATCTTCCTATTTAGCACAGACAAGAAATAATTGGGGCTAATGACCTTTATATTTTCAGAGTTTAGAAAAGCAAGCAATTGTTTCTGATCAGGTATAATTTTGCACCAATAATAAGTGTTACCTTGCAATGCATCTAATCTAATATCTCCATTCTAGAAAAACCTTGAACTGAAAATCATGTGGTTAATATATCTGGCCTAGTTTTTGAACTGATTTGTTTTTCTCTGTCCCTTGCTTTCTGTAAGATTTTATCCTATGAAGAGTTTTCAAAATGTTCTATACTGTTATATCATTTTGGATTACTTTAACTAGGATCATATATTGAGGTTGTTTTTATATACCAACAGAGCTATATTTTTAATGTCTCCCATTCTGGCATATAAATTTGTAAATATTTAATGCTAAACACACAAATACACACAAAAAAACACACACATAACTGAACGCAAGTGAATCCTAACACATATTTTAAAATCCATCTTTCCAAAAGGTTTTGAGTGATTGTCTGTAGCTTTACAAAAAATTTCCATTTTTTTTACAGATGTCTCTAGACAACCACAAATGGCATTATACTCTGTCCATTGTTGCTTTCCAATGCATAATGGTTTAGTTAGTAGATCATAGTATTTAGAAGTTAAAGAAATCCTTTAACTTGCTTTCTTTACATATTTACTTTTCAAAGGCTCCATCTTTCTAAAAGAACTGTGTTATACTAATCTCTTACAAAAAGTTAGATGGTATAATGGCAAAAGGGACTTTTCACTTTAATTATTTGGTGTTAGATTTTAATGAAAGTTGTGTGATTATGCTGTGAGATTAAGTTTCCAATTTCTCATAGAATTTTGCATTACAAAATAAGTATGCTATCATGATACTTTTTTCATTGCCATCATGCCAACATTATTTTTCAGTGGTACTGTACATATGTATGCGCACACTCTCATCTTGAAAATACCTCTCCAGACTCATGAAATGTTTCAGCAATTGGTGTATACATAAATGTGCTAAATCTATTTTTGGTGGATAGGATTAATCACTGAACAGCAAAGTTGTTTAATAAAGAATAGATTCATCCTTGTGGTACCAATTTTTTGTATAAGTTTTATATTTAAATGTAAATCAATTTCACCAAAGCAACTACTTTAAAACATCAAGTGCATTAAACTGCAATTAATTTAACACTCAGGACATTTAAAAATTAAATAGCATCCCTTTTTTAATTTAGTGTTATGAGCTCCAGACAAAATTTTCCTATTGTTATTGGAAAGCAAGAATGCACTGGAAGTGTGACACATGCCACAACAACAAATGCTAAGGAAACAAGCAGCTTGCTACGCTACCAGCAAGCTCCCTCATTAGCAGTGGCTACTAATGAGCAGCTACTTCTAGAAGCAAGTTAGGGCACCAAATGCATATCCAAGTTACATAAAAAAAATCCACCCTGAGGCATCTTCTGAAAAAGCTTCAACAATAGGAAAACTTTGGGAAGTAAGATGCATTGAAATTGTTGCCTAATGAATAAGTGAAGAATTTTTGGTGGTCATTTCAGCCTCCCACAGATAGCACTTACTCTAATTTCTTTGACAGTATGCCATATACAAATGCCTTTCTGGCTGACATTTCAACTTGTACAATTGCTGTATGCAGCTGGTGAAGAGTTTAGTACCTTAGATTCTGACTGATTATAAGGAGTGCAAATAAGTGACCCTAATTCTATCTTGCTGCACTGATTATCATCACTCAACATTTTCCATTGCTTATGAAGTATTCCATTGACCCACACAGTACTCCAGAAACAGAGATCAAATTATCTTTATGAATTACTGACCTCTACTCATCTGATTGTTAATAGAGGTCAACTATTTTTCTTTGGTTAACTTTCCAGATATACTGTGCCTGTAGAACACTCGTATTTTTTTTTACAATAGTTAACAATGCTGGCACTATAGAAATTAGAAGAAGCAATTGTATTTTAATACATCCAGTCAAGGTCGCTATCAGTAATAGACTTACAAGCCTTTTCCTCAAGTAAAGCTCATTGCCTATTCATTGTAGAATTGATCTCCAATGTAACCTTGCTTAAATGCAAGTTGCTGCATTTTCATTAAAAATGTGATTTGGGTTTAAATTGTTTTCAAATGATTTAAGCTGTATAGATTAGAGAAATCTTCTCATCTCCTACCAGTAACTCTTCTTAATGCCTTGGAAATAATCTAAGCCATTTCATGAACATTATGGAATTTCAGAGATATTTAGAAGAGTCATGTATATCTCGTGTATGTTATAAATATATTTTCTGCTGTTTTCCACTAAAAACATTCATAGTATAATCTTCACTGACCACTGAAACCAGAATAAAATATGAAAGGGAATGTCTTGCTTTGACTAAATAACACCTGAGTGGATTGGGGATAGTGGGGTACTGTCTTACAATTCTCTGTTGCCAAATACTATTGCAAGCAGATCTTTGTAACTATTTTGCAACTTACACTACAGAAAAGGCAAAATCTTTATTACTTCACCAGTCCAAGTTGTATGTCATTATAAAATGGGTGGAATCAGGACCAAAGGGGGATTAATTTTGAAGTAGATTTTTTAGTTTAAATAGTAAAAACACCTACAGGGCTTAAGGCATTCATTTTGCTCCTTAAAATCCCCAAACCTACCCAAAATTTCTTCATTTTTTATATTTACTTATATTTATATTATATTTATATTTATTGAGGTTTTTTATTTTGTAAAGGAGCTCTGGGCACCAAAAGAAGACTCTTCTGCATTATTTTTGCACTATTTTTCCCACATGTGGGCATGCTAATATTTGGTCTATAGCAAAGAATTGTCTGAATGTTTTGAGTATTTCATTCTATCAGCTAAAGGCAACCATATCTCTAAATGTTTTCTGGTACAAAACGAAGATGATGAACTATTGAAAATTTAGTTCATTAGCTCTTATACAATCTGATATATCCATCTTTCAACCAGCACTGCAGAAAATCAAAGTCTCGTATAGCTGACTTAAAATTTGGAAAGGGCAGCATATTTTCAAACATAATATAACAATGAAGGCCAACTCTAAATAAAACTTTCAGCATAAGAGTTTACAACCAACAATAGGCTGGAATAAAAAAATCTACTATAGTAATAAGATCTCATTAGTTATCTTCAAAGAATAATCAATTCTTTTACAGAAATATGCAATAATTGCTGTTTTCAGATTCTGGAAAAATGATTGCTCATTGATGCACAAATCAGTCTTTTACTAACTTTTTCTTTGATATGGATAGACATACTTTCGTCTTTGTTCCTAATTAGGGAGGATTTTTTTTTGAAGAAATAAAATCTGAAGTTCTTGCAGTTTTTTTACTTCAATTTTTCTATTGGAAGAAAAAATGTGTTACAAAAAGTGTTGAATTTTAATCTCAAGTATCTCTTTTCAAACTTAATAAGATATAAACCATTTTGAACTTTGGATGTAAAGCAACATTTAATTATGTCACAAATACCAACATAATTTTAAAAGCTAATTGTTCTTGATAATTCACACTTTGACTTTAGTTGGAATGATTTTAATGTTTTTTTTTTCTTTTCAGCAGTTAGTTTAATCATGGTTCATTGAAATAAATCATAATTGGATAGATTCTGTTGAGCCAAAGCTAAACAATGCATGTTATGAATTAATGACATGTGTGAACCCCCACACTAGTTAGAAAAAACAAAATAAGAACACTGTCTTAAATTCAGAGATGGTAAAAATCAAAACAGGATACAGGCCAACTCCCACTGGGAGGAAAATACAGTGATTAAGATCAGGTTTCATCACAAAAATAACTTTATTTCCTGATTGAAAAATGTGCTTCCTCATTTATTACAGTATCTTAAGTGTTCTAATAACTCTGTATTACAATTATTCTATCTTGCAAAATCTAGCAAAAAAGAGCTGTGGTGGAGCAGTGGTTAGAATGCAGTATCGCGGACTGACTCTACCCACTGCCAAGAGTTTGATCTTGAACAACTCAGAGTTGACTCAGCCTTCCATCCTTCTGAGGTCAATAAAATGAGGACCCAGACTGTTGGGGGTAATATGCTGATTCTGTAAATCGCTTAGGGCCATAAAGCACTATGAAGCAGTAAGTCTAAGTGATATTGCTATTGCTATTGCTATTGTTATTTCTATTACTAAACTAGATTTTATTCTTAGATCCCATTTATTTTGTTTAGTCAATAAATTAATTAGTTAATCATATTTATTTATTGGATTTAAGTGCCAGAATGACCCTGGGCAGCTTAAAAAAAACCATTTGGAAAACATTAAAAACACAATACCATATAGATAAACAAAATGATAACAACTGGTCAATAAAAATACATTCAAAAACTTATCTACCAAAGGGGCCCCATCCACCTAACCCAAGACCTGAAAAAAACAGACAGATCTCATTCTCTTTCCAGAATACCATCTGGGTAAGAGCCACATGGATATTGGAGAGAGGGATGACTTATTCCAGAAGACAGGCAATAGAAAAGGCATGCTTCTTGAGTTCTGATAAATGACATTATTTAATGAAAGGAAACTGAATGCATAGACATCTAGTCCCTTAAATAACCTGACACTATTTCAGGTATAATTTTATAGGTGGTAAACACCCTAGCAATCCCTGAGCTAGCCAAGTGGTACTGTTGAAGTCCTATTCTAGGGCCTGGAGATCATACAGGTCTGGATAAGAAAAAAAGCAACTCTTTAATTGCACCTGGAATCCAACCGGCAACCTTTATAGTTCAAAAGCAACGATGCCACATGGTCAGACCAAGGTGTGGCCATGATTACCCCCACTGCTGTATTTTGGACCAATTAAGTAATCTGAGTGGTCTTCAAGAGCAAGCCCATGTAGAATGCATTACAAGAGTTGAGTCATTATGTGAATAATGCATAAACAGTATAACTGGCTGACAAATCAGAGTTTAAAGACTTTTTTAGCCACAGCTACCATCTGCTCTTTGAGCAGGTACTGTGAATCTGAGACAACTCCCAGATTGCACACTGTTCTTAACTGAAGTGTACCGAACCAAGGTTAAAGATGAAAAAGTCTTGGACTGTGTGTGTGTGTGTGTGTGCGTGCGTGCATGTGTGTGTGTGTGTGTGTGTGTGTGTGTGTGTGTGTGTGACCTAGCATCCACTAACTCTCAGTCTTAGTAGGTTTAATGTCAGGAACAAGTAACCAGGAACAAGAGTTTAGTTGAAAGCACTTCAGGTTTAGTACATGCTACCTATACAGAAGAATCTGATCTACTAATGGTCAAGACAAATTTAAGCTAGATAAGAGTCAACAGAATTCAGGGAAGGCCATGCTTAGGTCTCTTGTGGGAGCAGACCAACTCCAAATTGATGACCCATTTGATCCTGCATTCAGGCTCAGACTGGTCATCTCCTACATCTAAGTCAGAGTTGCTTTTTTTCTTATCCAGACCTGTATGATCTCCAGGCCCTAGAATAGGACTTCAACAGCACCACTTGGCTAGCTCAGGGATTGCTAGGGTAAGAATTAGCTTACAACCAGAATTTGAGTCTTAATCAAACCCTGCAGCCAACCAAATATCTCTGTGACTTGGAATTGCAAAACTATTACTGACTCATCTTTCAGTCTGATGTCAACATTCCTTTATCTGCTCTGTTAAAAAAAACAGATTTAACAGACCTCCCCACCACCACCCATAAGACATACAAGTTTCCTACGCACTCAAGCATGGTCAAAAAGTTGGAGATGTTCTGCTATTCTGCAATTAATATAATTATTTTTTTCAGTAAATGTATGTTATCCTTGTTAGTAATTTCCAAGGCACTCAGATTAATTTCTGTCCTCCTTTCTACTTGTGATGAGTCAGCCTACCATAACTAATGAAATATGAAAATTTGTGCAGCAGCATATAGGATCTGGCAATAGATAATCCAGCATTATCAGCAAAACTGGGAACTGATCTTTCTCAACAGTTGTAACTAAGTTTTATTATTTATTATTGTCTGGAGATTTTAATGCTTGTAGACTATTTAACTTGCTGGCCTTTGGTAATGATAAAAAATTCATTTCACAGTATAATCAGCCTCTGCTTCTTATTCTGGAATTGTATAATGTTAGGAATGTATTACATTTTATGTCCATGTTTACATGCCTTGTACATTTAAACTAGCACATGAGTGCTAGTCGTTTCCAATTCTAGGGGCCGGTGCTCATTTCCGTTTTAAAGCTGAAGAGCCAGCACTTGTCCGAGGACGTCTCCGTGGTCATGTGGCCAGCATGACTAGTAAACCATGGTTTACTAAGATGTATAATGAAGGATTATATTGCTTTAAGTTTCCAATTCATAGAGCTGTGGCCATAGAATATGGACAAAATGGTGGCCACAACTATGCAATCAAAACTTTGCCTTTCTTTAGGTGCTGCGTATATGTGACCTGTTCGTATCAAATTGAAGAAGCCCAAGCAAGCGTTGCTTTGCCAGAACTCACAGCCAGTTTACAACTAATCCAAAGTTGTCTGAAAATCTAAACCGCATTTTTCCAGCACAACCTCTTACTAGTTCTAATAAGTATGTATTCAATCAGGGTCTGCCAGGTTGTGACCTGAAATCAAAAAAGACACTTGTTTAATTAATTAAAGAATGTTTAATTTCAAGAAATAAAGTAATTTAATTTCTTCCCATGAGCATACATTTCATAAAGGGATATTTCATAAAGGGCTGCCACGGTAACACAACACTAACAAGCAATGAATGATAATCAGCTACAATTTGTGCAACAGAGAATATTATTTTCATTATTATTATTTTAATCAACTCTTTTATGGGCTTCACAATTACTGCAAAGATAATTAGAGTCTAATTATAAGAATGTCTCCATCATGAAGAATGGTTTTATGTGTTCACACCTTTGGTTTAAACCAATCATGTCTAGCTTGGTCAAGTGATCACATAATTGCTTCATCCTCTATATTATTTTTAAAACTGTAGAATTGTATTTGACAGAATTTCTAGAAAATGTTTTTCTCTTTTCTTTGCTTCCAAATCATGAATTTAATACTATTTCCAGCTGCAACCTTATTTAGTTTTACCTCTGTACAATATGTTCTATGGTTGGTTTTATTTAGCAGATAGGTATTTTATGTTATTTCAGTCTTTGCCATGTTCTTATTTTCATCCTTATCCTTAATTAGCAACTTATAAAAGTTAATTCTTATTTTCCAAAGATTTCTTAAAAACATGTTGTCTCTTTTACCAAGCAGCTGTGATGAGTAAATGAACACTGAGAATAGCACATATAAATAAACATTGTCTCATTCTAACTCAGACTTGGGTTTTGAGATTCTCTTCCCATCACCCTATTTTCTCCTTAAAATTTAGTCATATAGGAAACTGAATTTATTTTGTAAGCTAGGTATCATTTCAAGTCATGCTCACTTTGTAGGTTAGCCTAGCAATTTACAGATAGACAGAGCATGTTTCATTTTTGCAGAATATTTGCCTATTGAAAGGTTAAAATAATAGGCAGAGCATAAAAATGAGGGCCAATGTTTTCTGTCCAAAGAATTATGCACTTGATGATGCTGAATGAAATTTGCCCAAGTGCAGATGGTCCATTCAGTTCAGTGCAACCCCGCCCCCCTTTTTTTTAACCTCCAAAAAAAACATCTGTCTACATCTTTTGGAAGAGCAAAGCAGCATGGGAAAGATCAAACACTTAAGACCTACGGAGCAAGCAGATGGACTCACTCATAATAGGATATCTGAATCATTGGCTGCACGCATTCTGATACGTTGCCAAATGACACTCAACAGAAATGGGGAATTAGTATGGAATGAGAAAATATACCACAGCGTTCGAAAGAATATATCCTCATGGACCTTAGATTTTACCCTCATTCTTGGAGGGGGAAAAAACCCAAGCCACCTTTTTAATATTATTAGGAGAAAAAATGGGATGCCTCCTGCATCCTTAGTGCAGTATTTTATTTTTGTTTACTGATTTGAGAAGATTTTGCTAAGGTTCTAAAAGTATTAAAATATGTCTCACTTGGCAAACAAAATCAATCAGGTTGTCGATGAGGAGTAGCTATAACACTGCAACAACACATTTTGTGACATTATAATAGCGTCCCAATTGCTTTGTAAAAATTAATTTATACAAAGAAAAAGTGAACAATGGCATTTCAAAGAATTGGGATCTGGAATAAACAGCACTAAAGGAAAGAGCTTCATGTATGAGAAGTAAATTAAATGGCTAGCCAAAAATGTTTCTTAGCTTTTGTGATCTGAATGATTGAATAATTTCTTTCTTTCTTTCTCTTCTTTCTTTCTTTCTTTCTTTCTTTCTTTCTTTCTTTCTTTCTTTCTTTCTTTCTTTCTTTCTTTCTTTCTTTCTTTCTTTCTTTCCTTCCTTCCTTCCTTCCTTCCTTCCTTCATTCCTTCCTCTTTCTTCCTCTTTCTTTCTTTCTTTCTTTCTTTCTTTCTTTCTTTCTTTCTTTCTTTCTTTCTTTCTCCTTCCTTCCTTCCTTCCTTCCTTCCTTCCTTCCTTCCTTCCTTCCTTCCTTCCTTCCTTTCTTTCTTTCTTTCTTTCTTTCTTTCTTTCTTTCTTTCTTCTATAGAGATTTAAATCAGACACTTTCTACTGAGCATATTTAGAGGGACTAGCCACCAGGAAATTTTATAAAGCAATCTTCCCCAATCCAGGGATTCCAATTTGCACTGGACTACATCAAGTATTAAACCCAGAATAAACATTTAGGGAACTGAAATAATAACATCAAATCATTGAATTATAGGGCTGGAAGAGATTTTGGAAGTTTTCTAATCCAAACTCTGCCCAAGGCAAGAGTCCTTAAACCATCCTAGACAAATAGTATCCAATCTTTTCTTGAAAACCTCTAGCAACGGAGCACCTACAACTCCATGAGGCAAGTTGTTCCACTGATTAATCATTTTCATTGACAATTAATCCCTCTTTACTTCCAGGTTGGATCTGGTGAGCTTTCATCAGTTGCTTTTAGTCCTGCCTCAGGTGCTATGGAGAATAAATTGATTCCCTCTTCCTTGTAACAGCCCTTCAAGTATTGGAAGATGGCTTTCATGACGCCCCTAAGCCTTTTCTTCATTAAGCTAAATATACCTAGTTCCCTTAGCCATCCATTATATGATTTAGCCAGGGCTTTTTTTCTAAAAAAAAAAAAAGGTGCTGAAACTCTCATCTTGTTAATCTTTTATTTATATTTTGTTGTTAGTTGCAAAGTCGTGTCCGACCCATCGCGACCCTATGGACAATGTTCCTCCAGGCCTTCCTGTCCTCTACCATCTTCTGGAGTCCATCTAAGCTCATGCCTACTGCTTCAGTGACTCCATCCAACCACCTCATTCTCTGTCGTCCCCTTCTTCTATTGCCCTCAATCTTTCCCAGCATTAGGCTCTTCTCCAGTGAGTCCTTCCTTCTCATTAGGTGGCCAAAGTATTTGAGTTTTAGCTTCAGGATCTGGCCTTCTAAAGAGCAGTCAGGGTTGATCTCCTCTAGGACTGACCGGTTTGATCGCCTTGCAGTCCAAGGGACTCGCAGGAGTCTTCTCCAGCACCATAGCTCAAAGGCTTCAATTCTTTGGCGCTCAGCCTTTCTTATGGTCCAGCTTTCACTGCCATACATTGCAACTGGGAAGACCATAGCCTTGACTATACGCACTTTTGTTGACAGGGTGATGTCTCTGCTTTTTAGTGTGCTGTCTAGATTTGCCATGGCTTTCCTCCCCAGGAGCAAGCGTCTTTTAATTTCTTGGCTACAGTCCCCATCTGCAGTGATCTTGGAGCCCAGGAAAACAAAATCTGTCACTACCTCCATTTCTTCCCCATCTATTTGCCAGGAATTGAGAGGGCCAGAGGCCATGATCTTGGTTTTCTTAATGTTAAGTTTCAACCCAAGTTTTGCACTCTCCTTCTTCACCCGCAACAAGAGGCTCTTTAGTTCTTCTTCACTTTCTGCCATTAGAGTGGTATCATCTGCGTATCTTAGGTTGTTGATATTTCTTCCAGCAATCTTAATTCCAACTTTTGATTCATCTAGCCCTGCCTTTCTCATGATGTGCTCTGCATATAAGTTAAATAGGCAGGGTGACAGTATACAGCCTTGCCGGACTCCTTTCCCAATTTTGAACCAATCAGTGGTTCCGTGTCCAGTTCTCACTGTTGCTTCTTGACCCGCATATAGGTTTCTCAAGAGACAAATAAGATGGTCTGGTACTCCCATCTGTTTAAGAACTTGCCACAGTTTGTTATGATCCACACAATCAAAGGCTTTAGCATAGTCAATGAAGCAGAAGTAGATGTTTTTCTGGAACTCCCTAGCTTTCTCCATGATCCAGCGTATGTTAGCAATTTGATCTCTAGTTCCTCTGCCTCTTCGAAATCCTGCCTGTACTTCTGGTAGTTCTCGATCCACATACTGCTGAAGTCTAGCTTGTAGGATTTTAAGCATGACTTTACTAGCATGAGAAATGAGTGCAATGGTGCGATAGTTTGAACATTCTTTGGCACTGCCTTTCTTTGGAATTGGAATGTAAACTGATCTTTTCCAATCCTGTGGCCACTGTTGAGTTTTCCAAATTTGCTGGCAAATTGAGTGTAGCACTTTTACTGCACTGTCTTTTAAGATTTTGAATAGCTCAGCTGGAATACTGTCACCTCCACTGTTGTTGCTCAGCTTTTCTAAGGCCCACTTCACTTCACATTCTAGGATGTCTGGCTCGAGGTCAGTGACCACCTCATTGTGATTATCTGGGACGTTAAGCTCATTCTTGTATAGTTCTTCTGTGTAATTTTGTCACCTCTTCTTAATCTCTTCTGCCTCTGTTAGGTCCCTACCATTTTGGTCCTTTATCATGCCCATTTTTGCATGGAATGTTCCCTTCATCTCTCCAATTTTCTTGAAAAGATCTCTGGTCCTCCCTATTCTATTGTTTTCTTCTATTTCTTTGCACTGTTCATTTAAGAAGGCATTCTTATCTCTTCTAGCTATTCTCTGGAATTCTGCATTCAATTGGGCATATCTATGTTTTTCTCCCTTGCCTTTCGCTTTCCTCCTTTCCTCAGCTATTTTCAAAGCTTCCTCAGACAGCCATTTTGCTTTCTTGCACTTCTTTTTCTTTGGGATGGTTTTGGTTGCTACCTGTTGTACAATGTCGCGAACCTCTGTCCATAGTTCTTCAGGCACTCTGTCTATCAGATCTAATTCCTTAAATCTATTTGTCACCTCTACTGTATATTCAACAGGGATATGATTTAATTCGTACCTGAGTGGCCTAGTGCTTTTCCCTACTTTCTTCAGTTTAAGCCTAAACTTTGCAAGGAGAAGCTCATGGTCTGAGCCACAGTCAGCTCCTGGTCTTGTTTTTACCGACTGTATAGAGCTTCTCCATCTTTGGCTGCAGAGCATATAGTCAATCTGATTTCTGTGTTGACCATCTGATGATGTCCATGTGTAGAGCCGTCTCTTGGGTTGTTGGAAAAGAGTGTTTGCTATGACCATCGTATTCTCTTGACAAAATTCTATCAGCCTGTGCCCTGCTTCATTTTGTACTCCAAGGCCAAACTTGCCTGTTATTCCAGTTATCTTTTGGCTTCCTACTTTAGCATTCCAATCCCCCATGATGATAAGGACATCATTTTTTGGTGTTACTTCTATAAGGTGCTGTAGGGCTTCATAGAACCGGTCAATTTCATCCTCTTCAGCACTGGTGGTTGGGGCATAGACTTGGACTACTGTGATATTGAATGGTTTCCCTTGGATTCGAACTGAGATCATTCTGTCATTTTGAGGATTGTATCCCAGTATTGATTTTCCTACTCTTTTATTAACTATGAAGGCTACTCCATTTCTTCTGAGGGATTCTTGCCCGCAGTAGTATACCTGATGGTCATCTGAATTAAATTCACCCATTCCTGTCCATTTTAGTTCGTTGATACCTAAGATGTCGATGTTCAGTCTTGTCATCTCTTGTTTGACCACGTCCAGCTTTCCTTGATTCATGGATCTTACATTCCAGGTTCCTATGGAGAAAAAATCTTTACAGCATCGGACTTTCCTTTCACCACCAGACATATCCACAGCTGAGCGTCCTTTCGGCTTTGGCCCAGTCGCTTCATTCTTTCTGGCGCTACTAGTACTAGCCCTCTGCTCTTCCCCAGTAGCATATTGGACGCCTTCCGACCTGAGGGGCTCATCTTCCAGCGTCATATCGTTTTGCCTTTTGGTACTGTCCATAGGGTTTTCATGGCAAAGATACTGGAGTGGGTTGCCATTTCCTTCTCCAGTGGATCACGTTTTGTCAGAACTCTCAGCTATGACCTGTCCGTCTTGGGTGGCCCTGCACGGCATAGCTCATAGCTTCATTGAATTACGCAAGCCCCTTCGCCATGACAAGGCAGTAATCCATGAAGGGGTTTATTTATATAATTTTATTTATATATTTATTTATATAATTAAACAATTATATATTCAATTCTTAACATACATTTAATTTATTGTATTTAAGGCAAATGTTCATAGAAAATTCCAAACTTTTGTCCACTTCTCGTCTTGCAAATCTTCTTGACTCCTTTCCTTGCTCTTAGTATCTATGGCCGAATGTCGTCCTCTGAGTAACCACAGATCAACGTACTTTGAAGGATTGAAAAGTCTCAGAGGTGGTCCGACAAGTTTGATGAACAAAGCTCTTGTTGGGGTGGCAATTAGATTCATCTGTGAAAACCCACGTTCACATTCACTTGAAGAAATAGGAATGGTATTCAGAGTCCGTATCAAATGCAACAGTTTTTCTGGATATGTGTTTTCGAGAATATATTCACGGTATCCACGAATCATTTCTCTTTCATTTAGTTGCAGTCTGATTGATAAGTTTCTAATTTCCACTTCTCTAAATGTCAGTTGAGTATTAACATCTTCAGGCCAATGTTTTTGATCAAGTACACGAAACCAATATGCCAACTCATCATCTTTGCTATCAAGTAATCTTTTTTTCAATTGACTCTTTCAATTTTGTATAAAATATACTTGGGTCAATGGGAGGATCCTTTTTTGAATCTCTTTTGTGAAGTAAAACTCCACGAAAGCGAAGATCACTTACAGCAGCAACAGCACATTTATAATAAATTCTGTCTTCTTTCTTCAAAAACTTGTACCAGTATTTTTATTTTCTTATTTGCCTTATACAAGTCGATGTTGCAGTCCTGTAGATCCAAACTTAAATCTGACATTTCTTGGAGAGTGTCACACATCAATCCTAGGTCCAATAAAAATTCTGTAGATGTTATTTTTCTTTTCAAGCCATCATAAGTGCATTTATCATTTTTATCTCTTGTAGGATCATGCATTGCTTGTTCAAAATGATACACAAGGGATTCAAAATTATTCCATACAGCCAAAACTGTACGCAAGCTAGTACCAATCGAGTACTTAAAATTCTTCCAATTTTCAGCAGCTCAGTCCCCAGTAATTCTGCACATGAATGCAACTCTGCTATTCTTTGGTGAAGCATGGTATATGACATACAGTTTATCAATAAATGATTGGAATCTATTTATTCCTGAAATTTCCTTGGCAGCATCACCTACTGATAATTCTAGTCTGTGATTAGCACAATGCCAAACTATAATAGAAGGAAAACATTCTGACAGCAATTTTTTCACTTCACTTTTACATCCCATCATCACATCGCATGCCAGAGAAATCAAATATTTTTTTCAAATAATCTTCTGTCATCCCATAAGAGTAAAGACATTGGAGTAAGGAATCAAATATTCCTTCTGCTGTTACTTTTTCAAGTTCTACCAAGTCCAAAAACAAATTTACTGGTGAATTCATTCCCATACCTTCGATACAGCATTGAACAAATACTATGAGGGTAGGTTTTTTGCTTATTGTGGTTGATTCATCAATTATCAATGAAATTGTATTATTGGATCAAACAATTTCTTTAACCACAGTTTTCCTCATTTCTTCACTTATATGATTAACAATATATAATCTTAAAGGGCTTGCCATTGTGATAGAAGATTGCTACCACTACTCCAGGGTTTGGCTAACTTAAATATGCATAGCATAATTAGATTTATTATTGCTGCTAAAGCTATGGATTACGGATTCACATTTGCCATGGATTGTCTTCTGTCCATGGGAGGGAAGCTTGGTAGATTCTAAATTTCATAATTTTAGTTATTCCTTTGTGGCAGGGTATATATGAGAATAAGCTGCAAAGGTCTTTAAAAACATGTTTCTCACATATTTATATTTTTGAATCATAAATATTAAATCTTTTTTTCTAATGATCCAAACTAATGCTTTAGAAATATAATTTCCAGTTTTAGCTACAGTAAACAAGCAAATTACACTAAAGCTAAATTTAACGTTACTTGTTAAAGATATTTACTATATTTCAGAATTAGTATTCTATCAGTCACAATCTTATTCCTATTCAATTTGGCTGATTTTAAAATATGATGTAAAATCATAAGCACATAAAAAGAAAAGAGCAGAAACAGCTGCAAATTAACTCAACAGTTCTATGCTTAGTAACATTTCCATTTAATCAAAGTCCTTGCTCTTTCCAAATCTATTTCAGGTTTTACTTTCTATATACACAAACAATGGGAAATGAGTTTCTGGGCTGTTTCAAATTTTTTACACATTCCAAAAATTTCAGGTAATGTATCTGTTCCATATAAATATAAAAGCATGATAGGCTCTGTATTTGTACAATGACCAATTATCTCAGTGTGCAGAAATGTGGATAACTACAAACAGAAGTTGCAAGCCCTCTCCTTGACTTCAGAGTCATCCTGGTGAGAAAGTCAGCATATAAATTTAATAAATAACTTTTTTTTTCAAATGTCCCTATCAGGAATTGAATTTGAATGAAGTTTCAGAAAAGCAAATGTTCTGTGCTGGTGGTACTAAGCTCCCAAAGATCTAGCATGGGATAAATGAATTCTTCCTAATAAAAATAACTTCCTGCCTTTTTCTAATCATCATTTCTTCCCTACAGCAATTTGAAAAGTAAAACAAAGTGAAACAAATCACTACTCCCTCCATGCAGGGAAAATTTCCTTGAGTCATACTTGGATATCCTATTTGCAAATAATATTTTTACTTACCTAGTTGAGATGGTGTAGTTGGGGAGCCTTCACTGCAATTTGTCTGTGCAACATTTGCCTGCCGGGTCTTTTGGCAAGCTCAGCAGTAATTCCTATTGGCTTCCAAAAGCCAATAGCATAGCTGACTCAGGAATTCTGGGATTTGAAGTCCATAAAAGAGCAAAGCCTGCAATAGGCTTAAGACAATAGCAGCACAGCTTGTGCAAAAGCCTTTTTTTTTTTACAAAAAAAAGGTGCCGGAACACCATTCTGAGCATTCTATGAGAAAAAAAGCCCTGGATTTAGCTTCCCTGCTCTTTAACATCTTTGCTGCTCTTCTCTGCACTCTTTCTAGGGCCTCAGCATATATATTTTTTTGCATCATGGTGACCAGAACTGGATCCAATATTCCAGGTGTGGTCTTAGCAGGGCAGTATAAAGCAATACTAACACTTAATGTAATTCTTGATAACTATCCCTCTGTGGATGCAGCTTAGGACTGTGTTGGCCTTTTAGCAGCAGCAGCACACTGCTGCCTTATACTTAAGTGGTAATCCAATAGGAAACCTAGATCCCTCTCACAAGCGCGGTTGTTGAGCCAAATAGAGGCTTTCCAGTACTTGTACATTTTGGTTACTTTTCTCACCGCTGAGCTGCGTCTAATTGGATAGGTCCAATGTTCAAGTCTGTCAAGATCCTTCTGAATCTTAAGTCTGTCTTCCAAAGTGTCTGTAATTTCTCCCTATACTTGGAGAGCAAAATATGAATTCTTTAAAAAGAAAGGATAAATAATATACAAGACATTTAATAGTGTGCACAAGATCTTAACTTCTGTTCTGGAACAAACTTGCTTGATAATATTACTCTATTACTGTGTGTCTTCAGAATTGTTGTTTGCTTGTTTTGTTTTCTCTGGAGGAATGCTTCATTTCTGGTGGCTATACAAACAAGCCCATGCAGTTTTCTTGGCAGCACATTGGTATGTAATTTCCCTCTGCCTTTTTTCCCAAGGCTGAAAAAAAAATGGCTGGTTTCCTTGCCTAAGAATATGCAATCTCCTAATGTCTAGTCTAGTACTTTTAATCCCAAGGCAAACTGATTCTCATCTTCAAGATGTCACAAAATTAAAATAGTTTCACCACCATGTAATTCTCAAAATGAAGATTTCTGGTAGGGATACATAATAGTAAGAAAGCGTAAGTTATCAAAAGTGCAAAAGATCCCATCTCATTTCTATTTCTAAACTCTGGGAAAAGAAAGTGTGCATTGCTTTACACGTATTCAGTACACCAGTGGGCAAAATAGGCATTGAAGCAGACATAATAAATAAAAGAATTAACACTAGAAACTCAGTTAGTTACAACCAAAAGTAATTGCAATTAATAAGTTCTTGAGAAAAGTGAAAAAATGTATCAGCATGTGATTTCATTTACAGTATCTCATCTGGCTTCATCATAGTATTTGTTGCCCCCTTTAGTGTGATATAGAAAATTTCTTGGCAACTTCTATTTGCTTCTAGAGAAATACTACAACAGCCCTAATTCTAGTATTAGACTCAGAGGGTATATGAATTCATTGCAGTTCATTCTTTTAACTGAAACTTTATTTGTAGATCACACAAGATTAAAACTTCTTTAAGGTTAGAGGATTCGCTTCTTAATGGTCTAGTAGATTTCTGGCATTGTTGTATACAATTAATTGCTCACTGACAAATCACTTACAAATTGATTCAATTAGAATTGCAGAACATTTGACAATAAACTAGACCAGACATTGCTGTTTAGTTACGAACCTAAAATTATTTGGACTGATGCTCTTTAAGTAGGTAGAACTCAAAAGCCTATAATACATACATTTTGAACAGCTATCAAAAGAATATGTTATTATTTCAGAAGCTAGGATCGCCTTGACCTCTCTCTCCCATCCCCAAACCCCCCAGGTTAAATAAACAAGAGTTTGTGGTTGTTGTTTGTTCCTTCAAAGTTTTGCAGACAAATGTGCAGCCCTAAAACTCATTCTACTATATTGTATCTGTTAAGTTGTGGGTACCGCGTGTAATGAATAGGAGACGACACTTAGAGTTTATATGTTTATTGCTTGCTACATGGAACTGAAGCGCTTCCCCCCCCGGGTGCCCTCTTATAGATTGCCCAAGCCCCGCAGTCACCCAACCCGTTTGCTCTATTTTCCCACCAGCCAGGAGACACCCAACCTGATGTCCTATATTTCCTGCCAGACAGGTTGACCAATCAGGTCACCTGACCGATGCCACCTGGTGTTAATATGGCATACACAACACCCCTTCCCCCCCAACGTGAACACTACTACACTTACATTTTACTAAACCCTTCTAACCTCTACTTTTCACTTCCTCACATAATCCCTCAGGTATGCCGGGGTTTTGTGAGTCCTGGCCGGGTACCTTCCCAGTTGCCTTCCAGTCCCTGCTTCACTCCCTTGAGCTGCTTCTCTCGACTCTGCTTGACCACTAACTTGTCCAGTTCGCTCTCAATTTTGTGTTTGAGAACGAACGGGACTCTCCTACCTTAATCCTGATAGGAAGTACTGCTAGGTTTAAATTAAATTTAATTGGGGGCCCCTTGTACTTTCCCAACGTTCCATCAAATACGTCTGCAAATTTTTTGCAAACGTATTCGAGATTTTTGTTTTGCATCGAGTTAACTCCCCCTACCCAGATCCCTAGTGCCCCGAACCAGTTGAGCCCTACCAAACTAGCTCTCCTCCCTTCAGTTACCAGCAGTTCCAAAGGGCCTTTAAATTCCTTAAAGCAGACTTCAATGGTGGCTTTACCTTTAATTTTAATTGGTGCCCATTGGAAGTCTGTTAACTGAATAGGAGTGGATTTGATGTGAATTCGGTGGCTGCTCCTTTCCTCAATTCTGGCTGTTTCCCCCGAAATTATTGAAACTGAAGCCCCCGAGTCGATCTCCATCTTGCAAGGGATTCCTTGCAAACGGACATCGATTCTGATTTTTGGGCCTAGCATATGATTAATCGCGGAGTGGCCTATGGATTGCACACACACCCCTGGTTAGAGGTTCATGCCTGAGGCCGAAGGAACTCAGTGCCGCAACTCAAAGGGGTTACCATACCTGGTGCCCATGCTTCTAAGTCGTGTAGGCTGTCCCAAGTTTTCTCCTGCAGATGACCTGGATGTGGCCCGTCTTGCCACAGTTTTGGCATTTTGCATTTTGGAACCTGCACGAAATCCTAGGATGGTTTCCTCCACAGCTGCCACATTTTTGTTCCATATCCTTGCGCCTGTTGTTCCCGTCCCTCTGGGATCTGGTTGTTGTCGGTCTCCTTTGTCTGTCTGTGGTGTCACGGCAATCATTCTTAATGGGTGTTCTTTTGAATTTCTGTGTGACCTCATCTATGTCCATCTCAAAATTGTAGTCTCCCACCCCACCGCCCACAAGGCTTCCTTGGTGGATCGAACCGCTTGCGCCATTGCTATTGTGGGAGGAATCGCGTTGATCAGTGACCTTGTATGTTAACAGCTCATCCAGGACTTCTTGTAGGGTTCCAGTGGGCTTCACGATTATTCTATTTTGCAAGTGTTCATCTCTGAGCGCCAGAACCACTCTGTCCTGTATCTGCACATCTAAATTATCATATTTGCAGCGGTATACAGCTTCTCTCATGGCGGCCACAAAATCAGTGATGGATTCGCTCTGCTTCTGGTTCCTATGCTCAAATATTCTCCTCCAAAAGAGCTCAGAACGTTTGGGCATAAAGTGTTCTTTCAGTCTCTTTGTGAGTTCTGTGTATGAGACGCTGGTGACTGCATCTGGTTGGCACAGGCACGCAGCTACTCTGTAAACTGCCGGTCTGCTGAGGGACAATAAAGCTGCTGCCTTCTTGCGGTCTTCTGTGATGCCATTTACCAGCAAGTAGCCTTCGACTTGCCCCACATAGTCTTCCCAATCTTCGGGGTGCCTGGTATTGAATTCCCTCATGATGCCTATCTGCGCCATTCTCCGCCTGCGATGCTGCTTTTCACTTTCTCCGCATTGTGCGCTGTCTTCTGCTTCTGCGGCAGGCGATGATGGCTTTTCGAATTTCCCACATTGTGTGCTGTCTTTTGCTTCTGCGGCAGACGCTCTCCGGCTTCCCTGGTCCTGTTTATTCTGCTTCACGGGATCCCACCTTCATCACCACTGTTAAGTTGTGGGTACCACGTGTAATGAATAGGAGACGACACTTAGAGTTGATACATTTATTGCTTGCTACATGGAACTGAAGCGTTTCCCCCCCCCCCGGGTGCCCTCTTATAGATTGCCCAAGCCCCGCAGTCACCCAACCTGTTTGCTCTATTCTCCTGCCAGCCAGGAGACACCCAACCCGATGTCCTATATTTCCCGCCGGACAGGTTGACCAATCAGGTCGCCTGACCGATGCCACTTGGTGTTTTTTGTGGCATACACAACAGTATCAGATTCTATTTTTGATCACACATTTACATTTTTTCAGCTGCTTTTTGCTGATGAATAAGCCAAAGGCTAAGCACGAATCCTTTTCTGAAGATTTCTCCCCACCACCAGCACCATTTTCAATCCATTAAAATACTTTAGCCAACCAGCACCTTTACCACCAGTTTTCTAATTCATCTAATCAAAATATGTAAGAATTAACACAATTTATCTCGAAGGTCTAAAATTAACTAAAATTTGTAGACCGGTGTAATTCCAATACCAAAAGAGATTTTGGAAATGCCCAGAAGTCACTTTTACTGCTTCTTTGAGCTACACAATACTCATTTATGGCAGCAAAGTTATATACCTCATTCAGATAACATGCATCCCTTCTCAGCCTCTCAGCAAGATGATTTAATGTCATTTCTACAGCATGAAAGCAAATCTAGTCCACCTCAGTTCCTGGAGTTCTAATGACTGTTGTGGAAAATTCTGGGAACCAAAGTCCACACTTCTGGTAACTGGGAAAAGCTGACCTACAGTATCCCAAAGCCTGGCTTCTTAATCCATCCACTGTACCCAGCTTAAAAGAGATCGGAAAGGGGGTCAAGAGTCATTTCAAAACAGAGCCAATGAACTATTATAAAATTCAATCCAAATTATAAATGAAAACAGCTGAGGAAAGATTTTGCTAAGGAATCTGGTATTTTATGCCTTATTATTTCCAAGCAGGTCAGTTGAATCTGTATGCCAAAGATCTGCCATTCTATCAGCAATTACTCACAAAAATGAAATTCATTTCTATCAAGGGTTAATTTTAATGTTTTTCTGTCTGTTCTACTTAAGATTTCACACAAAGAGTATTTGAACTTTTATGGCTCAGGGGCAATCATAATATTTGAATATATTTTGGTCTGTTATAAATGTTTTGGAGACCTTTGTAGTATTTCACTAAGCACTTCTTAGTAAAATTCCCATCTTTGCCAGATTAATTTGGGGCCTGACTCGTAATTCGTGACACATAGCTTGGCACTACTTAGACTTTAGTACATTTTCCATTTTGCAGAATAAGACAAGCGACACTGAGGATATGTCAGTATAATTGTTACTTCAGTCATCCTGCCAGTCATAGTCATAATTCCCTGATCCATTTATGTTGCTGCCTATTTTCTTGTATTCTGCATCATTGTTTGGGCATTTTAGCTTTGGTAGAGTTATTGGCCTTAACTGTAATAAAAATGTTACAAAACCTTTGGATAAAAAAAATTAAACTCAAAATATTTATAAAATGATTGAAATTAAACATTCAAGTTAAATGTTTAATGGCTAGTTAACACTGAGCATATAAATCCAGAAGATGTAGGATTGAAGGCCAGGCTCTATGAACTTGCTTGTGGGGGTGGGGGTGGGGGGCGGTCACCTTGAAGTTGATTAGTCCTTTGAAAGCCTTCACATAGCCCTTTTAGCTTTAATTATTCTGCCCTTGTCTTAACTGCCTTCTTTTAGTGAAATAAAATATTTTATATGGTTTTTATGTTTTTCATTGTGTACCACCCAGTGTTTATATATAAATTTGATATATAAATAAAAAATAAATAAAGGAGTATATTTGTAGCTCAGGCTTGAAATGAGTGGTCCCTGTGCTCTCAAAGAGCAGGAAGGTTACCTCATAAAAATAAATAAATACCTGTTTGTTGGTACAATCAACAGCTAGTCCTTTAGATAAATTCTAAACATTAAATTAGAAATTACTTAGAAACTAGTAATATAACTATAATTTAAATTAAAACAAATCATTAATCAATTAATATTTAAAATAATAATTAATAATTATTATTAACACATAAGGTGAAACTATGTCAATATAAGTGAAACATACCCACTACTTCCTAGAGAAGGAAACACAGATGGTTACATTTCTACAAAGTAAGCATACTGTTCATTGCCATTAAAACTTCCAATTCATTTATTTCTTAGGGAAAAAGCTATAATGGCTATAAATTTGTGGTATAGATTTGATAAGGACAGGGGAAAAGGTATAATATACCTTTATATCATGAAGTTTATAAAGTAGGTAATTTAAGCTAAACAGTTCATTAATCATTCCACTAAAAGGATATATCAACAAGATTAGGCAATATGGTGAAAGAATGTCTTTCCTTCACTAATTTCATCAGAATCCAGCCTTTCTAATGAAAAATTCCCTTTGCTACGCCACTTGAGCACAAGTTCCAACTACTAGAGGGCATCTAATTAGTTTCAGCCTCACACTTTTCCCAATAAAATTTATATAGAAAAATGAAACCTACTAAAAGTTTTTGCTAGTATGATTTTGACTTTCTTTTAGTAAAATTGTTTGGTACTTCTTATCATACTTCATTTCACATTTTCAATCTAAAATAGTGAATTATCAAATGATAAAGGATATACTCTTCTTTATCAATGCCATTAACTACTGAACTATGACTTGCTTAAATTATAATGGGCCATTTCAGGTCCTTAATCTGAATAGCCCTGTCCACTGATGTGACAAAGAAAGAGATGTTTCAGATGACCAGCCATTGCATCTCTCTTCTGTCCCATTCATGATATTTTTATTAAGAAAGACAACAGGTCCAATTTCTTACAGGGTCTTTATGAGAAATATTATGACAGGGACATTTATGTCAGATATATTTTAAATTTAATTTCCAAGTCTTTGATACCTATTCTTTGAGTTTGGTTACACAAAGATCATGAATAAAGCTTGAGCATAGGTAACAAATGAGTGAGATAAATATTTTTAGCACAGTATATGGAAAGTAAATAATTGCATTAAAATCCTTGTTCTTAGAAATATACAATCAGAATAAATCAGTAAAGAAGATCAATACATTTATCACTAAATAAATGTTCTATACTTTAAGGCTAGTATCTTTTCCCAGCACAATTCTGGTCTGATTATCCATAGATACTTTGTGGTGACTTTCAGTGATAGCAAATATGAGAAATTATTCCTTGTAAAATAAACATGAAAATGTTTTTACATTGTCCAGTATTATGCATCTCCTTTTAAACAGCATGTTGAAATATTGTTTGTGAAGTAAAATCCCTAATGACAAATTGACATGTTGTGTGTTCATGTGTGTACTCTCAATAACCACACAGATTTTTTTCTGTCCTTAACCTAGTCCTTCAGATATTCTAACAATGTATTAAACACAACTACAACTGGCTCCACCTTCTTCTGGTTATCTACACCTTCTCTTAATTCCACCTTTTCCAGCATTAGCGCTTCTTCAGACAGGTAGTTCTTCACATAATATATCTGAATTATATAATTTGAGCCTGGTCATTTGTGACTCTAGTCAGAATTCTGGGTTGATTTGTTTAATGATCCATTATTTGCTTTCTGTCCATGGTATTCTCAGGAATCTGAAGTATGAACATGTAATTCCAAAAGCATTAATATTCTTTCTATCCTGATTCTTTATTTCCAACTTTCATTTCCATAGAATGTTAGAGGAAATTATTCTAATCTTTGTAAATCTAGGCAAATCACAGCATCTGGATATCTACATTGCAATCAAAAACAATAATGATGCTGTGACCTCTCCAAACTTTCACTTCAGTTGACAATTAGTTTGAATAAGAGCATATGAACTCAGAAAAATACAAAGGAAATAACAAACAGCCACTGGAATATCTTTCTCTATAGTTCCCTTTTTTATTAAGAGAAACAAATTGAGAAAGAGAGATTCTGCAGACATAAAATGAGAAGATGGGAGTTATCTGATTTCTGCAGTTAAAGGAGAGGAGGAGGAGGAGGAGGAGGAGGAGGAGGAGGAGGAGGAGGCACTTGGAACCATACTTTGGTAATGTTGCTAATAAAATTGCCTGAATGCCATCACCAGCAGTTCAGCCTGACTTAAGAGAATCTTTACCTTTCATCTTACATGTGGTTTTTGCTAAGCATGGTCACCTCTCCACCAAATCCTCTGTGAAAATAGAACTGGGTGCACAAGTTAATTTTTAATGACTTCAAATTCTCCATTAGTACAGTTCCTATTTATACAGAAAGATTGCCTTTAATCAACTGCACAACTTTTCACTTGCAACTTTAAATTTTATAAGCACTGTGTCTCCCCCTGGGCTTATGACTTAAAAACTTACTCTCATTCTCTCTAGGGCAAAGAGTAGATTATGTCATTTCAGCTGCTATTGCTTTTATGTTCTTCATTAACCTTTGATGACTTAAAGAAAAAGCAAGGGGAAAAAACAAAATAAACAACTCAAAATGAATCTGGATGCATTACTGCTGCTTTTGAAAGATGCTGATATTTTGCAGCTTTATGTACTGTGGGAAGATTCCAGAGGAAGAAATATTTGGGGGAATATTAAAAAGGCAGAATATATTTCCCAAAATGAATAATGGAGAAGATCTTTAAAAAACAGAAACCAGCCCCAGCCCTTCTCCCCCAAACAGAAAACTCAGCAGAGGCCAGCTTTTAGAAATGCAATTCAATAATCCATTCAGGAAGGTTGGAGCCTTCCAGCTAGAAACTGAAGAAATTAGGAAGACAAAGACCCCTAAAATCTACATACCCCCACCCAAATTCTAAGGACAAGATATAATCTTTGGGACATAATAGGATTAACCCACTACCATCAGAATACCAGAAAGGACACACTCAGACTCAGAATACATCCATGAACACGAACTAGCAATCAGAAGACATGATGAAAACTTTTTAACTTCACAACATCTGTACAGTTTTATCCATAGTCTCAATAGGAAAATTGTGACCATCCTAGACCAAACCAAATCCAAAAAAACTAGGAAATTTCTAGAACCCTGGCACTCTGACAAATTAATCAATAGGCACATAGATATAAACCATATTTACATACTATGTAAGAGACAATCAACAAGCCAGAAGAGGAATAAAAAGACCAAAACACCTCTACATTAGTAATCAGCACCCAAATGAGCCTAGATTAACTCCAAGATTAACATCTGACCAACAATCAAAAAATAAATCAAGGAACTGCCAAACAAGCCAACACTCCAAACAAAGAACTTCCAAGACAACTCCCATCAACACATATAAACTGAAAGCAATCCCCACTGCCTACTAGCAGTCCAAAAACAAAGTATAAAATGGGCCAGAGGAGACAATGGTATGACTGCTACTTCTCCCAGTGTTCTACTTACTTATCTCCAAAGCTCAGCTATGTTATACAAAGTGTCAACCAAATTAGGCTGAACTTTGAACTTCAACCTGGTAGGTTCTATTGAATCGGGAGAAGGGCGGTATAAAAATTTAATAAAACTAAACTAAACTAAAACTAATATCCCTTAATATCAGCTTTCTATCAATTAAATTACTATTTTACTGGAATGCTATAAATATAAATATTATCGTAGTACTTTATAATTACTTTGTCTTCAGTAAAAAGAGAGAACTGACAAATTGGAGCATACAATAAAAAATGTCCAAACTGATTATATTGTGTTGTATTGCTGTGCTGTGCTATGCCATGCCATGCCCTATTTGTATTATTTATTATATTATTATATTATTTTAGTGTAGACAATTATACATTCCAGTGCAAACTGATGATAGTTAAATTTATTAAATTCAATTATAACAGAGCAAGCTGGGCAAAATAAATTATATGAATGGATTGAATAGGCCTCAAACATTAGTAATATGTCAGCCATTCATACTTGTAAGAATTTTATTCTCATGAATAAACTAGAAGAAATAGATGACAGGAAAACTGCTTGGTTTAAAAATGCTTGGTGCCATAAAAACAAAGCTGCAACTTCCAATCCTACTTTTTTCAAATACTTTGAGAACAGCGTAGGAAGTTAAAGTGAGAACAAAACAAAAAAGCTATGTTGCACAACTTCATTTGTTTTTCTGAATTTCTTACAAAATGATATGATTCATTCACATTTAAATAGCTAATAGGATATTTTTACAAGCCATCTATCCAGTAACTTAATAAGTGTTTCAGATAAAATATCGAGTGTTAGGGAGTTTCTAACCACTTTCACCTTAAAGGGGCAAGGGGAATGCAAAACCTCAGATTGTTACTAGTTGAAGCAGGGGAGATATATTGCAATAGCTAACTTGGTTTATTTTGCAGGTTCACCCACTGATTTGTGTCCATGCTCAGTCTGGATGAAGCCTGGAGAAACTCAAACAAAAATCTTTGACCTCAATGTACCTGCCTGAGCAGGGGGTGGACTAGATGACCTCCAAGGTCCCTTCCAACTTTATTATTATTATTATTGTTATTATTATTGTTGTTGTTATTATTATTATTATTATTATTATTATTATTATTATTATTATTATTATTATCATTATCATATAAAACTTTTATTTATAAAACATGACACTCAGTCAACTGAACACTCAAATTGACTGGCACTAATGGTTGACACTGTTCTGTACCAGCCTGCTACCGGCCCTGCAGAAAAGGCAACCCCTTTACAAACGGCAAGAGGCTGGAATTACGCCTGCCAAATTTATTACTACAAAAACAAACAAGACACGAACCAAGAAACAGGAGCTTTGAAACACTATCCGAGCGGTTGCCTTCAGCAAACCAGCCCTCCCCACACATTCCCCTTATATAGAGTTCAGGGCATGGCTTCTCTCTGCCTCCTTCCGAAAAGCCCCATTGCCTTCCTCTGTTTACTCCTAATTGACTACCTCCTGCGTCGGGCGTCCTTGAACAGGGCCAGCTGTGGGTCATCTTCATCCACACTGTCAGGCTCACACAGCTGGGTCTCCGTGGTAACCAAGTGGGAGGGGCCTGGCTGAGGGCTATCATCAGCAAGATCTTCAACCCCCTCAGCAAGGTCTTCAACACCCCCCTCCTCCTCTGAGTCGTCCGACCCAACTGCCGAACCCACAGGCTGACCCTGAATCACAACAGACACAGGTTGCTGCCAGCATCCTAGGTATCAACCAGGTATCTCCTTAAAAGGTAAGATGTTCCAAGTAGCACAGTTTTTTGTAGCTTTGCTGGAGTTATTGCAGGAAGCTGCAGTTTCTTGATATATTTTGCAAAGTTTTTGGACATAATTCCCAGTGTCCCGATGTCAATGTCTATCACTGTTGTTGTTTTGTTGTTGTTGTTGTTACAAAAAGATAGAACTGATAATTCATGCCTCTGCTACAATTAACTTTCACATCCTCCTTTTATCAACCTTAAATATTTTTATCATCTACTTACCCGTTACCTTAGAGGGCTGTTATACTAGAACACTTTTCCAATAATGGTACTGTTGGGAATGCTTAATGATATTCCTTACCAAGAGCATTTAGTATCTGCTCAAATTCCAAATACAGATGCATCTGTAATGCTCTAGTTATTGTAATTGAAAAGTAATCTCTCCTCCTATTTTAAACTATGGAGATAAGATTTCACATGGCAATTACATGGCACCTTCTAAACTACTAGAGTTATTTAAGTATAAGCTGGGTGGCATGACATTTACGTCTATTATGTCATGGGATACTGAGCCTATTATAGAATTCAGTCTTCCATACTGGACTCTTCAAGATTTTTATTACTCACTTGAACAGATTCAATCAAATCCTCTGCTAACACAAAATTAGGCAAGCTATTTAATGCCTTCAAAGGGTTAAATAAATTGAAATTATCCTGATAGGTTTGAAAAATAAACCAAGGGACACAATGAAATGTAATATATACAAATGGAAAATTCCTCAGTTGGGATACAAAATGCAAATGTTACAAGAGTAATCTTGGAAATAATAACTGTGAGAAAGTTTTTGGAACAGCAGCTGATTGAATGTGCATCTGCAGTCACTGTTGCAAAAGACGCAAATGTCATTTTAGGTTGCATCAACTGAAGCATAGTTTCCAAACCAATGGAGGCATTCTGTTATAGCTTTTTTTCTGCATTTGTCAAATCTCAATTTGACTGTTGTATCTCATTCTAGTCATTGTGCCATAAGAAGGATTCAGTGAAAGCAAGGGCAGGTGAAGAGTAAAAAAAGATGATCAAGCACAAGTTCCACCAAGAGGCACTGATTTGGTGCATTTTGTGTTAATTAGCAGGAAACTATTAGCCCTCCTCAGATATTTGAAAGGATGTCACATGAATAAGACCTTTTCATGGAATCACTGTACAGGAAGGCAGATTCTAATTAGGAAAAAAAGCAGTTTGACAGCAGAATCAATTATGCAAAGAGGTAGTGAGTTCTTTTCCCTAAATGTTTTTTTAAGGAGAGGCTGGAGAGCCATCTGTTAGTGATGCTTTTAATTTTGATTACTCACTGGGCAGGGGGTTGGACTTGATCACCTAAACGACTCTTTCTAACTCTATAGTTCTTCACATCTAACCATAGGGTTGATGTTCCTTCCAGGAAAAGGGCATTTATATTCCATGTTTGCTACTCTTATCCAGCAAGGTTTAGGATTTCCCTGTAAAACTGTAAAGGATTGTTATTTTTTTTTAATTTATCCATTTATCTGACTTAGTTCAGCAGAAGTTCATTCTGATAACTTCTTTTGGGTAATTTTTAAAAGATTTGTTTTTACTCTGAATTTTGCACCATAGGTACTTTGAGACATTCTGGAACACAATGACTCAACGTGACTTCCATGATTTCTGTTCGGTACTATTCTCTCTCTCCCCCACCCCACCCCTTGATTTCAAAACAGTCACTTTACTTTATTCCAGACTTTGAAGAGGTTCAAAGCAATTTTAAAAAAAAAAACTATCCAGTCCATTGCAGTTAGAATCAATACCAATGTAATTAAGATAATGTATGTCATTATTTTTCCTGACAAATATTTCAATAATTTATTCTGTCTAGTAGCTTGAATATTGGTTTATCATGAGAATGTTAATAGAAGGGTAACTGAATAAATACTATAGTTTATCAGGAGTACTAACAGCAAAACATAGTATTCCACATTGTATTTTTTTCTGTAAGATTCCAGCCAAGCCCTTTTATACAGTAGGAGAGGCCATGACATCAGCCATTCCTTCTAGTTTTCCTTCTCTTCTGGCTTCATTATTTGTTGAGCATGCTCAGACATCATTTGGCTGTTTTCAGGTTCTCTGTCCTACTTTCTGCAATTATTACCTTTTAGAGTTCATGTACACTATACACTGTACACCAGTTATTTTCAGTCTGCCAGCTAATTGTATGTTTCTCCACCTAACTCAGGATTTGCTTCTCCCTGAGATATCTTTCAAGGTTCTTAGTTTTCTTGTTTTTTTTTATTTTTGTAAATCTTAGAATTGCTCCAAGTAATAAAATGCAAATGAGTGCAACCTATTCTATATTTTAAGGAAATTATCTCCAAAGTATTTAATGTTGTATTTTGACGCACATTAAAAGATTTACATTTACATTTAAAAGATTTAAAGCCCTACATGGCAGGGGTCCGGAGTACCTCAGGGAACACCTGCTGCCGGCGTCAACTTCCCTCCGCCCTGTGCGTTCCCACAGAGAGGGCCTCCTCAGGGTGCCACCGGTCAGAGAATGTAGATTGGTGGCCCCCAGGGGGAGGTCTTTCTCTGTGGGCGCCCCGGAGCTATGGAACCAGTTACCGGTTGAGCTCCGGACGGCGCCCGATCTTCGCTCCTTTCGCCGCGATCTGAAAACATACCTGTTCGAACAAGCCGGCCTGGCCTGAGGGGGGATTGGTGGGGTTTTTACTATCATTTTATTGGGGTTTTATTAATGTATTTATTGTTTTTTATGGGCATGTATTTAATTACTTTTTAATTTTTGTAGCTTTGTGTTTTATTCTTGCCCTGTACACCGCCCTGAGTCCTTTGGGAGAAGGGCGGTATAGAAATATTAATAAATTAAATTAAATTAAATTAAATTTGCTTATTAAATAAAATTTAAATTTCTTCTACATTTTAAACATGGTTAACTTGTGTTCTTGTCCTGCTACCAATATGATGATCTGCCACCACTTTCAGTGATACTATTTTTTAAAAGAAGTAATGGTTTCTTGAAAGGGAGGGACAGAGGATGAAGGAAGAAAGAAGGAAGGAAATATTTAGGAATTTGTTGGAACATGGATCCCAAAGTGGCCCGAAATCTCACTTGCAATTTGATGTTGGAAATTCAAATTAGGATAGTCTAGGTTGGAATCTGAACTTTCAGAATTTAGTCTGTCCTACTCCTAAACTTGCTGATATTCCATGCACACACTAGATTGGTTTGCTATTTAAGTATTTAAACATAAGATCATTATTTCTTTATTAACTATGTAGAAGATTTCTCAGCCATCTAAAACTAGTTACAGTAGGATATAGGATCATGTGCCAATAATTAATCTCTTCTTTTTTGACAATAGTCTTTCTGTGATCTTTCATTTCACTTCTTTGCTATATTGAGGCCACCATGTGCTTTTAGAAGAATATGTAGAATAGATAGAATTGACGAACATTTGTGTAGGTAAGCAATAGTTATCTATTCAGATGAACAGCTTAGTGGGGTTTGCATCATTTCATTTACCCAAATTAAATGTAAGCTTCCTTCTTAGGAGTAGTTTTTCTTTCCCATTTGATTTTTCTTTGACACTAGTCAGACCCCTGTTACTAGAACCTGACCATAGGCAAAAAACAAAGCAACAAATAATTACTTACATCTCATATAGGATATAATCATTTCACTATCAAATTTTACAAATCCAGCATCTCTTCTATAGGTTTTTGAGAAGTATCCTTGCATGTAAATCATCCATGCACAAATGAATTTTTATTTATCTTTTTTAAGTATAACATAACTTAAACCAAAGTTTATTTAAGTCTCCAAATATAGTCCTACCAAACTGTAAATAGTATTACAAATAGCTGTAATTTATTAAGGTCAAATAAAATGATCTGCCATGAAATTTAAATCACCATTCTAGGGTGTTGCTTTTGTCACATTTTTGCTGCAAATCAGCTTATTTGGGGAACATAATGGTACTTTGCAGATAATGTACAAATTAGTAAGGTTACATAAAGTAGAAAACTGCTGAGATATATTTTTAATATTTATTGTGTAATGTAATCTATATTTTAAGTGCAATGTGAATAAAGTTAGCTTTCTTCTTAGCAATAAAACAAAACTGAAATGATAAACCTACCTTTTTCTAGGGCACAGAGCATTATTCATAAGCCTGGCTATATAGAACATGGATTTTTCAGAACATTTGATGGTAGTTAATTCCTTTTATTCATAAATAATCAGTGAGCTACTGAAACCAGGTTTGTTCTTATAGGTTGCTTCAACATAGAAAATGTCCTAATGTGACTTGTGGAAGAAGAATGACAATTCCAAGCAGAGTCAGCAACTGCGGCAAAGAACAAAGATTCTGCAAGTAGACTTAGTCTTTGAACATCTCTGCTTCAAACTTCTGAACAAAGGAGAGAACTTGAGATCACCCAGAAGTGTTCCACACAGTTGCTTTTCATGAGGAGACCACAAAACAGTGATCTCTAGTGGGTTCAAGCACTGGGAAATAAAGAAATAACTATTTTGCTCAAACCATTGTTGGCACCTCCGAAAAATACTAAGTTTGCAGACTTTCTTTTATAATCACTTTTGGAAATTGCCTGTTAACTACTTTTCAGCTTTTAGAACTCTTTGGATCAAGAAGTTTGAAAGCACTAGGTTAATTTGCTGTCAATCTTTAATGAAAAAAAATGTTTTCACTATAACCTTACGAGCTTTTATTAACAATTGAAGAAAAAAGCAAAAGGTTGATTAAAACTTTGATTTTAGAAAGGTATAAGTGGAATACAGATTCAGATAAATTTGAAATAAGATTTTGGAATTAATTATAAAGAATATTTCCTTTGGGAAAATGATTTTGTTTTGAATCTTTAAAAAATATGATAATTTAAAAGTTGATCATTAGAGGGAACTAAAGATTCTAATTAAAGGAAAAGAACAAATCGTTCTTTTAACTAACAGTTACAGAATAGTGCAAAATATTCAAAGACTGGAAATATAGATTAATAATAATAAACTCCTATGTATCCTATGTCTAAAAGATATTATTGCAGAGGAACAGATTTCCCTGACAAAACCAAGTCTGAGTTGAAAATAGATTTACAAGAATGACACACAAAGAGATGATACACTTTATTAAAAGCTGATGTTTAAATAATTAAAAGGAGCATACACATAATAAACCAAGAGTATTGGGTAATTTTACTCTATTTTTTTTTAGTTTTTACTGTTGTAAGTGTTGTGGGTTCTGAAGAGCAGGGAAGATGCCAGGCAGATGAGTACAGAAGAATCATAGCTTTATTGTAATAAGACTGAACTGTACTGGGGCTTTGGGGTAATGTTGCACAATATTTATAGTCCAACATACTATGACAACCAATCAGATTGAACCCATTATTCCCGCCAAGTTAACTGCTGCCAGGACTGGAGATGTCCTGTCTGGGTTGCTGGAGAACCGGTAGTTCTCCAGCAACACATGTTATTAAACCCCCAAAAGCTCAGTACATAACGGTAAGTATAAACTTTAATAACATTACTTTAAAAAAATCCTAGTGTACTTAAAAATCACCTATCTCCAGTCAGACATTATATACAGATGTGGGGAGGGAGGGAGGGAGGGAGGGAGGGAGGGAGGGAGGGAGAGAGATGGAAAGAGGGAGAGAGACATTTATATTTCTAATAAACAAATCCTTTCTGCTAGAATTATATTTGGGTAAGTATAATGGGTTTCCTCTTCTACTGTATGAGTTTGATTGCTCATATTTCTATAGTGTCACTAGCAAATTACAATACAGAAACAAATCAATTGTATATCCTAATTTCCAGTTCACCATTAGTGAACTGAAACAGTGAAAGAAGAGGTAGCATAAAATATTGAATTTGTTGCCATGATCTCTAAGATATGTTTTCAGAAAGCAATAAGCAGAAGATTAGGTTTTCATTCCTCTTTTCCCAATTATTACCAGAGTTGGTTTGAGAACATTTGAAGCCTGTAGTGCTGAACAATACTGAAGGATTAGAACACAGGGTGTAATCTTTTGTAGTCATTGACACAAATGTCAGACAGCAATTTAAGGGTTCAACAGCCTGTTCTTCACCAGATACCACAAGACTGAGTGGGTGGAGTTAGTTTGACTATGTAGTGTACTGCCTGATTTGTTTAGAACTAAATCAACTTCCCACAGGGATTAGTTGACTGAGATAAATGTTCCTTTATGCTCTTCCCATGTCACACTAACCCTCTCCCCAACCCAGTTTGGTATATTATAGACATAGGGTCATAGGAGTGCATGCTCTTTTCATTTGCTCTCACTGTATCAAGAAACCTCCATCTGGGATGTGGCAACTAACATGTCAACAGGAAAACCTCATCACTTCAACTTGACATCTATGGCTTGTTATTGAACAATGAACAATCATTGACTGCACAATCTGAAAAGCAAGAGCTCTTGCAAAGTTTTGTGTTGCTCACCTGCACACTGCTTAGTTCAGCTGTAGAATCTCTTTAGAAAAGCCTTTATCTAAATGCTGGACAGTACTAGCCAGTATAAATAACATTAAAATAGACAGAGTAAAGGTAAAAAGGTAAAGGTTCCCCCGCACATGCGTGCTAGTCGTTTCCAACTCTAGGGGCCGGTGCTCATCTCCGTTTCAAAGCCAAAGAACCAGCACTTCTCTGAGGACGTCTCCATGGTCATGTGACCAGCACGACTAGACGCCAAAGGCACATGGAATGCTGTTACCTTCCCACCATAGTGGTCCCTATTTTTCTACTTGCATTTTTACGTGCTTTCGAACTGCTAGGTTGGCAGAAGCTGGGACGAGTAACAGGTGCTCACTCTGTTATGCGGCACCCAGGATTCGACCCGCCAAACTGCCGACCATCTGATCAACAAGCTCAGCATCCTAACCCACTGAGCCACTGCGTCCCTAGTAGACAGAGTAAAGCAACCCCTATTTAATCAAACAACAGATAGAGGTTTAGCAGGAAACTCAAAAATTCATTCCTGAGGAAAATATTTCCTGTTTTTTTATAAGTGAGCCCATAGGTATGTTTGATAGGCTTTGAACCATTGCTTCTGTCTCAGGAAGTGTACTATTTTTAAATTGAGAAGATAAACAGTCAATACATATGAACTAGCACATGAGTCATAAGTTTAGGGGAAAGAGGCAGAGTGGGAAGGAGAGAAAATGGGAAGGAGGGAGGAGACCATTTGCTGACAATAATGTTCAGATTCTTTTCTGTGAATACAAATAGAAGCAAAACAGCAGCATTTTATTTTTCTGCATTTTCCTTCAGAATAGAAGGAAATTTAAACCTGTGCTTCATCTTAGAATACAGTCTTTCTAGACAAAGTTAAGGTCAAAAAGTCTGAGCAAAAGTCCCGGCATGTGTGTATACAGTGTGTATATTTGTCCATCAAATGGTCACATTACATTGCTTACTTAGAAGATAAATAAGATACAGCTTAGTCAAATGCAGCATAGTCATTTTCATGAGTTTTCTAAAGATTAAAGTGAAGAGCCGTATGTACATCTTTCCACCCACTGAGCCATTTGTTTAACAGTGACTGTCTACCACTAAAACTGTTTCAGAAAGGGAAATAATGCACAGTAAGGATAACAGTAAAGATGGAAAACATGTACTGAATGCAATCAGATATTTAGTGGCATAAATGTATGAATTTATGTTTACAAAATTTTAGTTATCTTTCAATAATCAGACTTTTTCAAAAAATTGAAATTGCATTGTTCAATTTAAGTATGTTTTTAAATGTTTGTATTCTGGGAACACAAAAAATATTATTCATTTTAAAAAGGGACGATACAAATGTGTCACATTATGGGGAATCACTTGGAAGAAATGCATCCATTATTCAAATTGTGTTTTAAAACAGTGTCAGGGAAAATCCACACAAAAATGAAGAAATTTAAAAGAAAAGTGCAAACTGAGGTAGGAATGGGACAAATTAATTTTAAAAATAGAAAAATGAAACTGAGTGCAACCAAAACTGACACTTTTGTACATTCTTAATTCAGATATCCCTGTTTCCAGATTCATCAGAAAACAGAATTAGAATGAACGGCAAGTGAACATTTATTTATACAGCATCTATTATGTTTGTTAAATAGTGGGTTCTTGGTGCAGGAATGACGATGCGAGGCTCAGTACAGGATAACTCATACTTTTATTTCTTGCTGGAACTGTACTGAAGCAAAGGCTGCAACAAACCACAATATATAGTCTAGCCCTTAGGCGGCAGCCAATAGGTTTGAACCAACCATTGCCTCCTGGGGCTAGCTAATTGCAGGACAGGAGACAGTTAGTCTGTTAGCTGTTCCAGCAACCCACGTGGTATATCACAATAGCCCAGTACATAACACTCCTCCTCTCTTAGATCAGACTATGACAACATTTAGTCTTGACAGTTGTCAAGACTTATTAATCAACACACACAATAAATGATAATAATAAAAATAATAAAAATCACTGTGGAATACAATGAGATTAAACAACGTCTAAGTGATCAGGCTTCCATTTGCAGTAATAGGCAGTTACCCAAAGCACTAGTTTCTGTAGTTTAGTGGCAACAGATTTTACAACAATATATATCTCTTTATTTTACAATGTAATCTTTAAGGTACGAAGGAGGCTATGTGCCCTAGAGGAACATCTCGGAGTTCTCATCACTTTGTGGTCTACCAGCTTACCCAGTGGGCTGGGTAGATTTGTGTCTCTTTGTGCTCCAGAGTCAAGGAGATTCGAAACACTCTGGCTGGCCTCACCAGGTTGGCCCACCCCAGAGTCAGTCTGTTCAGCAGAGTAGGCACAGCGGTTGCTGACGTTTGGTTGGCTCGCTTTGTCAGGGGGTCCATGTTGCACTCCTGAGCTCCTTGGTTCTCCCTCTGGTTCCATCTCTGCTGAGAAGGAAAACTCCTGGTAGTGCATGTGAGGGCTGGCTTGGCCGCAAGTTTGAGGACCTTGGGAGGGACTTATGATGCAATCCTCGCTTAGTGGCCATTCTGGAAACCTTTTCCTGAGCTGATCAATGTATCTTCTGACAACTCGCCCTCCCTCCAACTCCACTTCATAAGATAGGGGTCCAGATGCCTTGTTGATTTGACCAGGAACCCACAAATTCCCCTGACCATAGTTGCTGGCCCAAACCCAATCGCCCATGTGCAGCCCCCTTTGGGGTTTTGGTCAAGAGGCTTCTGCTGCCACTCTGTCTGGATGCAACCTGTCCAGTTTAGTAATCAAACGCCTCCCCCAACATAGTTCTGCAGGACTTTTACCTGTGGCCGTGCAGGGCATAGAATGCTAGCAGACTAAAAAATCTGCCAATCTGTGATGCCAGTCACCTGTGACAATGTGCTTGAGTGGCTCCTTCATTGTCCTCACCATGCGTTCGGCTTGACCATTAGAAGGTAGATGAAAAGGTGCAGACATTGCATGTCTGATGAGACTAGCTCTACGGAAAGCCTGAAATTCAGCAACAGTAAATTGGGCCCCATTGTCAGAAACTAAGATATCAGGCAATCCATGTGTTGCAAAGAGTTTTCTCTGCACCTGGATGGTCCTAGCAGTAGTCATGTTAGGAACTAGAATTACTTCCAGCCGTTTTGAGTGGCTATCCACTACTATAAGGAAGAGCTGTCCCTGAAAAGGCCCAGTGTAGTCTATGTGAACCCTAGACCAGGGAGTATGCGTTTCCTCCCACCTGTGAACTGGAGCCTATGGCATTTCAGGCCTAGATTGCTGGCATGTATAACAACCATGGACTCGAGGCTAAATGTCCTTATCACAGCCAGGCCACCAGAGGTAGCTTCTAGCTAAAGCTTTCATTCTGACAATACCTGGATGGCCTTCATGTAGTGATTGTAAAACCCTGTCTCTTAGGGAAGTGGGAATTATGACTCTGTTTCCCCATAAAATGCACCCTTTATGGGCAGATAACTCATGCCTCCTGACAAAATAGCTCTGAACCTCTGAGCCTGGACTTTTATCCAACCAGCCCAGGTATACCCATGACAACACTCTACTAAGTATTTTATCTGTGGCAGTTTCAGCAGCAATGTCCCCTGCATGGAGGGGAAAAATTGTATGCAGATAGGAAAATAGACCATCTCAGCATTCTTGGAGTTAGTATGTGGGGGGGTTGTTCATCTGTTGTGAAAAGTCCCAACAGAGGTTTGTGGTCAGTGTATACCGTGAAATCCCTGCCATATAAGTAGTCATGGAATTTTTTTTATTCCAGCAATGATGGCCAGGGCCTCTTTGTCAATCTGAGCATAGTTGCGCTCAGCAGAGGACAAGGTCCTTGAGTAAAATGCTATAGGAACCTGTTTCCCATTTTTTTATATGTGGCTTAAGACTGCCCCAACCCCATAGGGAGATGCATCACATGCAAGACATACAGGTTTAGACTCTATGTAATGAGTTACAGTGGACTTTTCTGACAGCATTGCTTTCAGGTCCTGGAAACTTTTTTTGTGTAAGTTAGTCCATTTCCAAGGAGCTTTTTTGTCTAGTAACCTGTAGAGGGGCTCTGCTATTGCTGCCTTATGAGGTAGGAATGTGTGATAAAAATTTAGGAGACCCAAAAATGCTTGAAGCTCTCCTTTTGATTTGGGTCTAGGAGCCATTTTAATGGCCTTCACTTTAGAATCAGCGGGGTGAATGCCTTTAACATCAATGAGGAAACCCAAGAATTCTGTTGATGAAACCCCAATATTACACTTGTTCTTTTTTAATTTGAGACCTGCCTCCCGAAGCCTCTGCAAAACAGCCCTGAGCTTACTGACCAACACTTCTGGGGATTCCCTTGCAATAAGAACATCATCAAAATAAGGGCAGACGTACTGAATACCCTTAAGTGTACATTCCATAATCCCTTGGAAAATACCCAGTGCAACGCTGACTCCAAACTGTAAGCGTTTAACTTTGAATGCCCCTCTGTGAGTCACGATCGTTTGAGCCACGGCTGTGGCCTCATCAACAAGCAATTGCTGATAGAAATGTGCTAAATCAAGTTTAGCAAAAATAGTCCCCCCTTGCAAGGAAGCTAAAATATGATTGACCACTGGGACCAGGTAAGCATGTTGCTTTAGGGCCTTATTTAATGTGCATTTATACAGTAGTCAGCACAAATGTGAATTTCCCCATTGGCTTTAAGCAGAGTAACAATAGGAGTTTCCCACTCCCCCCCATCAACAGGCTGTAACACGCCCTGTTCTACAAGCTTATCAATTTCAGAATCAATTGTATGTTTTAAAGCAAAGGGGACCCTGCGAGGTTTAACCCTGTTTGGGACAATGTTGGGATCTAACTTAAAAGAGATAGGCGAGCCTGTGTATCTCCCATGGGTTGAATCAAAAACATCCGTGTATTCTTCGCACACTGACATGAGGTCTGCAGTTTGTGTCAGGTTAATGCCAGTAATCTGAATACCTAAGGCATCAAACCAATCGAGTCCAATGAGACTTGTTCTCTGGCCCCCTACTACTATTACATCCAGGTGCCCCAAAAACCCTTTAAATTTTACCAAAAAAGTGGCTTCTCCCTTAACTTTAACATGAGCATTTTGGAAATCCATTAAAATGATATCTGAGGGTCTTAGTTTGGCCCTATTGTTACTGTGCCTACACACGAAATTAAATGTGTCTTGTGAAATGATTGAGACTGCAGAGCCGGAGTCCAATTCCATCATACATGGAACTCCTTGTGGCTCTACCAAGAGCTTAAGTTTGGGTTTGAGAGGGCGTCGAGCCCCAGTGCAGCATATGCTTCTACGGCTTCTGAAGAATCCCACACTAACTGGACCCTGGGCCCCAGTACCTCTCCTAGTTGGTTCTTCTGACTGGTGTTTGGGTGGCCAGTCTCTCTGGTGGGATCTGCAAACCACCGTGATGTGGCCTGTTCTTCCGCAAGCTCTACACGTGGCTGAACGAAATCTGCAATTGGCGTGAAGATGGTTGCCGCCGCACCCTTTACATCTCAGTAAGAGAACTGCCTTGTAACCGTTATCTCGCTGGTGGCTGTTGCGGTGTTGCGCATTGGGTTGCTTTTTCAGTCGGTTGATTTCAGGTTCTTTTTCCTCTGACAATTCTCTGGTGCATTTGGCGACCTCAAGATGGACTGATTCTTCGACTTTTGAAGGTTTGGTGGGCTGAACTGTCTGCACTGCACCCCCGGTGGCTTCGTCGGCCATCACCTCATCCTGTGCTTCAGAAAACATTAAATTGGGTCTAGCAAATAGTCTCTGCTGAAGCGTTCTTTCTCGTAGGCCACAGACGAGCCGGTCTCTTAGTCATTCTTCTAAATTTGAGAACTTGCATAGGTGTGCGGCCTGTCTTAGGCCCGCAATGAACTCCGAAGCTGTCTCCCCAGGTAGCTGCACTCTTTGGTTGAATTTGAATCGCCAAGCCATCTCAGACATCTTGGGCAGAAAGTGCCCAGTTAGCTTCTTTTTTAGATCTGTGTAGGAGACAGCTTCGATTGGTGTCCACATGAAAAGATTCTCAGCCAAATCAAAGGTTGCTGGGCCGCACACGCAAAGCAGCGTTGTGGCCTTCAGTCCTTCTTCCATGATCTGATTGGCTTTGAGATAGTTTTCTACTTGCGAAAGATAAGACGGCCATTCCTCCGGGTGTTTCACGTCAAATTCTCTTAATTTGCCGACCTTTGGCATTCTTCTATCTGGTTCCTGCGATCTTTGGATCCTGCTTCAAGGCTCAGGGAATGCATCCACTGAGCACGAGGCTGCTAGTGTAGCTTGCTAGCCGGCCTTGAGAGAGGGGGGGGAATGCCTCTTCCCTCCGGCATGTGCTGCCTTCCTGTCGTGGACTTCAGCTCTTAATCAGCGAAGCAGGATCCCACCTTCATCGCCACTGTTAAATAGCGGGTTCTTGGTGCAGGAATGATGACACGAGGCTGAGTACAGGATAACTCATACTTTTATTTCTTGCTGGAACTGTACTGAAGCAAGGGCTGCAACCAGCCACAATATATACTCTAGCCCCTAGGTGGCAGCCAATAGGTTTGAACCAACCCTTGCAGCCTGGGGCTAGCCAATTGCAGGACCGGAGACAGTTAGACTGGGTTGCTGGAGAGCCGTTAGCTGCTCCAGCAACCCACGTGGTATATCACAAGAGCACAGTACATAACAATGTTCTTTGTCTAAGAAATCAATCCTGAAATATAGAGATGGAGACTCTTAGAAACAGACAACTCCTGGCTGTCCTTAAGTCTTCTTTCTAATGATCTCATAACACAAATCTGCCTATTTGCTCCATAGAACTGTCAAATTTATTTTTTTTAAAACAAAAACTGAACACATGGAAATTGAACAAAACTATCAGCAGTAAACGGATATACATCTTATTTTACCATTCCTACATTAGACATGATCTATCATATAAAAGGCAAGGGTAAATGTTATTCACCCATATAGTTTACTTTGAGAAGAGGCAGGTTGATTTAATGCTACATCAAATAATATGGGATTTTGTGCTTCCACTGGATTTATGTACATAGCTTCATAATGTTCTGAGCTAATGACAAAATATGAATCAAGGAAAGAAAACAAATGCAGTCCCCAAACTGATGTAATGAAAGCTGGGTAGTTAAAGAGAAAACATACATATCACATTAGTAGGACTGTGTAAAACATTTCAAGACAGAGTTGTACAGCAGAAGACCTGTCCTGGCTTTCTCAGTTCCATGCATAGACAATATTTGGGCAAAAGCTTGAAGTGAAGCAAATTATGCATTTACCCATATGTGGAAACAACTAGGAAAGCCCATGTACAACCATGCCACTATTCCAGAAACTGCAGCTACCTCATTGTTTTGAGGAGGGGTACTTTGCTTGCACTAATGTCTTTTCTGAAGCCACCCTTTGAATGCATGAACAGTCTATGCACAGGCCATTCAAATAAGTTGTAGAGCATACTATTCATCCTCCCAGAATATTTGTTTTTATCAAGATGAATCACCCTCAAATTATTTCTCACATTATGTCAGAATCTGCGCTGTGCTGATACATGCTATTGAACCCATGTGATGGGGGAGATTAACATTAAGATTCCTTACTAAGGCTTTATAAAGTGGTACTAATATGTCACGTGATTTTGATTCCATGCCCTTGTTTATGCAACCCAGCATTGTGTTAGCTTTAATACATTGTGTTAACCAATACCTTTAACTCTATAAGGGCAATCATATAATGATAATCAGTGCCATATAAAGGGGTTCAAGGACTGTCCATCATTTTCTGAAAAGCCCACTCCCATTACACCAGCTTGGCAGCTTTGAATGGCCCTTAAATTAAATTAAAATTAATTTAATTGTATTTTGACTTTATCTTTTGGTTAGTCTTGACTGCTGGCAACTGCAAAAACAAAGCAACATTTTCAGAAACACATTCTTTGTTGTGAGTAAATGACTGGCCCAAAGTCTCCTATTTAACTTCTGTGCCCAAACAGGACTAGAGCTTTGCCTGCTCCAAATCCAGTGCTTAATTCCTAAGCCAAATGGCTCTTATTTTTGTGAATTCCAATATATAAAGAGTAACAATATAATCCTAACTAATGATGTAAGTTAAATTCTATAAAATTGTTCCAGTATATTTAAAAGTGGCAGTAAATATTTCTTATTAAACCTTATAATTAATATCCCAGGATAAAATAGAAACTATTTAAATATTGCAACCAAAAGGTTTCTAACCTTCAAATACATTTTTAGGTTCATTATAAAGCACCATAAATGTCTTCCATAGAAACAAATATTATGGCTTGTTCATGACCTGTGCAAATTAGCCAAATTTGAACTTGTTGTAGATGGCTCATGAAATCTCTTCTCCCATCTCTATTTTTAACACTGCTGTCAGTGATTATAAGCATTTAAAGGCTGATTAGTTTTGCTGAACAGTTGAAATAAAATGCAAAGCATTAAGAAATATAAGCTGCTCTTCTTATAAGAAAAAGGCTTGCAAGAGGTAGTAATCTTAATTAACATTTTAGGTAAAATTTTCAGGAGAGCATTTCTATACCCTAACATTTAAACAGTAGTATAAAATAAATCTATAGGACCACTATTAGTTTGAAAATGTGACCATAATTTTAATGGAATAAGGCTTACTTATACATCAACCAATTTTGTTCCCATTTACTATGCTTAACATAATGTAAAAGTCTGTCATATAGTATATTAATTAGCTGCAAGGAAATGAACCTATATGTAGGGTACACCTTGAGATGATACGTATGTATATGTACACACACACCTTTCATTAATAATGAGTGAGGACATAGTATGTATTTAGCCCTGTACTGATCTTTTAACTTGTATCTTTAGCCTACAAGTATCTTAATTACTAAGGAATTGCTACAAAATACTGTAAATTATTAGGACTATGGATTATGGATTATGGATTATCCATGTTCTTTCACAGCAATTTCACTGATTACATGAATAAACTTATATATAACAAACAAAATCAGTGGACAGATGAAAAATATCTTAAAGACTGGAGCCCTAGGTAAACCCAGTATCCCTATTAAATACAATGAAACTTAAATATAATAAAAAAGTATAATTCACTGTTGTTTCTTTTAATTCTAACAGCAGCAAACTAAATGAAAATAATATGCCTTTTCCCTTACTGCTTTTTGATCACTGCAAAAGAGTATGTGAAATATGCATGGAAATCATAGTCACTCCCCATTAACACACTCTATATGGTCCATGAAAACAATATGGCTAACTTCAAGCAATAAATTAGGAGAGAGCCTTTTATCCATATATCAGATATTAAATACATACAATATTGTTGGTGGAAATAATTATAATAAGTCATCACCAAAGGGCTTTCAGCAGTTATAAATTCATTTCATCAATCTAATTAACCATGGATCAACATAAACTCTTAACAAATATCCAAAAGCCTACTTGATTCAGGCTGTGAGAATTGAGAGTTAATGAACTTTTATCAGAACAAAATTCAAAAAGAGTAAGTTTTAAAAGTTAAAGTTTCCTTCAGGTAATGCTCAAGACTTTGCACTTTTCTTGAAAACAGCATGGGTATCATTTGCAATTCTCTTTTTTTCCCCAGTTTAGCCACACCTTAACTCTTGAGACAAGACAAAGTCAGGCTATTGACTCCCAGATTAACAAAGCCCACCAAAAAGAAAATAACTTGAACAAAGTGCATACTCAAACAGTTACCTGTACATTTCTTTATGTTGCTATTCCTCTTTCCATGAGAACCCAGCTTGCATCCAAAATTTTCTTCCCAAAATTCTGCAAACCACACATTCCTTCTGTTATTTGCTAGGGTTCGACTTCTAAAATATCTATCAAAACCTGAATTGAAAATACAGATATACATACATGAAGATCAGAACAGTATGCTGAACGTGATAAGGTCTTTGGCCTTATATGATATGGTTCTTTCTGTTTATAAAGTTCCTTACTAGTGATTTGTAATATCTTATAGTATTACCCACTCAACTCTAGAGCAATTTAAACCCTATATTTATTACGATTACATTAATACATTGCAGAGTTTGGGCAGCATCCTAAAAAAATAATGCTTCTAATTGCTTGAATAGATTTCTGGGAAAAAAAAAATTCCTTGCTCAGTCATAAAGTAGCTTACTTCTACTACTTCCACTTCATGTTCCATATATAAACTGAGACCAACTGGGAGAATTCTTTTAAAAGCCTACCATGTATTTGATTTTCTATGTGTATATTTATGAAATGACTGAACATCATCATAACTGTAATAAATTAATTCAGCAATTCAGGGATTAAGCCTGAGCCTTGGTGGAGCAGTGGGCTAATGCCTCCTTAAGTAACACCAGCTGCCTGCAATTAGTGCAGGTTCAAGTCCCACCAGGCTCAAGGTTGACTCAGCCTTCCATCCTTCCAAGGTAGGTAAAATGAGGACCCAGATTGTTGGGGGCAATTAAGCTGACTTTGTAATAATGCCGCTTGGTGTGTGTGTGAAAGCCCTAATAAGCAGGCATATACATAGAATGAAGGCTACTGCTAAGCTTGTAAGCCGCCCTGAGTCTTCGGAGAAGGGCAGGATATAAATGGAAATAAAATAAATAAATAAAAAATAAATTAAGGTATTTTTATGAGTTCCCTGTCTCAGTATTTTTGCAAAAGGCAGTCTTCATACTCCTCCATTTCACCTTTATCTTGCTTTCCTGTTGCCTCATATTAAATCTAAGAAGTCTTAGAAATCACACCTATGCTTTAGAAAAGGACATGATTGCTCATTACTTTATGAAGCTGAAATTCTGAAAAATAGTTATCTCAGGTATACAGACAACAAGTTACAGTTTTCATGTTACACAGTATTATCAACTCTGAGTGGTACCTGCTTACTTCCCAAAGACATCAAATTACAGATCCTTCTTAAACAAACTGAATCTGGAAACTTTTATCTACATTTATTATGTCATTTACCCATAAACCTATACCTCTCAGATCCAATTAGCTGTAAATATGCTTCTAAATATTGGCAACAGAGAAAAAAAATGAACTGACAATGGGCAGGACATGTACCTTCCAGATATAAAGACAGTTGGCTGATATTAATGAATGAAAGGTATTATGTATTTAATTAGATGGTAGGTTTTCTGCAAATCATACTACTAATTTAGTATTTAGGAAATTAATTTAAACATTAACCAGAACTATTGAACATAGAATTTATTTTCACCAAAGTTATCACTGAAAGCCAACATGGGTTTGTCAAAAACAGATCATGCCAGACAAACCTTATTGCATTCTTTGACCAAGTGACAAAAGTAGTGGACCAGAGGAATGCTGTAGATATAATTTACTTGGACTTCAGTAAGGCATTTGATAAAGTAGATCGCAACCTACTACTTGATAAGATAGAAAAATGTGGGTTAGATAGCATCACCACCAGATGGATTCGTAGCTGGCTCACAGGCCATACTCAGCGTGTGGTCCTCAATGGAACTGCATCTACATGGAAGGAAGTGTGTAGTGGGGTGCCCCAGGGCTCTGTTCTGGGCCCAGTGCTCTTCAACATCTTCAGCAATGATTTGGATGAGGGGATAGATGGGGAACTCATCAAATTTGCAGATGACACCAAGCTGGCAGGAATAGCCAATACTCCAGAAGACAGGCTTAAGATACAGGAGGATCTGGACAGACTCGAACACTGGGCACTATCTAACAAAATGAAATTCAATTGTGAAAAAAGTAAGGTTCTACATTTAGGCAGGAAAAATCAAATGCACAGGTATAGTATAGGTGGTACCTTGCTCGATAGTAGTAACTGTGAGAGAGATCTTGGAGTTCTAGTGGACAATCACTTAAATATGAGCCAGCAGTCTGCTGCAGCTGCCAAAAAAGCCAACACAGTGCTAGGCTGCATTAACAGAGGGATAGAATCAAGATTATGTGAAGTACTAATACCACTTTACAATGCCTTGGTAAGGCCACACCTGGAATACTGCATCCAGTTTTGGTCACCACAATGTAAAAAAGATGTCGAGACTCTAGAAAGGGTACAGAGAAGAGCAACAAAGGTGATTTGGGGACTGGAGGCTAAAACATATAGGGAACGGTTGCTGGAATTGGGTATGTGTAGTTTAATGAAGAGAAGGGTGAGGGGTGACATGATATCTCAGGGGCTGCCACAAAGAAGAGGGAGTCAAGCTATTCTCCAAAGCACCTGAAAGCAGGACAGGAAGCAATGGATGGAAACTAGTCAAGGAGAGAAGCAACCTAGAACTAAGGAGAAACTTCCTGACAGTTAGAACAATTAACCAGTGGAACAACCTGCCTCCAGAAGTGGTGAATGCTCCAACACTGGAAGTTTTTAAGAAGAGACTGGACAGCCACTTGTCTGAAATGGTATAGGGTTTCCTGCCTTAGCAGGGGGTTGGACTAGATGACCTCCAAGGTCCCTTCCAACTTCTTCTTCTTCTTCTTCTTCTTCTTCTTCTTCTTCTTCTTCTTCTTCTTCTTCTTCTTCTTCTTCTTCTTCTTCTTCTTCTTCTTCTTGTTATTATTGTTCTTATAGTTCTTATAGTTCTTATAGACTGTCAGGGTATCCCTGCCGTGATATGATCACCATTTGCAACTTTTACTGCTGGCTCCCAGCACACAAAGTCAATGTGGAAGCTGTCAGGAGGATGCAAACGGTAATCACATGATCACAGATCTCTATGACTGCATGGGATTTGGCTAGTCATAGTCACAGTCATAAATCATGTGATGTTGCACCTTACAACCTTGTCACTTAGCAGAGGAATTTTCAGTCCAAATGATTGTTGGTAAGCAAGGATTACCTGTAAAGCTACTGCTTCACTGAGTGGCCTTGAAAACTGTTTTACTTTGCAATTATGAGTATGGGAAGCAAACAATAATGCACCTAAAGAAGATAGAACGAAAATACCATTTAAACCTATTTGCTGTCATCATCAGAAAACCATAAAATAGTTTCATGAATGTGTGATGTACCAGAATTACATAAATGTATGCCAGGTGCTCATCCCATTAAAGTCTCATCTATGCAGTCTTACCATCAATGGAAGCTCTTTTGGGCAAAATGGTGACAGCCCCTTCTGCAATTTCCTCTTGCTGATAAACAGGTGAAATTTTAGAACCCCAACTGTCTGAGCCTATCCAAAGAAAATGTCCACTTTGATTCAATTTCTTAGCAGCCTCCAGAATTCTCCTGTAATCAATGATTTAAAAACAGTTATTTCAAGCCAACTTTTAGAAAGGTTTCTCCTTAATAGTCATAAAACTAGTGGTTTTTTTATCAATTCATCAAACATTTTTAAAGGACCATATTGGTTTTCTTTCTAAAAAAAGGAGTATAGAACAAATTCTGTAATATTTATTTATTTACAACATTTATTTACATTATCATATTTCTATGTTGCAACAATCAAAGCAACTCGCAGCAGCTCATTCAGAAAAAAAAATCCAACGTAAAGCCTACATAATGCGATACATAAGAAGTATCATGGCAATGAAGCAACAGAAATAAAAAGAATAAAGAAAGGCTGACTGTTTTTTCTCACGTTTTGTCTGCCTGCCTTCCCTAACAGTTCCAAACCAGTACCTTCTCTTTCTGCTTTATTTGTTGTCAAGTACTGGAGGGTTATTATTAATGTTTGTGGAAGAAGAGAATATTAGAGGGAAGAGAGCTTCCTTCCTTGCTTTTACTTTTTGCTACCTGAATTTTCTGGTTAATTTGTTTTCTTAAATTCAGGGAGCAGCACACCGTGAACTTTGGCTAGGCTTCTGAAGCTAAGCAATCTCAGACCTGTTAGAACATGGCTGAGTGACTTCCAGGGAAACCCATAGGTATCAGCTAGATAGGATGTTGGAAGAATATCCCAGGAGCAAGTAAAATAGCAAAATTTGTCAAAATATTTGTCAAAATAACTACATGGACAAGGCTTGAAGAAGTCTTGAGTTGAAGTCAAGCTTAATTCAAGACTTTTTTTGAGTAAATATTGGATAACTATGAAAGACACAATTCTTTCATATGCACCTAAATTTTTCCCCTGATATACTGTTATTTAAAAAGATCAGAGGGGAGAAAAGAAGGAGGGGGGGGGGAGATGTGGACTTGTCATTTTGCTTGCTTTTGAATGCTTTCATTTCATTTGTACCTTCCATTGTCACTCACCTTTGCAGTCAAGGGAAGAGTATGAGATGGATTCTATGGGAATGGCAAGAACTCAGACTGCCAAAGAAAATTGAGCCAAGATTTTCTCCTTTTCCACTAGGCATTTACTATGGTATTTACCATGTTAACTTCCCTATTTTTACTGGGTCCCACTGGAGCAGGAACATTCTGTGAAAACCCAGTGGTTTTTTTCCCCCCTGCGTTTAAGGATTGCCAGAAAATTGGGACGAGCTACAAAACTGAAATTCACTCTGAATAACATGTATAAATAAAACCATGACTTTGAATGTTTCCTATTCTAGCCCAAAGGCCCATACCGTATATCATCTTCATTTGCAAACATAATCACAGCACGAGCATTTGGAGTCTCCATCAAGCGCTTGATAATCTTTTCAAATTCCCCTGGTCTTGGCTCACGGGGGATTTTTAATGACTGAGCAATGCAGACACCACCTGGAGAACAGAGGATAAAGAAAGGGTGTAAAATATAGTGTTTTTTTAATAATCATTATGCCCAGTTTACAGTGAAAATAGAAATCTGGCTTAAGAGAGGACTACCAAGTCAAAAACAGTTTAAAATGTAACTTTGCAACTGCAATACTAATGCATAATGCTTCAGGGTTTTTTGTTAAGTTCATTGCATATAATTTCTATTCTATCTAATGTAATTCTTTATTGTACAGTGCTCAACAGTATGAATTATTAAACAATATAGTAGGAATACATTTTATGGTAAAAGTATTTCGGTGGATACAATAAAGTGTCAAATCTGCATGCTTCTTCTGGAATCTATAGCCAGGCCTACTACAACTGTTAATCACCACATTATTAATTCAGTTGTATTCATTATTCAACCATACTATTAAAGTTGTGTACAGTCACCAATAAAAGCTGTACAGTAGTTACAACTGATATACCATAAGAACAATCAAATCCATCCAAGTTTTAAAAATTCCAGTCTTCTATGCAACCCCTTGATTCCCTGCTGTCCCAACCGCCATTACCTTGATAATAGCATGGAATAGAGGAATAAGTTGGTTATTCCTGGATCCTCAACCAGGATTACCCCAATCACAAAATAATTTTAATTTGAGTTATAAAGGCAAATATTAGAGAAGATATGTATGTTTATGTTGGCTGCAGGACCCAGAGATAGTATAGTGGTAACACTACCTAACCAAGCCTCTCCTTAGAAGAATTTGCCCTAAGATTCAAAGACTGATGAAGAATTGATTCTATTGGATGCATTCAGCTTTCTCTCTTGACTCCTCAATTCCCTCCTTCCAAAACTGGAATAGAATAAATGGCATTTAGAAAGGTTGTGCCCTTCTTTAGAATGTAATAGGTAAAGTTAATTTTAAAATATTCAGTTTAGCTTAAAAGAAATAGTTTAACAAAATATCTAGGACAGTATAGCCATTTTTAAAGTTGCTAAGCAGTACTCTTATATTAGCATAGTATTTGAAGGCCTTCCACCAAGAAGAGGAGTCACGTTATTCACCAAAGTACCAGAGGGCAGGACAAGAAACAACGGTTGGAAACTGATCAAAGAGAGAAGCAACCTGGAATTAAGGAGAAACTTCCTGACAGTGAGGACAATTAATCAGTGGAACAGCTTGCCTTTGGAAATTGTGGGTGCTCCATCACTGGAGGTTTTTAAGAGGCTGGACAATCACTTGTCTGAGATGGTATAGGTCCTCCTGCTTGAGCAGGGGGCTGGACTAGAAGGCCTCCAAGGTCCCTTCCAGCTTTAGTCTATTCTAAAGTGTGCTGTATATAACTCAACATCTCTGCAGAGAATTTTAACACATTTTAAATGGCTAAGGAAATAAATTTTCACCAAAGTTATACAGCTAAGCCAAGCATGGGAAAGAGTTACAAGAGTTACAACCTTATCTGGCTTCAGTAGAGGTATGACAAAAATGAAAGGAAGGGAACTATAATACAGTATTGCCACTTTACATGGAGTTGTATTTGGAGGTGTGTCTGTGTGGAGGCATAGTGTGTGTATGTGTGTGTGTGAGAGAGAGAGAGACAGATGGACAGACACTACAGGTAGATATGCACAGGAAGAGAGGGTGAGATAAAGTATGTTTCATGGTCTATTTCATGAAATAATTTTGCCACCTCTACTTATTCTTTAGCTGTCATTCCTCCATTGTGGGTATTTTAGAGGTTTTTTTTTTCATTTTTGTGCATATTATAATCTCACAGTATTATCATATATAAAATAAAACTACAATACTAATCCATTTGTTCTACTTTAGTCTGTGCCATGCCTAAACTCAATATCCAACATTCATCTAGATTCTGTTGAATTTGTTATTGCTGCAGTGTCTTTCATGCCCTTAAGACTCTTTCCATGTCCTTAAGACTCTTTGATTTTTTATAATGTCATACATTTGAAAATGAATATATTTAAATAATAGTTAAATAATGACTTTTTAACTTTCTGACATGCAGCCAAACACATAAACAAACTGATTAGTTTTTTCTGGAGGAATGGAGTCCCAAATTGGGTATATTTGTTTTGGGAAAATGTGAAACAGACGTACTGTTACTCTTTTCATTACCGAATCATTGTCTCTGAAAAAAATATTAAGCTTTCAATCATCCCTTAAAATTATACATGCATATAAAAGAAAAATAATTCTTAAGGACAGTGATGAAGGAAGGACAGAATGTTACCTCATTTAGAATTTTTAGTTACAACTCAATATGCTATGGTTTTCCCTTTGCTTGTAATAGACCCTGAAAAGTTTCAAATGTTTATCAGTTACGCATATTCTGCCATCTATAAAAATGGAACCTTGGCAATAATGGGAATAATGAAATTAATTATTGTTATTGGTACACTGGGTGCCATATCAAAAGGTCTTGGACAACACTTAAAGAATCTACGCACTGACAAAATTTCCATCTGTCAATTGCAAAACACCACAGTGCTTGAAACTGCACACATACTATGCTGTACATTATGACATCCTAAGTTCTTAGGAAAAACGTGATGCAAATGAAGGTCAACACCAGCTGAAGAACTGGCAGCTGTGATTTCACATTGTCTTGTATATAGTAATATAGGAATCATAAGCCTGAATACTTGTTTTCTTAGATTTTAATGCCCCAAGAAGAAACATCACTGCCATCATTACAACAAAACTGGGCATTTTAACATCTCTGTGATGAAGAGTGTCCTTAACACTAGAAGAGATAAATAAAAATGCAGTTCAGACTTTCTACTACATTCATAATGAAATCAGCACACCACTTTTTTTTGCAAACAAAACAATTAGTACACCTGCTGTATTCAGACAAGGAATTCTCTTTTGATTTACAAGAAGTAGTCAAAAGCTGAAATGAGCTACAGAGAAAATACTAAAGTTAGAGATACAAATCTAATTCATATCATATTTGAGTTGTAATAGGAACACAACACTGTAATGAGATACAGATATTCACAACTATTTGACCACCTGTTGAGAATTGGACAAGTTGGCCTCTCTCAGCTTCAGTCCCCTAGCTCTTCATGGGAACAAAATAATATTAAATAATTATATTATTTGTTTGTCTGTATGCAAATATTGAGAGAAGTTGCTAAAGTATGATCCTGTTTCGGTATCAGACCATCATAGGCTACTCGCCTAAATAAAGGAACAGGCTACATAAGCTCCTATTCCCAAGCACTATGGGTTAAGTAGTATGGGCTACAAATATTTCTACTTATTTTCAAATGAACCAAAGCAGAGTCTAGATGACTAGAAATAGTGCACATTTCAGATGGAGGCTTTGCTTCAATGAAGGCTTGAGCAGAATAGCCCTTGAAACTGCTTTAGAAAGCAACCTTGACCCCTCACTTCTATGGATGGAGTGAAGCAGCCGGGTTGCCCTGCTTTGCCTCTCTGGACTACTACCTTCTGAGGTTTTCTCCAACACTTACAATGCCCAGACAATGCTGCTGCTATAAACTCCCCTTATGCAGGAATTGCATTCATCTCTTCCAGTCAAATATTGGAAGCAACAGAAGAAGCTTCTGCTCATGATCAGTGCTTGTGGAGAAGCATTTTGAGACTTTTACAAGTGCCAAAAAAGAGTACATCAAAGTTGCAAGACAATGAAAAGAGTTTTGTGGAGATAAATTGGAAGCGTAGGAACTTGGATGATCAGACAGGAAGTTAATGGAGTAAGTGTATCCCATCCTTCACTCTAATCTTAGACTGCTTAGTTATGTCATAATGTCCAATGAGGGCTTGTAACATTTATTTACTGGCAGCATTTATGTTATGTATGGGGGTTTTAGCAACAGGTTGACAGTTACCACCAGGTGGTGCTGTACCGTTACCGTATTGGCTGATTAGCTTTCGGTGGGAGATTTGGATGAATGGATTGGCCGAGAGTGTACCTGGCAAGGTATATAAGGGGTACAGGTAACCCCCTTTGTTCAGTTCTGTGCTACCCACAATAAAGAGCTGATGCTGTACTCTTCTGCCTGCTGTCTGCCATGCGGTCCAGAACCCACTACACAATAATTTCTGTATCTGTTCTGTTACTGAAGTCACTTTACAACAAGTTCTGCTACTATGAATTCCATCTCTGTCACAAACTCAGAAGACAGTATTAGATAAGCTATTATTTCCCAGTATTTACTTCCTTCATTTCAGGAACAATACTGTATTCATTTGCCTCACAGGGTTGTGCTAAGGGTTATGCTGCATTTTCCATGAGCATTATAGAGATATTTTAATGTCTGAAGCAAAAAACAAGATGCTTTTTCCCCATAGAAAACCTGACCAAAACTGATAACTAAATTTCATCATGGGAAAGTGTTACTCTGAGAAAAATTACCTTGCATGCTTCAAGGCAGGATCTCCATGAAGGATCTCCTGCCACCTCTCTGCCAATGTACCTAGCAATATACTTACTATAATGGAAATCAGAACTTATTTAGTCATTTTTCCTTACTGGAAATGGATGTACCCATGTACCAGACTGCTGGATATGCCTGCTTATCTTATTCTTAAAGAGAGCCTAGTCCCACCTTAGGCATGAAAGCTGGCTGGGGGACTTTGGGAGATCTCAAGCAATGTAGCTCACAGGATTAGATAGATGACAGATAGATGATAGATGAAACTTGGAAAAAAAAGTTTTGTACTTCTCTGGAAATACATAATTACATCAAAATCCAAATACTTGGATTTTGGTGTGTTTTGACTAAGAATTCAACATTCTAAATCAAATGATAGTAGCATTCCTTTATTGAAAATGTAACCCAAGTTTGGAAATGCAGACACATACATATATAAATACACATACACACACATATCATAAATACTGTATATATACAGATCTGTGAATTAAAGCATACCTTTCAAAGTATTTTATCACCATCATCCCATTTCTATAAAATTCTTAAACTCCACAAGTTTCTATAAATATTCTGATTTACTGTATATCTTTAAAAATAATTGCATACCACTTTTTTCAGTTTTTAACACTGGTTGAGAAGCAAAAGTCTTGCAGGAATGAAATGTTCTAATATTAACTGTGATTTTTCTTCTTATAATAAATAAAGATATGCTGTACTTATTATTCAGTGCCAGATACATTATTATTGAGTAACAACTAAATGTCTTCCAGAACATTTCAGATTTTAAAAAATTATCACTGCTTAGAATTTATTAGTTTTTGTAGTCTACTTAGCTTATGAAATAGAAAATATAGGTACAATATGAAGCATATTGTATTTCAAGCATATAATTCTGAAATTAATTATTTCATCTATCAGATGAACATTAGATTGATAAACAGTAATTACAACTAATTATCTACAATCATTTATATAATTAAATACTTTTAATTATTAGTTATTTGAAATATACAGATATATTAACAACATAATATAAATGAGGAGAGCACTGATTTATTGAGGAAAAATATCAGTCATAAATATATTATAAACCAATGAAACAATGTGGTACCCTTGTTTCTTAATTTTATTTAAACCTCAAGCAGGCCTGCTGGCTCAGTACACCATTACTACCTTTTAGGTTTTCTGTTGTATTTTTGCAAGTTTTTTTTCCTTCATTTTTTTGTCCTCAAGTGCCTATTTGGCCTTAGCCTAGAACTAGCCCTGCATGTTTGATTTTAGAAGGCATTGACAGAGGCAATATGCATACCCAATGTAATGTTATGTGAAAATGACCTTGGGAGACAGGGAAAAGCCGCAGACTGGGGAACAATCAGATTAAGAGGCAGCTGAGCCTACAAAAGTAATGTAGCCACGGCAAACATCTCAGAAGGGACCCTTCTTAGTTTCTTGGGCTCTAAAGGCAATAGGGGAGATACATGCTTTTATACTTGCAAAGTTCTGTAAATGTCACCTTACAATAAGGGAGAGCTAATACTTCTGGGTGTGCTTCTTCTCTAGTGTAACTTGCAACCCACACACATTATAAGTCAATTTTTATGTTTTGAATCCAGATTACTATACAATTCTGAAATAAAGAATCAAACTAAATATCAAGGGAAACTAAACTAAGCATAAAATAGTTTAAGATTAAAGTAACATATTTTATGTAATATAAATTTTTAAAATAGTATGGATTTGGGAAGGATTAATAACACTTAACATCAACATTTTGTCTGAAATAGTATAGGGTTTCCTGCCTGAGCAGGGGATTGGACTAGAAGACCTCCAAGGTCCCTTCCAACTCTATTATTATCATTATATATTAACATCAATTGCTAATGTTATCATTAGGATATTAAATAGGTATTTACATTCACTTCTACAATATTATATGTTCAAAATGTTGAACTTATTATATTTAATTACAATTTAATTTCAATAACGTGATTCACTGAAATCATATCAGTAAGTGATGTACTATAGATGCCTTATTCCATCTCCCCACTACAATGTATAATACAAATTATTTTAGAAATTGTACATATAGGTTTACTTATTAAGAAAAAAAACATGGGCTACAAGCTAGGGAGTTCCAGAAAAACATCTACTTCAGCTTCATTGACTATGCTAAAGCCTCTGATTGTGTGGATCACAACAAATTGTGGCAAGTTCTTAAAGAAATGGGAGTACCAGACCATCTTATTTGTGGGTCAAGAAGCAACAGTGAGAACTGGACACAGAACCACTGATTGGTTCAAAATTGGGAAAGGAGTCTGGCAAGGCTATATACTGTCACCCTGCCTTTTTAATTTATATGCAGAGCACATCATGAGAAAGGCGGGGCTAGATGAATCAAAAGTTGGAATTAAGATTGCCAGGAAAAATATCAACAACCTAAGATATGCAGATGATACCACTCTAAAGGCAGAAAGTGAAGAGGTACTAAAGAGCCTCTTGATGTGGGTGAAGAAGAGTGCAAAAGTGGGCTTGAAACTCAACATCAAGAAAACCAAGATCAAGGCATCCGGCCCTCTCAATTCCTGGCTAATAGATGGGGAAGAAATGGAGGTAGTGACAGATTTTATTTTCTTGGGCTCCAAGATCACCGCAGATGGGGACTGCAGCCAAGAAATTAAAAGAAGCTTGCTCCTGGGGAGGAAAGCCATGGCAAATCTAGACAGCACACTAAAAAGCAGAGACATCACCCTGCCAAAAAAGGCTGTATAGTCAAGGCCATGGTTTTCCCAGTTGCAATGTATGGCTATGAAAGTTGGACCAAATGGACTCCAGAAGATGGTAGAGGACAGGAAGGCCTGGAGGAACATTGTCCATGGGGTAGTGATGGGTCAGACATGACTTTGCAACTAACAACAACAACAACATGGGCTATGTACTTCCTTTTTATTCACTGCCAGCAGTCTCACTGCTAAAGATAAGTAGCCAGATAAAGTGGTTGGAAAACTGAATAAATATCTAGAATTTAATCAATGTTCTTTATAATCCCATCCATGATATCATAGAACATAAGTGATGAATTGGTCAAGAGGTGGAACTGTATGACCCTTGGCTTTGCATGTCTTAAGGTTTCAATTTGCCATGTCAGATTCTGGAACAATAAACTTCAGAGTAGCAAATGAATGTAATTTGATGCATTCTGCAATAAAATATCCAGAATTGTGGCAGTGATTTGTTTTCTCAGAACCCAGCCCCACTGGTGTACCTTCTATTCTCTCTATTTACAGCTGATTTTTTTTTGGGGGGAGGGGGGATAGGATTGTACATCCAAAGCCATTTTAATTATCATTATTTATTTGTGCACTTTGTTGCACATCTACCTTGTTCATATATTATTCTTCAAGAGTGTCCCTTTTTCTGAATAAGAATACCAACAATCTCCACAACACATCAGAGTTGCATTAAATTTCTTTATTTTGCCATGATGGCAACGCTTTATGTCATGGCCCATCAGAGCCTGGTACAGAGGAAGAAAAAGAAGAGTTGGAACTAGGACCATCCTGCAGGGATAGCATATCTCCCTTGGCATGTTTGGCCTCAGGATGATGCTATCCCAGGCCCCTCAGGCATTGGGGGAGGTGGTCAACCAGACAGAAAGTTGTCTGTCTTCACAGATACAGAGGAGGATTGGATTCTGACGCGCAGTGATGCTGATAAGCAGCAGATCCCCTCTGATGAGGAACAGCTGCCTCCCCCACTTGATCCAAGGGCATGGAGAGTGGAGTGTAGGCAAGCTCAGAGAAAGGCTGCAAGATGACTCAGGAGAAGGTCATCTTACCCATCCTCACAAGGAACCTGGAGTAGATTGACTTAAGGAGAAGCTGTGGGGAATTAATCTTTGCCAGGAACAATTGTTTGTTTTGGCTTACACTCCCCCAGCTTTGACTCCTGCCTTTTGCCTTCCCTTCCCTTGAAGACTGCTTTTCATTTTTTGCTTTGCCTAGCCTTGAGGACTGCCTTCTGCCTTTTGTCTTGTACCTTGCCCTTGCCTTGAGGACTGCTTTTCATTTTTTTTTGCTTTGCCTAGCCTTGAGGACTGCCTTCTGCCTTTTACCTTGCCTTCGCCCTGAGGACTCCCTTTTGTCTTGTTCCTTGACTTTGACTTGTGGACTATGGTTTGCCTCATGGACTCACTTAGCCAGGTGGACTGGATTTGGACCTTGTCCGATAAGTGTGCTCCTACTCTGTGGACTTTCCTTGTTATATATGGGCTATTATTTGGGTGTGTGAGGGTGGCTGCCTTCAGGGTAGCATGGGATGGAGCCTTACTGGTCATGTTTGTTGGACCATTTATTTAGAGTAATAAAGGACTTTTTAGAGGCCTGCCTTGCCTTGATGACCTGGGTCATAACAGACTGTTACATTGTGCTTCTGTTTCAAAATGCAGTCTTGTGATGCAAAAAATATTGTACATTCTCATGAAACCAATAAATGTGAAATGATTTAGCCACTGGGATAGTGATGGTGGTGGTGTATTATACAGTGTTGACTGTGTGTGTGCTCATGTGTGCTGTTTGAGAGGTGCTTTGAAGTTTACTACAGATGTTTTAATTTTTACTATATTATGTTTATTTTGTAAGAATTTGGTGTCATATAAATCCATTCAAACAACTTTAGAATTTAGAAAAGTGTAGAAAAATATTAAGCAGAAGATCTCCTCTTTAAATACAAACATTTCCTAGAAAAACATAATTATTTTAGATAATATCTTACCCCCTCTTGAAAAATACACCAAAAAAATTGTTATATTATGTAGGAACATATGGTCCCTCATTGTTCCCTCATGGGAAACTGATGTTATTTATTATTTCTGATAGAAAGAAGATCTTCTAAGTATAAGTTTTTTTTTTGTTTTTGTTTTTTATTCCATTTATATCCCGCCCTTCTCCGAAGACTCAGGGCGACTTACAAACTTAGCAGTAGCCTTCATTCTACTGTATGTATATGCCTGCTTATTAGGGCTTTCACACACACCCCAAGCGGCATTATTACAAAGTCAGCTTAATTGCCCCCAACAATCTGGGTCCTCATTTTACCTACCTCAGAAGGATGGAAGGCTGAGTCAACCTTGAGCCTGGTGGGATGCGAACCTGCACTAATTGCAGGCAGCTGGTGTTACTTAAGGAGGCATTAGCCCACTGCTCCACCAAGGCTCTTTTTGATGCAAATGTTGTAATTTTTCAAGATAGAAATTAGACTACTTATGTTTTAGTTAGATAATTTGCTCCTGGACTCTGCTGCCTCATGGGGGCAGGAGGTAATCCTGGGAGGAATGATGAATATCAGGAGTACATGCCGGTAGTACATACTACTAGTTGGTTCACTCAAGCTGTGAAGGTCATCCCAGATATCCAGCTAAAGCAAACAAGTACCTATACTGGGTAGCAGCTATGTAGGAAGATGCTAGAAGGGGAGAACCACTTTAATGACAACAGCAAAAGGATCATTTCATACTCCTACTCCTGTATTTTGCCAAGAAAACCACCAAATTGGGGACATCCTGGAAAAAATCTATGTGATCACTAATAGTCAACAACAATATGATGGCAGATAATAATTATCACTATGATATATTCTGAACAATGCCTGCTAGCATTTATTTATTTATATGTGAAACCACACTATATATGCACTACTACAGAACTGAGGTTTTTTTCCCCATACTTGTGCAACTGACCTATGCAGCTGACATATGACCTCACAAAAGTGAATGCTCATCTCTAACAGGGAAGATTTCCGATATTCATTGCAGCTTCCTACAAGGAAACACAATGAAGCCAACAGGAAATAGAAGTATCTTCCACACCCAGTGTTTTGTTTTGTTTTTTATCTTTGAAATGATGACACAATGGCTAGTTACCTAGTTACTATCCTAAATTTTGCAACATTTTTACTTTGAGCTCTCTTTGTGACTTGTATGCAGAACTGACCAAGAGAATTGTGGCAATTGTGAATTCACTAAATTGCCTGCATTTGCCTGATTATTTGGCCTCCAGCTGCCTCTTATTGCTAGAGGCAGAATATATACCAATTTAAAGACATTTGTTCCACTTAAGAAAGCAATCTGAAAAGCTGCTTGTGGTATCACCCTACTACTAAAAACAATATTTGTCATAAGTGTTCACTATTGGGAGTGTACAAACTTCAAAAACAGTTTGGAAGGAGCGCTTCAGACTTGGTGTAAGCATATCTTTCTGCTGTTCATGAAATCAGATCTCAATGCAAAGTTTTTTTAAAAAGGACGGAGCTGCTTTAAAGAATCCACTCTTTAAAGTAAATGCAAATCTTAAAACAACATGTAGAAAAATATTGGGGTGCTTTAATAAAAAGTAGGAAGTAGTTCTGAATACATTCTGAGCCATTTTTGAAGTGGAAAGAGGTATATTAATTATATATGCTGTTATTCTCAACTATCAATAGAAGTAAACATAGCATCATCATATTAACATAAGTGATCTATAATCTTGTCAGATATGGATAAACAACCTCATTTTTTAAAAGAAAATAGCTGGGAAGAGCTCAAGCTTTTAATTCTATAATTAATATGGCTTTTATGAAAAAAGGAAATAAATTTCAATATTTTACCAAAATTCTCATGCACTGCATTTCACTAGTATTTTTCTACTGGTTCCATAAATAATATCTCCCTTATTATCTCATACTTCAATGTGTGGTTAATGTGTTCAAGAGCAATTACAGAAGAAACTAACAAACTATTTTGCAAAGACTCTATGGAGATTGTTTTATATTTATATCTTCTTATAAGAGAAGAACATACTGAGCCTTGGTGGAGCAGTGGGCTAATGCCTCCTTAAGTAACACCAGCTGCCTGCAATTTGTGCAGGTTTGCATCCCACCAGGCTCAAGGTTGACTCAGCCTTCCATCCTTCCGAGGTAGGTAAAATGAGGACCCAGATTGTTGGGGGCAATTAAGCTGACTTTGTAATAATGCCGCTTGGGGGTGTGTGTGAAAGCCCTAATAAGCAGGCATATACATAGAATGAAGGCTACTGCTAAGTTTGTAAGCCGCCCTGAGTCTTCGGAGAAGGGCGGGATATAAATGGAATTTAAAAAAAATACTGTATGATAGTCACAAATTTGTCTGGAAATCATAATTCTTATATAGATTAACTTTCTGAATGCATCACTCAGATATTACAGAAAACAATAATCCTGAAAATAAATGTTTTCAATTGAAATCACAGCAGGATGACACAAGGCTAATAGAACAAGTTTTCTTTTAAGCTGAGATATGCATGGAGTGCTATGGATAAGAAGAATATCTCTGAAAGTGACAGCAATCATGTGATAAAGAAAGAATGAAAGTGCTTGGTATTGAATAGTTTCTAGTCAAATAGATACTAAACTGATCTTTAAAAATACATTGTTTACCAGTTATGGATACTCTGATGATATCAACTCTATATGGGATGAGAACTGACATTAATCATTCATTCATGTTTTCAGAGTAAGATTCAGATCATATACTTATTACATGCAGTCTGTTTCTATAGGATTACATATAGGTAAAGGTAAAGGTTCCCCCGCACATGCGTGCTAGTCGTTTCCGACTCTAGGGGCCGGTGCTCATCTCCGTTTCAAAGCCGAAGAGCCAGCGCTTATCCGAGGACGTCTCCATGGTCATGTGGCCGGCATGACTAGATGCCTAAGGCGCACGGAACGCTTTTACCTTCCCACCGTAGCGGTCCCTATTTTTCTACTTGTATTTTTACTGTACGTGCTTTGCAACTGCTAGGTTGGCAGAAGCTGTGACGAGTAACAGGCGCTTACTCTGTTACGCGGCACTCGGGATTCGACCCATCAAACTGCCGACATTCTGATAGACAAGCTCAGCATCCTAACCCACTGAGCCACCGTGTCCCTCCAGGATTACATATAGGTCCATGCTATCTAAATTTAGGGAGTTGGCTTCCACAGCATTCCACTGTAAAAATATCTGTGATGTTTCATTGGTTCATACTATTTATATTAATGACGAATGATTCTGCTTTGTGCCAAGAGGCATAAAGCAAACATAATGGATGGATCAGGACAAACACTTAGATGAAATTGTAAATGGTAGAGAGGCAGTATTGTTAATGTCACAGTTTTACAGCTTATTTGAAATAGAAACAGGGCCATCACACAATACCGCTGGTACTAAAGTACATAAATTATATGCATGTACTTGTATATGGGAAATTTTAATAATAAAGAGGCTCTGAATCGGTTTCTCCCCATATTTTTAAATTTTTATGTTGTATTTATCTACATTTTAAAAAATCAAGAAAGCTTGTGCATATCCAATTCATAGAGACCCCATATAATATGCTCCAAATGTATTGCAAATTATATATATTCCAACAGGAAAATTAAATAGAGAAGTAATTATATGATTCATGAATAAATGTTTCATAAAAGTTGCTAATTGTATCATGTAGTACAATTTTGATATTTTTAGAAAGATTATAGATATTAGGTTGGCTTTTTCTCTCTAGCAAACAGTGCAGGATAAACTTTACATCACAGGATTCTTTCTATTATAGTTTTCATTTTTTGAAATGTTTCTGTTTTTCAAGCCAAACAACCTAGCTAGCTTGTTTCCAAGCATCTTTGAAATGATTGCTCCCTGTAATTTTAGCTATAAATCCGTGATTGTTGGAGGTCTTTCAGAGATATAAGAATAATTTGGTCTACTATTATTCAGCATTCATCCATTTTTCACTGAATTTTTCACTCTGTTGCTTAACTAAATGCAACCCATTAAAGAAACAGTCAGTATATAATCATATTTCGAACCAGTAATTTATTAAACAAAGCATAATCATCATGCCCATATGTTTTCTGTTCACTTTTTTTCCTTTGTCAGTTTAACCGTTTGTATTGTAGTTGCTATACCAGTAATCCTGGGGTTATGATAGCAGCTGGAACTAAGACTGCAATCCAGACATTCACAGTTGCCATTGTAGCCGTAACAAGTGGGTCATTCAGCAGGAAGTGGCAGAGGTTCCAGGATCAGGGGAAAGATTGAGAGGGAGGGCCTGGGTGGGTCAGTGCAGGCTGTGTGTCACAGGAAGTCAGGGAGGCTTAGGAGGGTTAGTAGAGGCTGCACACATGTGTGTGTGGGGAGGGGAGGAATGTAGCTGAGAGAAAAAGTGGAAGCAACTTATTGGAGGGACTTGCAACTGTCTCTGCCAGCTTCCCCATTGATTTTGTAAATGGGAAGCTGGAAGGGAAGGTCGCAAACAGCTTGGCTCCATATAACGGTATAATCCTGGTTTGCAATTATTTTAACAAAGGTGTGTGGTGATGGCCTTGCATGAACCTCAGGGATCTCATATGTGCATTTTTTTCCAGTACCATTATAACTTGGGTCACCATAAGCCAAGGATCTGTAAGCCACAGGGTTTCATTACATCTAAACTGGAAAATTGCTTCAATCTTGAATTCTAATTCTAATTCTGATTTATTTGGCTATCAGAACCAGGGCTTTTTCTTTGGTCATAGAACGCCCAGAACGGAGTTCCAGCACCTTTTTTGAATGGAACCTTGTAGGGTAGGCAAGGCGGGTTGTATGACATGTGTGAGTTCCAGCACCTTTTTTTTTTTACAAAAAAAGCACTGATCAGAACCATGACAAAATCACTGTTTGGAGACTGTTTCAATCAGTTTTCTGATTCAGACATGCTAAATGTAAAACAATTATGATGGAAATTTAGCAAGAAAGAGAAAAGAGATTAGGTGAGAAAGCAAATAGAAAGTATGTGAGAATAGCAGCCTTAGTACTGACTTATTTCTATATCTGGAGGGCTTTCCAAAAGATAATGGAAAATGGGTTATGAAACTGTCTTTTGAAGTACAACTGCAACCTGTTTAAAAGGAAAGAAAAAGTGATTCTGAAGCATGCCCTGTTTTCTTTGTCTGCTGCAGCTAAGAATAAACTCACTGGGAGGCAGACAGAGAAACAAGGTGGTAGCGATTGGGAGAAGCAACAAAGAAATGAACAAATGGCAGAAAATGCAGGGATGAGAGGTGGACAAAAATCTATTTAAATTGAAAATCAGTTCAGCAAATTGGTTTGATTATTCAAACCGATGTTGGAAATTGATCCAGTTTTGGACATTCAGATTATATTTTTCTAAGAGTTTTGATTTGATTCAGATTCCAAATCAAACAGCAAAAGCCATTTCTGGGCAAGCATTTTGGATCAGGGGTAGATGAACTACATAAAAAAATGGGCATAGATTTGATCACATTGTTGTGGCAGCTATCTTGACTTATTTAATTCTTCCCTGAAGGCACCACTGATTTGGAGGCATTCAATTCAATCTAATGGTTCAAATAAATCTAATTTTGTTTAGAGAGAGTAGATTTAATCTGGAGATTACAAGAAAGGCAAATAAACAAAAATGGCAATGGAATGCTTTGGACTTTTACTGACATAGTTCTACCATTCCTGATTTGGTTTAACAACATTAGGTAAAATTGCACATTATCCCCAGTCACTAGTAAAACTATAATTAAAGTTAATAATTCTGGGAATTGTTTGATTTTACAAGACTATTTTTTTATTTGCTGCTGATGGAATTAGAATTACTTATAGAAGAAGTTTGGAAGAATATCTTCTTTTAGCAAGAGTTAGCCAGCAAAGAAGCTAGGAACAGTAAATACTAGGATTAATCATGTGTAATCAACTTTTTAACAGTCAACTTGACTTCTATTCCTGCAATAAATTTTAAAAAGAAAATTAAAATGATTTAAAGAAAAAAAACTGAATCCACTTTCATTAAAAATGATCTAGTGCTCAACAGCTCTAGTTATGCAAACATCTATGCCACTTTCTCCCAAATAAGGATATTTATTCTAAAATAGGCAAAGGGACTCTAATATATTTGTGAATAGGTGGTCTACAAATCACATTTTCATTGTCCCTGGTACCAATCCTGAGATGCCATCAGACTTCAGGAGCATCAATGCTGACATTGATGTCCCAGTCCCCCATAATGTGTATGTTTCTTGTTTGAAGCAAGAAACACACATAAACTGTGGAGTAAGTCCTAAAGTATGATTTACACAGCTTTTAACAACAGAGAAAACTCATCTGTCTTCATCCCACCAGGTATGACACAGGTCCACCTGTTTCATAATCACCTGACCATTCCAGCTCTGGCTTTCCACTACCACCCAAAAATAAATAAATATTTTTTTTAATAAAACATCTCTTTCCATCTTTGACTAGGGAAGAGTCTGAGGGACTTCTTGGTTAAAATTTGGACATACAACATTTGTTTTCTGATGCTTTGGCTTGCTAATAATAATAATAATAATAATAATAATAATAATAATAATAATAATAATAATAATAAGAAGAAGAAGAAGAAGAAGAAGAAGAAGAAGAAGAAGAAGAAGAAGAAGAAGAAGAAGAAGAAGAAGAAGAAGAAGAAGAAGAAGAAGAAGAAGAAGAAGAAGAAGAAGAAGAAGAAGTTGGAAGGGACCTTGGAGGTCATCTAGTCCAACCCCCTGCTAAGGCAGGAAACCCTATACCATTTCAGACAAGTGGCTGTCCAGTCTCTTCTTAAAAACTTCCAGTGTTGGAGCATTCACCACTTCTGGAGGCAGGTTGTTCCACTGGTTAGTTGTTCTAACTGTCAGGAAGTTTCTCCTTAGTTCTAGGTTGCTTCTCTCCTTGACTAGTTTCCATCCGTTGCTTCTTGTCCTGCCTTCAGGTGCTTTGGAGAATAGCTTGGCTCCCTCTTCTTTGTGGCGGCCCCTGAGATATTGGAACACTGCTATCACGTCACCCCTCACCCTTCTCTTCATTAAACTACACATACCCAATTCCAGGAACCGTTCCCTATATGTTTTAGCCTCCAGTCCCCCAATCATCTTTGTTGCTCTTCTCTGTACTCTTTCTAGAGTCTAGACATCTTTTTTACATCGTGGTGACCAAAACTGGATGCAGTATTCCAAGTGTGGCCTTACCAAGGCATTGTAAAGTGGTATTAGTACTTCACATGATTTTGATTCTATTCCTCTGTTAATGCAGCCTAGCACTGTGTTGGCTTTTTTGGCAGCTGCAGCACACTGCTGGCTCATATTTAAGTGATTGTCCACTAGGACTCCGAGATCCCTCTCACAGTTACTACTATCGAGCAAGGTACCACCTATACTATACCTGTGCATTTGATTTTTCCTGCCTAAATGCAGAACCTTACTTTTTTCACAATTTTGAAGTCTTTTAATATAACAAGTGATTATTTCATTATTACATTACAACTAAATGTGACCCTCCACTTCCAAAATGAAAAAAATACTCATAAAAAATTTTTTTAGCTCAGTTCCTCACTCTTTGTAGGAAAATATGGACATGATCTTGGAGAAACTGTTTGTGGGAACGGCCAGAATTTGGCCTCCCAAGAATTTGGTTTCTCAGCCTTCAGCTTTCCCAAACTCCCTTAATTGGCCTCCACGTGGGTTACAGTGAAGAGCATACTCTCCTGGCTCACAGGCAGGCTGGCATGTGGGAGGTTTGGGAAACGCTATGATAGAGCTTTCACATATATCTTTAGTATCTTGTTTTTGTAATGATCTCATAGGCACCTGAGAAATTCTCACTATGTATCCAATTATCTATGTATCCTATGTTGTATGAGATTTTGTAATGTTGGAGGTGAATAAAAGTTCAGCGGGCAGTTGCTCGGGAGGTTTTTATGGAGACAAGGCTGCCTGGCTGGTTCAGAGCATCTCTATTGACCCGGGTCTGAATTCCTTTCCCTTCTCTGTTTGGAAACTTTACCCCCAAATGTGCAAAAGCATCCCTTTGCCAGGCAATGGGAAAGTATTAGAAAGAGATTTATTCTGTATCCTCCCTGATTCCACCAATTTTTTAAAATGCATTTATTTATTTATTTAATCTCATTCTAATTTATTTTAAATGCATCAAGAAATATTCAGTTTCTAGGTTACTGAAACGTACTGGATTTGGATGGATTAATGAAATGCTGGTAAAAGTATGTGTGTGTACAAAAATGCAGCACGTATTCAATAAAAAACACATTTCTCTCAAGCATGATAAAAAGTAAAAAAAAATCTTCCACCTTTGAAGAACTATATGATTGATACCCCCTATAGTGTCAGCATGAGAAATAACATACGCTGAGAAAGAACCGCAAGGGATCTTCTTACCACCCAAAGCTAATGACAAATATCATTTTTCAAGTTTACACTGCAACAAACACCCTTTTCATTCCTATTTTGATTCCTTACTGTTTGTGAAAATGAGAGATAGCTTTTTTACAGTTTGGGAGTAAGAAGCTGAAGAAAGACCTAATCAGTCCACAGGGGGGAGGTGCACTGATAAGCATAACAACATTTACAGAACAACATTCTCAGGTTGTGTTTGATCATAAGAACCTCAAACATATTTAGGAATAAAATTCACACACACACACACACACACACACACACACACACACACACACACACACACATAGTTAACAAATAGTCCTAGAAAGTTTGAAAGTTTGATTTTTACAATTTTGAAATCGTCTGATTTAAATTATGACTTAGTGTCTTAGCTGCTATATCCATATGCTATACCCACATATACTACTGAATAATATCCTTGTTATATTAACCAAAGCTTCACACCTTTTTTTTCATAGTCTCTCTTCATTAGGGATAATGCTTCAAATCTAGGTTGTGGAAGGAGAGGGAGATACTTTGTTGAAGATCATAAGACTGCATGAATAGTGCTCAAGATGGCAAGCTGGGAGAAAGTAATACATTCAAATTCAGTTCTCCTTGGTGCTGTGAACCTCCAAGATCACCTCATATCATTGCCTCCCTTTCAACATGGATGTGCAGAAAGCTAACAGTGCAACTACTCTGACTTTCCTATCTACACAAACAGTAGAAGTGACACTGACAGGTCTAAGAGTTCCACTGCAGCAATATTCAAGAAAACTGTATAACCCCAAGAAAGAGATGTTCAAAAGACTCTGTCCTGTAAGCTAAATAAAGTCCACACAAGTTCTGTCCTCCCAACAACCTAAATTTGGGGTGCATCCAGATCTGCACTCCCATTCCAGGAGTCATTTCTGGCTTTGATAGAATTTAACTCACAGGAGAAATGCCCCTCCCTGTTACCTCCTTTTCCATTGGACAAGATAAAAGATGATTATTATTTTTCAAATTAAAGGATGAGATCCATGCTTCGCAATGATCCATTTTTGATATTCATACTATATTTATTCTTCTGGCCTGAACATAAGCTCCACTGATCCATCCTGAGGAGATGAGAGACCTGATGGCCCAACAAATGGCAGAGAAATGAGAGCAAGAATTTGATGATAGCCCCTCCCCTTTCTCCTTGTTGGCCAAGCTAAAGCTATTACCCCTGTAAAAATCACCCAGCTTTAGCAACCATTTGACATTCAAAGGACTTGTTTGATGAAGACATTTAGAAATCACAAACTTTTGTATTGAATTACAGCTGTTATAAGAAGGCAAGCTTTGTTGTTGTTAGCTGCGAAGTCGTGTCCGACCCATCGCGACCCTATGGACAACGTTCCTCCAGGCCTTCTTGTCCTCTACCATCTTCTGGAGTCCATTTAGACTCACGCCTACTGCTTCAGTGGCTCCATCCAGCCACCATCTGTCATCCCCTTCTTCTATTGCCCTCAATCTTTCCCAGCATTAGGCTCTTCTCCAGTGAGTCCTTCCTTCTCATTAGGTGGACAAAGTATTTGAGTTTTAGCTTCAGGATCTGGTCTTCTAAAGAGCAGTCAGGGTTGATCTCCTATAGGACTGACCAGTTTGATCACCCTGCAGTCCGAGGGACTCGCAGGAGTCTTCTCCAGCACCATAGTTCAAAGGCCTCAATTCTTTGGTGCTCAGCCTTTTTTATGGTCCAACTTTCACTGCCATACATTGCAACTGGGAAGACCATAGCCTTGACTATACGCACTTTTGTTGACAGGGTGATGTCTATGCTTTTTAGTGTGCTGTCTAGATTTGCCATGGCTTTCCTCCCCAGGAGCAAGCGTCTTTTAATTTCTTGGCTGCAGTCCCCATCTGCAGTGATCTTGGAGCCCAAGAAAATAAAATCTGTCACTACCTCCATTTCTTCTCCGGATCCCATGATCTTGGTTTTCTTAATGTTAAGTTTCAACCCAAGTGTTGCACTCTCCTTCTTCACCCGCAACAAGAGGCTCTTTAGTTCTTCTTCACTTTCTGCCATTAGAGTGGTATCATCTGCATGACTTAGGTTGTTGATATTTCTTCCGGCAATCTTAATTCCAACTTTTGATTCATCTAGCCCTGCCTTTCTCATGATGTGCTCTGCATATAAGTTAAATAGGCAGGGCGACAGTATACAGCCTTGCCGGACACAGAACCACTGGTTCTGTGTCCAGTTCTCATTGTTGCTTCTTGGCCCACATATAGGTTTCTCAAGAGACAAATAAGATGGTCTGGTACGCCCATCTCTTTAAGAACTTGCCACAGTTTGTTATGATCCACACAATCAAAGGCAAGCTTATTGAAGTGGAAAATGTAAAACAACTACCACTATCATAATCCTTTTAACTGTATTTTCCACAGGTAACACTGAGTTTCAGGATCAATAAAGATCATGACCCACCAAGATCACAAATCTTTTTCTTTTAATTTCAGAGTAAGGTTTATATATTCCATCATACTGTTTCCAGCAGAGAATAAGAGATGCCTTGGTGAAATTCACTAGTGGTATATCATGACAACAGCGTTTTCCTGCTGCTTATCTTCCTTAGCCTAGAAACTGGAACCCCAGATTCATCTAAATATTGAATTTGTATATAACTATAATCCCATAATTCATCTGGTTTGTTTTGATGCTACTTTTACTAATTCTATAAGTTGAAGGAAAAATAGTTTTTACTTTCTTGCACCATAAAGAAGCATTTTCCATAATTTCATCCACACACATCATATAGACCAGGCATGTCAAACTCGCAAAATCACGTGATGTCGTGCAATGTATCGGGACTTTTTCCCCATTGCCAGCAATGGGGTGGGCGCAGTTTCGGCATGATGCATCTGGCCCGTGGGCCAGCAGTTTGACATGCCTGAAATAGACGTTTGCTACATTCTGTCCAGTTATTTTTTTATGCTATACACTTAATTCCTTTTTTCTGAATAACAAATATAAAAAATTACTAATAAAGCCCTATTTTTAATCCTGTGATTCCATCTACCGTATTTTTCGGACCATAAGATGCACCGGACCATAAGACACACCCAGTTTTTAGAGCAGGAAAACACAAAAAAAAATCTTTCTCCTTCTCTCTCTCTCTCTCTCTCTCTCTCTCTCTCTCTCTCTTTCTCTCCCTCCCTCTCCCATTGTCCCTTCCTTCCTTCCTTCCTTCCCTCCCTCCCTCCCTCTTTGTCCTTCCCTCTCTGCATTAGAGCAGTACCCACGGAGGCGGCCCTGCAGCCCGGCTTTCTCTTGCAGAAAGCAAGCTGAAATGGAGTGAGGTAGATTGCCAGAAATGCGAATCGGCCGATCTCGCGCTCCTGCAAACTCCCTCGCTCGGTTTCAGCTTCCCTTGCTACAAGAGAAAGCAAGCTGAAACAGAGTGAGGGAGATTGCCAGAAATGCGAATCAGCCGATCTCGCGCTCTTGCAAACTCCCTCGCTCGGTTTCAGCTTCCCTTGCTACAAGAGAAAGCAGGCTGAAACGAGGCAGATTGCAGCAGCGCGAGATCAGCCGATTCGCATTCCTGGCAATCTCCCTCACTCTGTTTCAGCCTGCTTTCTCTTGTAGCAAGGGAAGCTGAAACCGAGCGAGGGAGAGTGCAGGAGCGTGAGATCGGCATTTCTCAGCACATGCCGATTCGTGCTCTTGACAATCTCCCTTGCTTTCCACTTGCGGAGGTTGGGGCTGGCCATACGGATCACCTTCGGACCATAAGACGCACCCTTGTTTCCCCTCCCCCCCACTTTTGGGAAATAAAAGTGCGTCTTATGGTCCAAAAAATATGGTATTTTTCTTCTATTTTTCTTTTTTCTTTTATTACTCTGAATTTTTCTTCCCCTTTACCAAACCCTGTTTTGCAAATTGCACACCTTTTAGGAACAAGTGATACTGCATCCTGCACACATCTGGTATTGATCTTATCACTCTATTCTTTCAAACTAATCCATGCAGACAGTAGACAAAACCAGTATTCACATTTAGCATCAGACAGTGACAATCTGAATTTATAGCGGTTGGTTATCATTACTGCACTTCACATGAGGACTGCATTTTGATAAAATGAAGATAATAGAAATCCCTTGTCTCCACAAGCACCAATATTTCTCTTTCTGGAGAGGTTAGCTAGAGGAAATCATTGGCAGAGACAGCAACAAAGTCCACAGGGGGGCAGCTGGCAAAGTTTCCCCTAAGAACTGATGGCGAAAAAACATCCAATATAAGCTAAGCACATTACTTGTTTGTTTGTTTTTTTTCAGTTTGTGCAGGCCAATTATATTTAAATATTTAACAATTGTTGTTCCCAGCTACTATCAGCAATCTTTCTGTAAGATATTATTGGCCATGGTTAGGAAATACAGTAGCAGTAGCACTGAGTTGGAATTATTAAAGATTGGGAATTTTCACAAAGTGCCCTAAGGCCACAATATTTATGGTCATTTATTTATCTGCTTGTTAGTTGTCTCTTTTTCTTTTTACTCCAGAGCTCAAGGCAACATACACAATGCTCCATCCTCCTAAGTTTTTCTTATATTAACAGCCAAGGAAGGTTGGATTTTTTTTTAAAAAAAAGAAATCACCTCATGGAAGTCCTTGGTTAAAAGTGTACTAGAATCTGTCAGTCCAACACTTCAATCAGCTAAGTACACTGATTCTCAAAGCTAAATTTTTTCCCTTTATTAGCCCCTGAATATGCTCATGTACTTTTACTGTTAACAATATGGAATGTGGTTGTTATTCTTTTCTTCCAGCATGCTTTTTCTCTTCCCGGTTGAGCCTCTATCCCTGAGATGTTGTGATGTTCTTCCAGAGAAGCACTGAGTGATTCCAATCCTGGTTAGCTTTCAAGCCAGACCAGGTCAGCCAGATGCTGCCACCTGCTGGCACTATGAATTGAGTCATTAAGTTTCCACCCTACAGTTTTTAATTATCCTTCCAAATCTCTCCTCAGATACAAGCCAGCTGGGTGGATCTGTATCTCAGTAGACAGCTTTTTATCCTTTTATAGGCCTAAATGCCCAGACTGTTTACACAAGGAGTTAAAAGATGTTTTTAGTGTTTATGTTTATACCATATTTATTCAATAGGAAGATAATCCCATTCCATCTTCACCACCAAAAGAAAACAGCAGACACAGCTAAGAGAAGCCTTTGAAGATTATCTCCTTGCTTGCATGGTGAATTTAGCACTTCATATAATGCCTGAATATGGCTTCTCCTTCTCTTACTTCCATTCCATGCCCATGCGCCGTTTTGCCTTGCCTCTACCCAATCCAATTTACTTCCCTTTTTTTTCTTCTCTTTTTAGCACAGTAGACCCTCTTACAGGAGCCAAGCTCTTTACTGGTGCTTCTTTTGTTTTGGTGTGCTTGCTTTTATGTGTTTGTGTGTTGTATACTGTAGTGTTTGGCTTGAGAAACAATTTGTATATGCAGTTGGGAACCTATTATTTAAATAAAAAAAGTTTTGTTTTATAGCCATTTAATTTATATCACTATTCAATTAATAGTCCATTTAAAATAAAATTGGCCTTGCCCTCTTTGAAATGGATGTGGTATGTATGAGATAAATTTACCTCACTAAAAAGGATTGTCCAGGTCTGGTTTCAGCTGAAATTACAAAGCTAGAAGCCAGAAACCAATCCTTCAATTTATGTTTCATTTATAATATTCTTTTTGTAGAGGAAAAGGAAATTGTATTAAATTCAGGGCCATATTCTTTAGATAAATATAAGCAAACTCCTTGATAATAAATACATTTCCCACAACTTTAATTAAATTCTAAGTTTATTTTACTTCAAATCTTCATTTACCTGTTTTGTTTTAGCTGAATTATTTTTATAACATACCTTTATTTTCAGCAATTATTGCCTGTACAATCTCTTTTATTTTCCAACACTTCTTTATATAACTAAGATGATCAAAGGCCTGGAGACTAAAACATATGAAGAATGGCTGAAGGTTTCGCTTGGGTTTCGCTAGTCTAAAGAAAAGAAGAAATAGGGGTGATATGATAGCAATATTCCAGTATTTGAGGGGCTGCCAGAAAGAAGAGAAGGTCACGTTATTCACCAAAGCACCAGAGAAAAGGACAAGAAACTCTGGTTGGAAACTGACCAAAGAGAGAAGCAACCTGGAATTAAGGAGAAACTTCCTGACAGTGAGGACAATTAACCAATGGAATAGCTTGCCCCCAGAAATCATGGGCACTCCATCACTGGAGATTTTTAAAAAGAGGCTAGACAGTCACTTGTGTGAGATGGTATAGATTCTCCTGCTTGAGTAGGGGGCTGGACTAGAAGACCTCCAATATCCCTTCCAGCTCTATTCTATTCTATATTTTTTTCCAGTATTGAAAAAAATTCTATCTCTTGAATATTGAAATGCTAAAAACAGAGTGAAATTATTTTAATATACTTCCCATCGATTTGCAGCTGTTTTGATTCATAGACCGTGCAATCTTCTAATTTGCTTTATTTCTTAATATGAAAGTCAGCTTTATTATGGGAATCTTTAAAAATGCCATGCAAATACAGAAGAAAACACTCTTGGCTTTCCTGTATAATAGGTCTGCAGCCAAAGAGGAAAGCTTCTGTGCCATTGAAAAACAGATCTTTTAATACTATAAGTTGAAACAGTCAAATAAAAAAAATAAATTACTAGACAGCTTTACAAGAGACTGGAAACCATTTGTGGATGGATCCTACATGTTAAATGTTAAATTTATTTTATCTTGTTCTTGTGGTTGTTGCTAGTGTTCAATGTATGCTTTTGTTTTGTTTTTCTGTTTTCTATTTTACTTTGTATGATAAAACAATAAATAAGAATATGACCTTGCATGTCATAATCAGCATGCATGCAGATATAAATCTACAAGAAAGCTACAAGGAATGTAGTGGAAAATTGGTTGGTCTCCATAAATAGAATCACAATAAACAGATACTAGAAGAAAAAAATCCTTCCTCATGCCACTTATTAGAACAACTTGCCTCCAGAAGCTGTGAATGCTCCAACACTGGAAGTTTTTAAGAAGAGATTGGACAGCTATTTGTCTGAAATGATACAGGGTTTCCTGCCTGAACACAGGGTTGAACTAAATGACCTCCAAGGTACCTTCCACCACCACCACCACCACCACCACCACCACCACCATCATCATCATCATCATCATCATCATCATCATCATCATCATTATTATTATTATTATTATTATTATTATTATTATTATTATTATTATTATTATTATTATTATTATTATTATTATTATTATTATTATTAATTATTATTATATACATACAGGTAATCCTTGATTTATGACCATAATACACCTTGCTCATCAGGGTTGTAAATTGTGATGATCATAAATTGGATCACTCACATGACTGATCCAATTTTATGCCCTTTTTTCAGTCGTCATTAAAGTGAATGCCTCAGTTGTTAAGCAAAAAACACAGCTCTTCAGTAAATCAAGGGTTCATTGTGGGCCAGTTTTGCTGAAACCTGGAAGTAAATGGATGTTTCCAGCAAAACCATTGTAAAACAGAGTCAGGTGACAACTACATGCTGCAAACAGCTGTAAACTCAGGTCAACTGCTGAGTGTCCAACATGTATTCACATGATTGGGAAGGGACGATGGCCTTGGAATTTTGAAACTGGGTTGTAAAGTACTCCTGGAGAGATCCATCATAACTTCAAATGATTGCTAAGCAACTAGTCATAAGTTAAGGACTTCCTGTACACTATTTCTCTTTCTTCTAATAGTTTCCAGCAGACCAGTAACTTTGGAAGACCAGTAACTCTTGAAGAATACAAAAAGGTACTTTTCACATGGTTTTTTTTTAAATAAAATTTTATTGGTTTTCTAGTTTTACATTTACCGTATTTTCCGGCGTATAAGACGACTTGGCGTATAAGACGACCCCCGACTTTTGAGAAGATTTTCAAGATTTTTCGTCTTATACGCTGGAAAATACTTACATGCCAGTTGCCAAGTGTCTGACACAAGCCCGATTCAGCCCCATCTGAGCCTTGGTGGAGAAGTGGGCTAATGCCTCCTTAAGTAACACCAGCTGCCTGCAATTAGTGCAGGTTCACATCCCATCAGGCTCAAGGTTGACTCAGCCTTCCATCCTTCCGAGGTAGGTAAAATGAGGACCCAGATTGTTGGAGGCAATTAAGCTGACTTTGTAATAATGCCACTTGGGGGGTGTATGAAAGCCCTAATAAGCAGGCATATACATAGAATGAAGGCTACTGCTAAGTTTGTAAGCCACCCTGAGTCTTCGGAGAAGGGCGGGATATAAATGGAATTTTAAAAAAAAAGATGGTGCAAAGCCTCCCTTTTGAAGCCCAAAGGGCTTTTCCTTCCACCCACGCTTTGGAATAAATGCAAGAGCTGAGTTCACACAACGCACTCTTCCAGGCCAGACTCTGCAAACGGCACGCCAGAAGCCGCAACCACCGTGGGAACTCCGAGTCCCCACCTTTCAGCAGCCTGCACAGCTGAGCGCAATCCGGCTTTGAGAGCACATTTGCAGACAGAGAAGCCACGCGTCTGGAGCCAAGCCCCGCCCAGGAGGTCAGCCAGGCGGGCCCGGAAGACATGCTGGAGAGCCGGGCTTGGGGCGGCCATGCTGAGGCCAGCTGGCGAGGGCCGCTGCATGGTCTGCGGGCAAGAGGGGTGCCAGGCTGCCAAGTACCGCTGTCCATACTGCTGGGAGAGATAGCGGGTAGCAGGGTGCACTCTGCTTATGCTCAGATGCCACTTGGGTGAGGGGGAGGGGCTTCCTGCCACTCTCGGGGTCTGGCGTTTGCAAGGGGGAGGGGAAGGGGCTTAGAGGCTCTTGGGGGTGGGAAGGGAGAGTCGCGTTGGAGGGGGGACTGGACTAAGGAGGCTTGAAGTTGCTTTGCAAGAACGGGGACGCTCGATTGATTTATCTACTATTTTCCGGCGTATAAGACGACTGGGCGTATAAGACGAACCCCCAACTTTTCAGAAGATTTTCATGGGTTAAAAAGTCATCTTATACACCGGAAAATACGGTAAATATTTGAAAAGCAAAGTGGCAGCTGAGTTGGTCAATAATTCAATAACATATAAATATCTTTAGTACAGATCTCAGACTGTTACATTAAACATTTCCTCTCTTTTCCCCTTAGTATTTACTGTCTCACATTTAAATTAATACAATTCTTATTATATTGATTAAATAAACAATAACTTTCTTACATTTATCAATATTTTTTAGTTTATACATATCCTAGTTGTTTTAACATTCAATCTTTTTAGACAATCAATGTCCTGGTTAATTTTTCCCAATTTTTAGTTTCCCATTAATATTTATATTTAACGTTTGATATTTATATTTCCCAAGTTTTAAATAACCCCAGTTCCCTTTATCGCAATTCATCACAAGATCTAATGTTCAGGATACACATCTTATCTATTTGAATTCTCACCTTCTTACATCAACTAATCAGTAATACAATATAATATTCTTATTTTCTGGTAATTTTGAGATATCTTAAATTTAGTAACCAAAATTCCTCCTATTTCAACATTTAATACTTCCTGTCCTTTTCTCTTAATATCTATTATATTATATTTAAGCCAATATTTTTTATTATTACTGCTAAATAAAAACATATTTTTACATTCATTGATAAATGTTTAGCTTATATATCTTAATCACTTCTACATTAAACCTTTATAAGTAAATCAATATTTTAATTTAATATTAATATTTATACTTCTAAGTTATAAATGACTAAAGTTTTCTTTATCTCATCTCATAACAATATCTAATATTCAAAGTACATATCTTATCTAATTGAGTATATTCTATTTTAATTCTCATGAGTAAATCAAAACCCCAATTTTCTTCAGTCTTATTCCGGCTTTCTTTCTTTGCCAAATCATCTTCCATGTCTGTGCTTTTGAGTCATCAAACAAATCACCTTTGTTGTTATGTAGATTCTTTGTTGTAGAAAGACCATCTGTTTGCCATTTTTTTGAGAGGACTAACAAATCATCCTTCTATTTTTCCATCTTGACGTAGTTGTCCTGAACTATTTATCTTCTCTTCAATCTGTTCTTCTTCTTGATCCTCAGGTTCTTTCTGATTTATGTAGAAAGTCTTTTCCTTTTTCCATATTGTCAGTTCCTTTTCTGGGTTTTCCATTGTTACATACCAATCCCCCAGGAGCCTTCGGTCCTAACGGGGAAACCCTAACCCGGCAGCCGTTGACAGTTGACAGCTGTCAAAAGGCTGCCGGAAGAAGTCATGCATGCGCACGAGCCAACAGGCAGCCATTGACAGTGACAGCTGTCAAAAGGGCTACCAGGAGCATTCACGCATGTGCCAAGACCGATCCAGCTGACAGCCGCCGAAGCTGTCAGAACGCCGGTTCCCAAACAGGTCCACCAGCCAGCCGGCCGGTCAGCTGGTCGATTCCCCAAGCAGCCGAGCAAGCACAGCCCCCAGGAGCTGTCAGACTGCCGGAAGGCTATTGGCTGCCGCCCTAGCGGTGGGAAAGCACGGTTCCCTAATTGGTTGTTATGTTTGACAGTTCTCTATATAAAGCCGGTTTTGTGCGCCTGTCAGCTGTCCAGAGCTGAAGCCAAATAAACACCTGAAACCCTGCCTGCCGCCTCCCGCTCGTCTTTCGTGGAACAATTCATCCATTGACTGTATTTGTTGGTTAGTTGAATCTTCTATCATAATCTTTAATTGTTCCACCTTTTCTGTTATATTCTGTGTAGTTGATTTTTTAGTTGTAATCAAAGTTTGAGTTCGTATATCTGGGCTGACATCTTGTTCTTTTCTGTAACCTCTTATTTCATCAGTAGCTATAAGAATAGTTTCATGAATTCCTTTAAACATAAAGAGAATCTGTTCCTGATATTCATCCATATTCTCTTAGTAGTATATTAGATTAAAAGTTTTAGAATCAGAGAATGCAAAAAAGAATTTGTCATTGAATAAGGAACAAAGCTGGGCTTCTACAGCTGATGTCTCAAGGTTACCTAAGTCTTATCTATTGTTTGGGCTGCTGGCCAAGTCTCTTTTAAGCAAAAAAAAATTGTAGTATCAGCTTTAGCCACAAGGTGTCGCTCCTACCATTTAAAGTTTTCTTTTAAATCCAAAATTTTTATAATCTTTTCAGTTTTGCTTCTTTTTTATAAGTAAAAACCCCGATCTTCAGTAAGCATAGAAAATCTTTTAGTCCACAAACTTTAAAAAATAGAATTCCAATTAGTATCAAGTTATTTTTTTCAATGTTTTAAACTCCCCCGGATAGTCAGTCGCTGCTGTTTCTAGAGGGAGGGATCAAATCTCCCTTCCCCCTCCACAGGGAGGAAAGTACTTTAAGCAGCTTATGCAGGTAAAAAAATAGTTAGGATTTAAAAGAGGTAGATCTCACCTAGTCTCATCCATGCTGCTTTAAAATTGCCTGGTGGTAAGTGTGACTTCAGCTGTCTGCAGCCTAGTGACGAGTCATATTGATATGGCCAGTCTTTTGTCTGCCGGTTTGGAGGGCTGCCCTGGATCAAGCAGAAGGGCTACTGCCCTCCTGCAATCTAATGAGATCCCTTCCTTGCTGGTCACCCCTACAGGGCAACTTCCAGGGTCCCCCAGCAAAGTGAAACTGGATGCGGAAGACAGATCTCGCCTTCCAGATGTCCATGGTGGCCGCGCTAGCAAACCAGAAGTTGGTACTTTTCACATGTTGTATACCAACAGCATTAAATGTTAAATATCATCATCTTCTCCTCCAACAAAATCACAGTTATGCTTCCTATTTATAGTAGGATTGTCTACAACAGTGAGCCTTTGGATACATGATATATTTTAACAATGGCAATTAGTCAAATAACTAAAATAAATACATTTATTTCACCTGTGTATGATTAATATTATTATGCAAAGTGGTGCCAAATTGACAATATGTTTTAAGAAGCAAATGCTTCTATGACTTGCCAAAATATTTTTTCTGTTTTATTTTTCTGAGCTGTTTTTCAAGTATAGCCAATCAAAGTGATGGAATTCTTTTTTTAAAAAAATCAGCATTTCTCTGGTTATCAGATATGTAGAACAAAAAAAATAGAAGTGTTTGTCACTTTGTTATCTAATGTAAACAGCTAAACATTCCTGTAAAGTGGTATCCAATGTTAAATGTGACAGAGATGCCCTACTTAAATCAGATTACATTCTTGTGAAATCTTACTCCTATTTGATAACAACTACATTTGAAGATAACTTATTCACGTGTATTTGTTGAATGCTAACATACTTGTTAAACAGATGGGGAGAATTGTAGAATGATTTTCTTACTAAAACATATTTGATGGCATTGCTGAATTGTTATGGGAAAGCAAAAGTATTTGAAATTGCATTATTTCATGTGCTATTGTAAAAACATACTAAGTAAAGCTGAAAAAAAGCATTAAAGAAATCTTAAACTTTAATGGTAGAATGTCATCTACCACTTGAATGATAAAGATTCCTATCATCTATTACGTGTCAATTCAGCTAATGCTATGGTTCTGGGACAGATTTTTTTTCCAGACAAATGGTTGTCCAAACAGAAACCTCCAGTGACAGACCACACACAGCTTCTAAAGACTAGCCATAATTAATGTGTGTGTGTGTGTGTCTGTGTGTGTGTGTGTGTACCAATAAATAGGATGACCCCTAACAAATAATGACTTTCCTTTTTTTTTTACAATTCAGAACAGAACAGTCATCCCAGCTGATTAAAGAATTAAGGACTCTGGAATCTGGACCACTCCTAGAGATGAGTTGCAGTGGTTATCTACAAGTGGTTTCAATCGAGGTCGGGGAGGACACACAAGCTGAATAAGTAGAATTTATCATTCATTAGAAGGATCTACATAATGGTTAGTTGCGCTAGTCTGTTAAAGCCTCAAGGTAGATTTTGGTGCTAGTTTGGATTTTCAGAGTGACCAAAGTAACAATGAGTTGATCTGTAAGTTTTGAGAGAGAGGATTCCCCAGTCTTAGTGATGTTGTGGTTAGGAATGTCTCATTTCCTGTCATAAATCCAAACTGGAACTTGGTAGGAAGGGCATCTGCTGGCAAGATGCCACCCATCCCACAATTTCATGAACTGTTTAGGAGTAGTTAACTTTCCCTTCTTCTCTCATTTGGAGTCCCTGCAATCTCTGGAGCATAAGCATGTGCTTTGTGTTGGGAGCAAGAAAAACAATGGAGTTCTACTGGCTTCTAATCTGCAAGTCTTTAAATGGTGAGAGGTAGAGGAAGAAATGCAAACAGAACATAATAACAAAGTTGGGGCTTCAAGGGACCTTGGAGGTCTTCTAGTCCAAACCCCTGCTCAACCAGGAGACCCTGTACAATTTCACACAAATGGTTGTCCAAACTCTTCTTAGAAACCTCCAGTGACAGACCACACACAATTTCTAAAGGCTAGCCATAATTAATGTGTTTTTATAAATAAGAAAAAACTAACTAATTATGACACTTTCCTTTACCATCCCCACTCATCCATAATTCCTTGAGCCTTACATCAAAGTCTAAGAAGACTTCCAGTTATCTTATCTCTTTGCCTGTAATCACACAACTTTATCCTGTATATTATAAGACATTGTTACTGAACTGATCTATTGAGCCTCAGTCATTCCAGTCCCCATCCTGCATCAGCAACTGAAATTAAGTAGAATGCTTCTGATTTGCACAATGACTCTGTCAGAGAATCGCAAACAAGCAATTACAAATTGTTCCATTACCTCCTGGATATGCCCAAATTACTCCCTTGGTAATTGCCAGTTTAATAACCATTGGCACAGATAATCTCAGAAGGAGTTCGCTTTGATTATACCAGATTTTACCCCCTTTTACATATAATGGCAACAGAAAAGAGATATAAATTTTCTCACTTCTATTCTTTACCATGAAACAAACTATTTAGTAGACAAGAATGATCAATAAGCATGTTGGAAAAAGCCAGCCAAACAGATAAATAGATTATGTATTAATTTTGCTGGCAATTTGATAAACCCCAACAATTTTAGAAAATGATTACAATAAAATGAAATACATTTTAAAAGTAGATTACCTTATATTCCTACAAAGTATACAAAACTGCCTTTGGATTTGCTTCAATTATGGAAGTATAGGCCAATGTCAAAATTAATTTCATATTTGAAAAACAAATCTGAATTTAACCCAATGTGAAAACCTTTTAGACCATAACAACATTTGATTTTTCCTAAGATTATATTCAGGTTTTATTTTCATGAGCTTTAAATCTTCCAAATTTCCTAGGTTAAGTAAATATTATTACAGTTTCTTTTTATTATTTTTATAATATTTTTTTTATTATTGCAGTTTTCTTATATTTTGGCTTCTAAGTCATAATTTGAGCTACATTTTCATAGTTTCAAATATTGTACAGTAATCCAATTTATATATTTCTTCCTTTTAATATTGTGGTAAAACTTCAAAATGATTTAAAGTACTCAAATGCATGAATTTATGTTAAGGGCATTTTTATTTGTTTAAGCTAATTTGATAATGCTTGCAAATGTCTCAACATGCCTTCTCTTTATTTTTTTTAAATTTTTTCTTTGTTTTTCTTTTACTGTACTTTTAATACATTTTGATAAATTAATAAATTCATTGGAAAAAAATAAATTTCTCATCTGAGCATGAAAATTTTAAAATTTAAACACATTTTGCTTTATTTTAGAAGTGCCTAGATATTTTTAACTTCAATAAAGGCTTTGCCAGCATCCAATATCAAATTCAGTAATGTAGTCCAGACCAATCATAAATATATTGATCAGATGTATGATCAGAGTGATATTCCAAAGAGAATATTTTAATTTGAAGAATTTATTAGGTTTGAATAAATCAGTTAAGAGATTGCAGCTATAAGGTCCCCATTTTCTTCCAACTGTGTTATCCTATTCTCTGTCCTGCTTAGTCTTATTTTTTAAAATCTTTATACAAAAGATCTCTATCATTTTTATGTTCCCATTTCCAGCTTACCGTAATTAATTTACAAAAATGTTACATCAACCTCAGAATTAATCTTTTACAATAGTTTGCTAGGAACACTATCTAGCTAAGCTTAATAAAAACTTTTAAAACACACTTCCCTTTGTTCCATTGTTCTTCATTTTCCTTTTGCATACATATTTTTTTTAAAAAAAACTTTGTAACAGTTATAATGAATTCCATTTTATGAAATGCAAATTTACTGACAGAATTGTAATACGGTATATAAGAAGAAATATATCTTTATAAGATACAATCCATTTTTAAAAAAGCTTGGAAGCCAAACAGTGAGAACTGGTATAGCTGTTGATATGTATTTTAAAAAGAAATAAAAATTCATTAGCAGCTTTTATTCCTTTTTTCCCCCTCTGCTAAGAACACAGTAAAAATAATCTGAGCCTTCCACCATAATGGCCTCTTCTTTTTCTGGCTTAAATGACCAGACATTAATCAGTTTCACATTAAAGCTTTTGTTATCAAGACATGAAAATTGATCATAAATGCATGAACTGGTTGGAAAATGTTGTATTATTGTTACTGCTATATTTGTGAAAATTTGCTAAACCAGCTAATGATTAAACAGAGTAGCTGAATAGAACATCTTCTTGTCTACAAACTTTGAAATGTTACAGGGTAAAACTGCAAGTCAAAAAAAGGCCATTTTGCCATTGAAAAGGGTCTTATCTGTATCTATCACTCCTCACAAAATTCACTACTTGACTTTATATTGTCATCATATTTCCCAAGGTTGCTTGCTGCCGGCAGGAAAAGAAAAATTCTTATAACAAGTATATTCACACCAGTGCTTTATTTCAACAGCATTCCTTTATTTGAATGTTGAGGCATTTACTTGCAATAGAATCACAATGTTCACCACCAATTTGAGATGATCCAAAGTGGAGGGCCTTCAAAAGCAGAGCATTTTGTGACAGAAGCTTTAAGGAAACTGTTAGACCTCCTTTTCTATAGAGCGAAGTTGACACTTGAATCCCAGGAGGGGGAACCATTGCTATTGGATTCTAGGTTCCTTTATCAGAATATATTTTAACCACCATTCAGCAACTGCCCAAGACATGTTGACAGATCTCTGAAGCTTTTATTGTCCAAAGGAAAGTAGTTGATAGCCCCTTCACCTAGGTGATAAGCTAAATACTACTTGGGGCTGAGATCTGGAGTAGTATGAGAATTACTGCTCAAGTAAAAGTGGTCCAAAATAACTTCATAAAAATATTTTATGATACGCTCAGGGTACCCTTGCTACCCATCTAAGAATGAAGAAAGTGTTTTCTATTGTCATTAGCATATGCATAGCATTGTTGGGCATTATAAGAAACAAAAAAGCTTCAAGATGTTGTTGTTTTATCTTATACTGTTGAGAATCAATGGACCCTTATTATCTCTCCAATATTTTGCTTACTTTTGTGGGGAGCTTAGCTCTTGGAACAGAAAAAATATTAGACTGCTTGAAAGTAATACCAGGAAACATGCTACCGTATTACAATCATCCAAATTTTCATCTTGCTTTCATCTTTGTAAAAGACAGAGCACACCACTGAGGAGTGCTTTTACATGCTTTTGTCTAGACCAGACATATCAAACTCATGACATCATGTGATGTCATGGAACGTATCGGGAGAGTTTTGTCATTGTCGGCAATGGGGTGGACGTGGCTACCAGATGACGTGTCTGGCCCATGGGCAGGCAGTTTGACACCTTTGGTCTAGACCATGAATTTGGCATACCTTGAAAAGACATGTGATAGTATCTATTGAAAAGTGTCTACGTGGTGCCCATCAAATGGCAGACATTACTTAATATGTGCTCCACTGCCCCATTTATAATGAGATTAAAGTTGAAGTATTGATGAGATTTGAAGTTTGGATTTCAGGTTCTGAACAATTATCTTCTTGGAGCTGTTTTTCAAACAGCTAGTATACAGGTTGATATTTTTTCTGTGTTGACACTGAAACTTGAAAAGAAAAGCGTAAGAAGTTAACTGTAGCCCTAGTTTTCCCTCAATCTAATCTTATATCTGGCACTTGTTTTATTTTATTTTGTTTATTCCCTTTTATACTGGATTATTATGACCCTATGGTTACAAAATAGACCTACTTACTTACTTACTATTAGATTCTGAGTATACCTTATACTGTATTTATTTAAAAACTGGGAAACCATTAGAGAATATAAGGCATGAATTGCAGTGCACAACATTCTTCACCCTAATCTGTGTTGGTTGCTGGGGAATGTAGTTTAAAACCAGATTCCAAACTGCTCTCTAGAAAACAATTGCAGCAAAGACCCTTGAAGGCCTTTTGACCTAATCAGATGTAAGACTCAGGACATGAATTTTAAGAACTATCCTGCCAGAACACAAAACCTGCTACTTTTGTTCCAGGTTGATACTGACAGAAATGTAACTTGTGTGTTAGTTTTATACAGAATTCCTACCTAGCATCTTGAACCAGCATCTTTAGCCCCATCTGGAATCAAGATTGTGCTCCTGTGTTTGAAAAGTTCAAATTCTCAGCTTTGTTTGCCATAATTTTGCCTGAGCTGTCATCTTTTTATGATACAGGAATCAAGAATGGATGAGGACAAAATTGGCAACTAATTCTATTGACTTACAGCATTGCATTACGCTGTGTATTAATATAGGGATCATGATGGTATTACAATAAACTTATCTCACAAATGAGATTTTATTAGCTGCATACATAATCAGATGGTCCATTAATTGGCTTACATGAATGTCCAGATATCCAATTTGCATTTAATGAGTAATGTTTTTTTAAAAAAGCTGCTGACTTCTTCCAGATCTGATCTGTGTGCAAATTGCTATTTAAATCCATTGTTATTCCACAGAAGTGCATTTTCAAAATAGATTTTGTGATATCCCATTGCTCCTATCTTTTGTTAGTTACTTCCCTTTTGTCTTCTTTTCTTGCTGAAGGTGAGCTTGAAACTATTTACCTATTTACATCTAACATTTTAGGCATCATTTGAGAATTCAGTGCTGTTAAGGCATAGCATCTTCAATATCAGGATAGAAGAAACAAAGGAATTTAATATGCCCATCAGCAAAAGAATCATTTGTCTATTTTCCCTTTAAATCATCCTATTGAAGTCTGGCTTATTTTTGAAAATGTAATGATAAAATTGTTTTTATCATTGCTGTGGTTTTAAGAAAAACCTTGTGCTGGGGATCAGGATGAGATTTGGTTCACAGTATGTTATTAAAATGGCCTAGTCTTCAATGCCAAAAGGTGAAGTATTTTTGTAGTTGGACAAAATTTTAGGTAGAGATCTGTTAATTATTTTTAACTATGTCACGGTAGAGCAAACAATTAGCACAAATAATGAAAGCTTCGGGAGTGGATACAGAATTATGGGAAAATTTGTTTTGGAAGGATAATACAGTCTCTGAGGTTTAAGGAGAAAATACTTAGAGAAATTTATATGGGTTCTCTATAATGCATTTTTCCCCCAGATTAAAAAAAATAATTGTACACTGAGGCACAAATGCTAATAAGGATAATATAGAACAGCATAGATCTGGAATTACATACTTAGTGCAAAGTACACCACAACAATGGGAGGGGGAGATGTTTCCAGTTTCTATAAGATCTGTGATTCAGAAAGAGTGTAACATAGCAACAGTACAAGATGTTCATCTCTAATCCAAGACTCTCCAGGTAAATGGGAAAATACTTTGAACATGCTAATTTCATCCAGCATAAGGCAGTTCTGAGTTGCATGAATCAATAGTATGAGTCTGTATCAAATTTTCCTTCTCATTTCACAGTAGCATCCTCTCCATTGGGTTTCAAATGAGAATGAATGAAAATTAGAAGTGTGGGCCTAATTCAAACTACTTCAAGTTCTTATCCCAGAAGTCATAGCAGATTGTAAATGCTACAAATATATTGCTTTAGACAATATTAGATAGAGTTGGAAATTAAACACTGCCCAGGACCTATAGCTATATTACATTGCAATTTGAAGAGGTTCTTATCAGCTATATTAAAAAATTAAAAAGTATTTGATTTTTACTAGGATCTGTGCTTTTCCAGACTTAATTCTTTTTTTCTCAGCCACTCTTTAATTATTATGTTTAGCATGGGAGGACATTACAGATATTTTTATGGGGGAACAATTATTAACGCCAATTGGAGCTTGTTTCCTATGGAGCAAAAGATGTTGCTTTGTGATGCACCAATTTTGCACAGTAAAAGTCATGACCATAGATGTTTTAGTAATATATATTTTTAATTAATTATTAAATTTGTATGTCACCCATCTCACTATCAAGTGACTCTAGGTGGCTTACAATGCCATAAATAACAGTATAAAACAATTAAAACATTAAAACATTGGGCATTGAAAACTGAAACATTATAATTGACAACAAAGGAGAATATTTGTAACTCAAGGTTGAAATGAGGGGTCCTTGGTGGTCCTGGAACTTGGTTGTTTTCTTGCAGTTGTTTCATTACCAAACCAGGTAATATCAGTGCTAGTCTCTATGATGGTGATGATGTTACCTAGTTTAGGTAATGAAATGTCTGCAAGAAAACAGCAAGCTCAGAGGGGCACCAAAGAACCCTCAAATGGATGAAAAGAACCAGTGCATAGACTGGGTGGATGAGGGATCTTCTACTAATTTACATTCCAACTCCAAAATGGTATGCCAAGCCAGTTGGCAGAGCCAGGTTTTCAGGCTCTTTCAAAAGGCTAATAAGGCAGATGTCACAAAAGGCTTTTCTCCTGAGCCCTACTAGTTGTAATTCCTTAGCTGATGGGATCTGGAGCACCCTTCTGCTGAAGTCAGTGAGATGGCTCAATTTCATTGTGATAAGGTAGAATTAAGCAACTCTCTTTTCCTAAAAAATAAAAATTGTTTAGATTTTGAGATAATTGCTGCAATTTAGCATTGTCAGTCTTAAAGAGCCACCAGAAAAATCCATGTCCTTGTTTCTAAAGGAAAGAATTTATGATTTAGTTCATGCTCACCACAAATCAAACTCTTCTAGAGGAACTATCTGTTGTATCTTGATTTGCATCTTCAGTACTTTGCTGCTGTCTGGAAAGACTGCAACTAAAATGAGTTTATTTGCCAAGTTTAAAAAATATAGGAAAGTTCACTTGCTAAAGAAGGAAAATATACATTATTAATAAATTTTAAAAAACACCAAAATGTATATTTGTCCAAATATTTATAGCTGTAAAATTTTTACAGCCATGAACATGAAAATCCTCTAAAAGGTTAATACATTCAGTATCACTGTTAGTCAGAATCATTGAACCAGATGATATACAAATATCTCTTTGGGGGAAAAAATTCTAATCAGCTTTAGATTTCATATTTTAAAACTATGGATTACATCCTTGCAGACCGTTGAGGTTGTCTTAATTTATGGTTCTCTAGCAATAAGATAATGATTCTTCAACACTACGTTTAGTGCAATTTATTGGCTCATGTAAGTCTTTTAGACAAACATTGGGGGTCGTTAGTGGTCTCTGAGCTTGGTTGTTTTCTTGCAGACATTTCATTACCCAATCAGGTAGCATCATCAGTGCTAAAAGGGAATGGGGTTTGCTCTCTATCTATATACTTGTGGCTGCCTTTTCATTGTTGGTGGGAATGTTCTTGATGGTTCCTTGTCGTTGTTTACTGTTCTGAGTTGGTTAGTTTCTTGATTGGGATATTGTTGGTCTAGTGTTAATCTTGGGATTAATCTCTTATCTGGTTTGGAGGCGTTCTGTTTCCTTTTTGATTGTCTCTTTTGAATGATATATAGATCTCTATGTGCCTGTTTATGCCTGTTGATGGATGATTTGTCTGAGCGTCAAACTTCTAGCAATTCTGGAAGTGTTTTTGGCTTAGCTTGGTCTAGGAAGCTCACAATTTCCCAGTAGAAAGTATGGATGCAGTCTGCTAGTCTTCCATCTGTTTGTCCTACATAGTGACTGTTACTGTCCTTACACTGTGTATTGAAGATGATTCTTGTTCTTTTCTTCTGCAGCTGCTGAGTCTTTGAACAAGAAGTTCATATCAATACAAAATTATCACAAGCAATACTAGATGCAGAAGCAAAGTTCATTTTTTGTATGGCATGCTCATGCCCCCTTCTTCATATAAAATATATGAAGCAATAATGTAAATATTGAAATATCCATTAAGAAAAGAGCAGTGAAATCTTCTTGTAGAATTCTGTCTGATATGGGATTAAGATAGCCTTTGAAGAATCAAAACAGCTGCATTTATCTAGCATAATGCTGATGGCTACCTAGTACAAATAACCTAATTATCCACTAGGGATAAGAGTGAAATTGTTTAGTTTGTGTTTTAATCACAACTTACTCATTATGCACTTCTTTCATCTATATGCAACCCCAACACAATATTCTTTTTATGTTAGGGAAATGTGCACCTAACAATATATTATAATTACCGTATTGAAAACTGTAAAGAAGGTACATTAATAAAAGAGAATATAAAATGCAAATAGAAAATATGCATATTTACAAAATGCATATAAATACAAGATTCATTTCTTTCTTTTTTTAAAATCTCAAGTTGATACGACAGCAGCTTTGAAATTTTAAAGTTAAAAAAGTAAGAAACAGTGAAAGCAAAGCTGATATATTTCTGCCACATACACAGATATAATAATCACAACTGTAGGTTTGTTGTTCGTTTATTATCATACCATTTCTGACTGCTAACTGAATTTTGCTTTTAAAGTGATTTCATATATTTAAAAACGATCTACAAATGTAGAAAATTAAAACATAAAAGATAGGGTATTATGAATACAGTATAGTATTCAATACTGTGATTTCTTATTACCTGTACATTAAAAGAGCAAAAATTTACAAATCTAAAAAGACTGTATATTTCATTGAATATGAAGGTAGATCTGGAATGCATTTTTAAAGGACATATATGGCTTAATGTGAAATAATCTTCCATGTGCAAATCCGTAGCCGTATAAGTAATATTAATTTCTATAGAACCATGATAAAGTAGGTTTAGTTATACAAACTTTTAAGTGACCTACTTCCCTTAATTTTAATGTGAAAATGTATAGACACATCACTGTGCTCAAATACTCTAAAGTAATATTGATCTAAATTATGCAAGCTTGTTTAAATGGAGATAATGAAAATTGTTTTAGTATATATAAAAACTAACTATATTAGAGCCACCTAATTGGCTATTAACAGACTTGGAATGAAAACATCCTCAGAGATAGTACTTTTTTCCTACCTACTGTAGTTTTTTAATTAATTAATTGCTTCAAAAATGCCATAGCTATGGCAGTCCCTTTTATTTCAGTGCACTGCTTAATTTACTTTACTGTCTTTATATTATAGCTGGCATTTTGTTTCATTAGCTGTTCCCATCAGCCTTTACTGAATTTCACAAGCAGCAGCAGCTTAACCCTGGGGAGTTTGCCTCATTTTTATAAGAAGCATTCAGTGCAGACAATTTGTTGAACAATGTTGGTAGGAATATTTTAGTTAAAGGCTTGGATGTAAAAGGATGTTCCTTCCACCATTGTTCAATAATATTCCAGAGAACCTCTCTTTCTATTTTCCCATTTTTGAATGAAGAATATGATAGAAGGCATAAAAATGTCTTTTCCTTCTCATTTTTTGCATTCAGTGTGAGCAGAATAAATCAATACTTCAGAAGTTCTTCTGTCTTGCTTCTTTCCTGATTCAAAACTCTGTTGTAATCTCAATATCTGTGAATGCCTATTTTACATGCAAGGTTCACATTTTAGGGTCTGCTTCACGCTCATGATCCACACATTGACACATGTTGATTCAAATTTGATTAAAACATTTTGTTGTGGTCCTAAACTTCATTCACCAACTGATGCAGAATTGTGTGACAGTAGGAGTGGAAATCCTAATTAGCTTTCCTAGCTATAAAAAATTCTTCTGTGACCAGAAGTTGTGATAAGGTACCTGCACCAGTGACAAAATTATCAGGTTAAGCCTTCATGTTCCTGTTTCTTCTTTTATTTATTTTATCCATCCTTAAAAATGTGAGCAGAACTTTAGAAAAGTGCAAAGCCTGTTATCACACTTATATAAGCAATTGCCCTCAGAATACAAATTACATTAAGTCAGTTGTAGCGAATGGCAAAATTTAGTTCTAGGAATGTCCAATGGAACATGCCTCACTTTGGTTATTAATTCATTTGCAGTGTTGTAGGACCTAGGCAATGTAAATAAGCAAGACAAAGAAAGCAAAGAAAGAAATACAACACAAGACATGCACACTAAGATAGAATGCCCACAATTAATGAGGATCAAAAGCATTAAGTAGGACCAAAGGTATAGTGTAATTAGAATTTTTTATTTATTTATTTTATTTTAATTCCATTTATATCCCGCCCTTCTCCGAAGACTCAGGGCGGCTTACAAGCTTAGCAGTAGCCTTCATTCTATGTATATGCCTGCTTATTAGGGCTTTCACACACACCCCCAAGTGGCATTATTACAAAGTCAGCTTAATTGCCCCCAACAATCTGGGTCCTCATTTTACCTACCTCGGAAGGATGGAAGGCTGAGTCAACCTTGAGCCTGGTGGGATGCGAACCTGCACTAATTGCAGGCAGCTGGTGTTACTTAAGGAGGCATTAGCCCACTGCTCCACCAAGAATGTTTTCACTGCCTGGTGGAATTCAATAAGAAGGGTGCTACAGTCCCATTGCAGGAAGCAGATTTCAGCATGATGGCTCCAATAGAGAAAGACAGTTCCCAAAGGCTTCCTGGAGAGCAAAAAATCTTAGTAGGCACACTTAAGATATTCATATCAGATATCTAGAATGAACCTTTACAAAGTGTTGCCCAATATAATTGGGTGCTATTTTCTCAACACTTTGAATTGAGCCCAGAAGCTTATTCCTAACAGTGCAGCTGTAGAGAATAGGGAAGATGAGTTTGACAGAAATATCAAGAACCATTACCTAGGAAAAAAACTGCTAAAACATTATTTAAGTGGAAAGCAAGATAATATTTGGAAACAGTTCAATGAAACACTTCCCTTATTCCCTGGGGTGTAAGAAAGACCAGAAGTACACCCTGCATGATTCTGTTCTTATTACCAATCTCAATAAAGTATAATTCTAGTGTTCCTGTGATGTTGATTTTCTGCTCTGGTCTACCTAGAGGGACTGGCAATAGCAATCTTATAATCAGAAGATCAAATTCATAAACATGCATCTTCTAAGACATGGCTAAATATTGCTGTAGACACTATGGCTTTGGTACTAGTGACTTATATATTCTTACTTTTGTGTAAATCCCTAAATGGTTGTGGGATGATAGAGAGTAACCCAAATAAACACCCTATTCTAACTCTGCACTTTATTTGTTGGTAGGGGAATAGAAATAAGTGGTAGTTTAGTCTGTCATTAAAAATTGTTACATAGACGAAGGAGGAAGAAATACAGACTTAGCTGTACAAGAGAAAGTCTTTGCATGTTAACAAGAAAAAGAATTCTGGAGAAAGTAACTTGAATAACACTCTCATGGGATGCTTGTCTACTGTAGATGCCCCTGGGATGTATAGATCAAAGAAAGAACATCAAAGTTTTACCACCTGAGAATCAACAGCCAAATCCATCAGCTTTTTAGAAGAAGAATAGAAAGTAACATACCAATTAATGTTATAGGTTGTTTTCTTAAACCCAGATTGTTAAATAGCAGTATTTCTAATAACTGGAGGCACACAGAGAAATGCCTGCATAGTCAAAACACATATATTTAAGGCACACTTCACAGTGTTTTAAAATTTGCATACTTGAGAGACTTCTGAATATCAGCCCAAGTCTAAATGATAAAAATTGGACCAAATGAAAAGACTCTTCTGTGTAATGCTTTGTTAGAGAATGCAGAAAAACTTCCCATGAAAAAGAATGTGAAGTAATTAGCAGTGATGAAGCCGGGAAAATGAAAGTAGTGTTCTACTCTGCTAAGACCTTGCTTATAATCAAATTGCTTTCTGTTCCTAAAAAAAAAAGGGGGGGGGGAAGAGAAACAGAGTTGTCCTGCCTTTTTCAGTTAGATTCTTGAAGACACAAACTTGTCTGATTCATAAACATGTAACAGTATTCCAAGCATGTAGTGTTCGGGGTGCAAATTACAATCATCAGAACATTCTGATCCAAGTAAAGTCAGTACTGATGGCTAATCAGGAACTGGCCATAGCCTCCATCTCTTCAGGAGTTCACAACTATCATAGAAAGAGGTCCTAAATTCCTAACTAGGGTAGATGATGTAGCAAGACATTACATGATCAACGTAATGAATACAATTGAGGGTTAATGGAACAAATGTTTAGAAAGGAAGTATATTTGCACCAGTGTGACATTCTTGTATCTGAAATTGCTCTCTAATCTCCCTTTAAATAATATGGATCCCAAGGGTTGAACAATCTACACTCTGTCCTGTACAGCAGAAAAAGGAGAAATTCAGCAGTTTTCTTTTTTAAGATACAAAATTGTTGATAGGACTGGTACATTAGCCTCAGAATCACTATTCAATAAGAGCTTAAATTCCATCCAAACATCACTAGGGGATTAATGGAGGCTCTACCTAGAATCTATAATCCATTTCCAATCCCAAATGTGAACAATGTCAGGCAACAACAGTTACATTTTTCTCATGCTGGTTCAAATACTAATATCTTCAGATGTTATGAATATGCCAATGATCCTTTTGGTGAGTCATAAACTTACAATTATAACTAAATAGCTGATAATTCCAAATGAGAACTGTACATTTATCTACCAAATTTCCAATAAAAGGATATGCAAGCGCTATTACTAAAAGAAAAGAAAAACAACAATGAAACAATGGCACCAAAATTAAATATAATGAAGATCAAACTAATGGCAACAGGTAGAACAATTAACCTTAGAGTTGGCATTGAAGATATTTAGGGGGTGGATAGCTTCTACCTTTTAGGATAAACCATTAATATTAAAGGAACAAGCAGGCAAGGAATATGCTACAGACTTTGACTTGTTAGAGCAGCCATAAGGCCATGAAAATGTAAGGGCCCAAAAGCAGGAAAAACATGTTATGATTCTTCCAAGCAGATTTCTTTATTGTTCATCTACTCACAGAACTTGCCAAACTGAAGCACTCTACTATCTACATCAACCATATACTCTGAGGCCTATTAGGGAGAGGCTATCTTCATCTTTCTCCTCACTGAGCAGGCACAAATTATCTTACTTTAGACACATTATATAAACATCTACCTCTGTGTAAAATATGGAAGGAAACAGAAACGGATTACCAGCAGCTAGATGGATTGGCTCAGTTACAGTGGTGATGAGTGTACCTGAATTAGAAAACCTGAAAGACCAGGTTAGGAATAGTCATGGATAAAATCATAAAAAAATTTTTTTACAAAACCCCCAGTAAATAACAAAGTGGCAAAATAAACAAATGAATATCAAAAAGATATTAATAACAGGTTTTAAATTTTAAATTTTTGTCTGTATATAATAAGTCTGTATATGGAACAAGTCCCAATGTTTGAAAGATAGAAGAAAAAATATTTATGAATGCCAGTGGCAAACCACTTTTTTCCCTTCGCTTTCTCTTTCTCTCTCTTAAAATCTTAGATTGTAGGAAACAGAGAGACAGCTGGTCTTAAATTAAAGGATCTTATGTCCAGAAGCTTTAAAATTAGCCCAAGACAGGCCCATTTCTAAACATATGTAGATACTACACAATTCTGTTGCTAGAAATCGTTGTAATTTAGTGGTTGATTTCTGCCTTACATAAAAATGACCAGATTTAATGTCAGATAGAGTAATGACAGACATTCTGATTAAAGCACAGACAATATTAGGATAGACCACTGCAGGAAATTAATTTGAGCATTTTTCCTACAGGGCCATATTTTGTAGGAAACCCCAGTTTTAGGCATGATTACTAAATAATTTTGAGAAAAATATTGTTCTCCTTTCAAACATTTACATTTCTTTGCCACTGAATCTTACAAGAGTTTCATATCTGGTTTACTGGTATATAAAGGAAATATTAAGAAATAACAACAAAGTGTGCTTATTTCATTTATTTCATCAACATACAATATACCAATATACTACAGTGAAAAAGTAATCACCTTTTAGTATTTTGCTGTATTTATAAGTAGTTGAACCATATTAGCTATGATAAAGGTAAAGGTAAATGTTCCCCCGCACATGCGTGCTAGTCGTTTCCAACTCTAGGGGCTGGTGCTCATCTCCGTTTCAAAGCCAAAGAGCCAGGGTTTGTCCGAGGACGTCTCCGTGATCATGTGGCCGGCATGACTAGACGCCAAAGGCGCACGGAACGCTGTTACCTTCCACCGTAGTGGTCCCTATTTTTCTACTTGCATTTTTACATGCTTTTGAACTGCTAGGTTGGCAGAAGCTGGGACAAGTAGCAGGTGCTCACTCTGTTATGCGGCACTCGGGATTCGACCCACCAAACTGCCGACCTTCTGATCGACAAGCTCAGCATCCTAACCCACTGAGCCACCGCATCCCTTCTTAGCTATGATAACTTTGATGAATTGCAATTGGTGATCATTGTGTAGGAAATTAGGTCCATTTTTCTATGGGAAACTGCTTCAACTCAGTAGAATTTAATGATTTTCCAGCATAAATTGTTCATTTCAGGTCCTGACACAACCTTTCAATGAAGAGTAGGTTTGTACTTCAATTTAGCCACTTGAAAGCACTGAATTTGTTCCTGTTCATTATTCTTTTGTAGTCTTGCTTGTAGGCTTGTGATCGTCTTACTTCAAAAACCATTTATGCTTTAGCTTCAACTGATGGACAAATGGCCTGTAAACTTGTATGATACAAAGAAGAATTCATACTTCCTTTAGTCATGGCATGATTTTACATCCTAGGCTGGAAAATTACTTCCAGTCACATGGATACCTTGACTTACAAGCACAATGACTTACAACCATAATTCAGGGCTCAAATGCAATTGTAAATTAAGGACTATCTGTGTTTGGTTTCTATCAAACATAATGACACTCATGAAACCCTAAAATATTCATTTCTGATTCATTTGTTCATAGAATATTTTTCTCAAAGTCTGCCTGGTCATTCAAGTGCCTTTTGGGAAATTTGAGATAAGCATTAATGAACAGCAACTTCTGCCTTCCTACTAAACTGCTATTTTTCCAGTACTTATCTAATGATGGAATCATGTACAGTATCTCTTGCTTCAAGTTCAGCCCTTACAGGAATGCAATGTAATAATATTTAACATAGAACTAAGTGTATGAAAGTCTAGCAATGTACAAAAAATGAAACTTTTGTAGACTTTAACTTAGCACAAAATAAAAATAAAAAGTTTGATGAATTGAATTAAACAAAATAATAAAATCATTTGCAGTTATGTATCTATGTTCTTAAAGGAAAGTAATACTAACACTACTATAATGCATACACCAATTAATACATACTAATAATATCAAATTATTCAGAGCCATGATTCAAATGACCTAAGGGAAGTACAAAGTTGTGCCTACACACATTGAAACTATGAGCCACAACCACAAGGGCATTAAAAAGAAAACCTCTATAGAAATAAATTTATTGGGTCCTTAAGAAAGAGGAAGAATTATATATGAGAAAAAGACCAAGTATTTAAAGTCAATATTCAGTGTAGGGTAGAATCAAAGTTAGATTCAAGGGGATGAAACAAGACAGAAAGAAGTAAATCCTAAAATGGATAACTGAGTCCAGCTTTAGGTTCCAAAAGCCCACCTGGGTTGACCCTTGTTTTAAAATGCAAGACTTTTTATAACAAGGAATATAATGGCACAGTTTTCCTCTCATGATTGGCACTTTGCTATTCATTCACCCTGGTTATCAATGATGGGAGAAATAGGAGAGGGAGGAAATGAAATGTGGTGGGAGTTTACCACTAAAGGGGAACTGACTGGACCACAGCTCTAGGGGGAAACACTGCAAAATGATCATTGTGATATCTCCTTCAGAGTTAAAGAGAGTAAAGGAGGTGACCTTCACGGAAATATGTAAGAACCATTACCTAGGCAAAGATGGCTGAAACATTATTTAAAACCTGGGAAACAAGATAATTTCATTCATTCATTCAATTTCTATAGCTGCCCAACTCAACCAAGTGATTCTAGTCCAATATTTGGAAGCAGCTCAGACAAGCACCCCCATGATTTCTAGTGTGGACCACCTAGTGTGGTTCATAAGAATACAATGTGGCTTAACCTGTTCAGTTTCCAAACCCCACACAATATTCCAGGGACAGAGTAGCAAAAGCAATAACAATAGCACTTAGACTTCACAGTTCTCCACAGCTCTCTATCTCTATCTCTCTAAGTCAGGGGTGTCAAACTCAATTTCATTGAGGGCCACATCAGCATTGCGGTTGCTGTCAGGGGGTCGGGTGGGTGTGGCCTGGGTTGGCATTGCCTACTGGGTGGGTGTGGCTAGAGTGCATATGGCCTACTGGGTGGGCATGGCCAGCTCTACATCGTTTGCATCAAGGGTGCCTATGGGGGCCTGGGCAGGAGTGGGACAGATCTGAGAGTGTCTGGCAGGAGGAGTGTCTCTGGGCCAGGGCCGAGGCAGTGGGGGCCGTTCCCTCACTGTTTCCAGGATGGCTTCGCGGGCCGCATGAAACCACTTTGCGGGCCGCATCTGGCCCCCGGGCCTTGTGTTTGACATGTCTGCTCTAAGTGGTTTACAGCATATTGCCCCCAACAATCTGGGTCCTCATTTTACTGACCTTGGAGGGATGGAAGGCTGAGTCAACTTTGAGCCAGTGAGAATCGAATTACGGGCAGTTAGCAGAATTAGCCTACGATACTGCATTCTAACCACTGCACCACCACAAGTTGAAAGGGTGAGATCATAAGTGATATAGGTTAAACCTTCTTTAACGTTTTCTTCTACTTAAATTGTTAGGTTGCGGGAGGCTGTTATGTTTTGGTACACAGGACAGACACAACATGGTGCTTCCCATCCTTTCAAGTGGCTATTAATAATGTAAAGTGCTCACTTTAAAAGCTTTGTAGAATAATTGATTCTTGCATACTGTGCCCTAACTCATGGTAGCAAATTCCTACTGCAGCCAGCCTTTTTCCATAAGTGCTCATTGAGAATATATAATTATTTTCTCTGAAAACCCACAGTTGGAGCAAATCATTCCATTCATGGCAGCCTGCTGAGATTAGATCTACCAAAATCATTGTCACTTAATCTGCTTGTGTCTTCTGCACCTCTCTGTATGCATCAGGCAAGCAAGGCTGTGGTGTTTGTACGGCTGCAAGATAAATACAGCTAAAATCAACTACTGGCAAGAAAAGCAGGCATCACAACTTCAGTTCCCACTGTCCAGTTTTCCTCTCTTCTGAGACAGTTGTTTGCTTCTAATATTGACAAATGTCTTTCAAGGTTTGCTTGCTCAGCTGTTTTATGTATGTCTCTGTGTAACAGAGGTCCAATAGAGAGGAACAACAAGAGAAAGTCATTCAACATTATAACTGACTATTGTACTCAAAGCTCCAGAGGAAACAGTGGGTGGAAAGAGCAATGCAGAGCAATGTCTACTGGAGGTGGCACCTAATTTCAAGGCTTTGCTACAGGCATGCTAACCCACATGCATTTAAGTTATTTTATTTATTATAGTAAATTTATTAAAAATTACAGTTAAAAGATAAAAACTAATGCAAACTCAAAAAAAATAAAAGGAAAAATAGAAAGTACAGAAAAGAAAAATAATAGAAATAAAAACAGAAAAGATTAAGAAGAAAATAGGAAAGAAAGAAATGACTTCCCTCTTCATCACAACATGTGATCTCTTCTTCCCAAATCACATCTCTTATCTATAAACAAAAATCCTTAAATCCTTGTTATTCTGTCCTAGTCAACAAAATTCCATTAAGAATTACCAGAGATAACATATTTATTTTAACTTTGATCAAATAAACATTTATATTCCTTACATTTACTCTAACAATCTTTATTCTCTTCAAATAATGTTCTACAAGTTGATTTCTTTTTTTTTCTTGTGCCTTCTAATAAAATTCGCCAAAACTTTTTAAAAAAATCTTTTTTCTAAATGCAGTATAGCAAGGTTGTCTAGGTCATTCTGCTGGCTTGTTATTTGTATATAACTTTTAATTATTATGACATCAGCTGGTTTCGTTTGTATATCCAATGTAGTAACTTTTTTCATGTCATTCATATAGCTTGTTGTCTTTAAATCCACTTCAAATCAGTCTCTGTCTTGTTCTATAAAATGTATTCTTCTTCATACCATCTTTTAAATGCCATCTATCTATAGAAGCAGACACTCTTAAAATTAACTTTGGGTCCTTTATTCCAAAATATTCTTCAATGTCTCTAATGTTAAAATATTTTTATTTCTTCTGTATTACTAAGTGAAATGTAACTGTTGTTCTCCTTAATTGCAATCTTCAGGTTTTTTCTGTTTAGGACGCTGAGCTTGTTGATCAGAAGGTCAGCAGTTTGGCGGGTCGAATCCCGAGTGCCGCGTAACAGAGTGAGCGCCTGTTACTCGTCCCAGCTTCTGCCAACCTAGCAGTTCGAAAGCACATAAAAAAAATGCAAGTAGAAAAATAGGGACCACTACGGTGGGAAGGTAACAGCGTTCCATGCGCCTTTGGCATCTAGTTATGCCGGCCACATGACCACGGAGATGTCCTCGGACAAGTGCTGGCTCTTTGGAAACGACTAGCACACATGTGCAGGGGAACCTTTACCTTTACCTTACAGTATCCAACCTTCAAAGTCTCATCCTATCATGCTTTTTTAAAAGAATTCAAAACAAATGCATTTTCCCACAGAAAAGATTCTTATAGCAATAGCATTTAGACTTATATACCACTCCATGATTCCATAAGATCTGCAAGGAGACTACTCTTGTGTTCTGAAGCATCTTTTCTAAATCAAATCTAAAACATTGCACAGCTCTAGTAAATACTATTTGCTATAGAAAACAATAATATAAACAAACTTCCAAAAGGAGCAACCCTTGGCAGATACCTATACACCCATGCCAGTCTAGATCTTTGAATTTCAGTTCCAAAACCTAGGCTAAACTGCATCACCAAATTCTGTATCACATTCACAGTAGAAGAAAATAATACCAGTGCTATTGTCCCAAACCTTGAGGTTATTTTCTCAATCTCCCAACAGTTTGAATTTGTGCAGCAGTGCTTTGCAAAATTTGATTACATTGAAGTTTTAGCTAAAGATATGCCCTTTAGAATGTTAGTAATGTATCTGAAGGAGTGCTCTAAAAAGCATGCTGTTAAAACAGTCTGAATTCTCTTAGGACGAGAGCTTACTTTTGGAATCTGATTTCAAGAAATCTAACTCTTTTTATTAACTGTTTATAACTTTTTTTTATAACCGTACTTAGAAAAAGAACAATCCCCTTTTGCAAACTGTAAAAAAGAATTATATTGTAGGACCTAAAATTGTTCATTTCCCCCCATAAATATTAATGGGGGCTACACACATACATATCCTATTTCTTCTCATCCCTGTCTTTAATTTATATTGTTTTCTTTTAAAAAGCAAACATTTAAGTTTTAGTACATTCATATTATATTGTGCAATTTTGGTTAAGCTATTATCAGTATTGCAGTAAAAAGGATTTTGCCATTTTTCTTATGGCCAGCATAGATACCTGTGCTTATTGAGTGATTTTTTAAAAAATACTTTCATGCCTACATCTTAAAAACTGTAGGAAGGTTTTAGGCACCTGAAGATTAAACCTGATTGCATAAACCTTATTTCCAACTATACATTTTTTGTGTGTATCAAAATTACTACACTCCAATATTTACAGGCAATGTAGCTGAAGAATTACACAATCATTAGATCAAGAGTCCCAAGGTGTTCAGATGTGAAAGAATGGAAGGAAAATTTGCATCTGACATATCAATAAAACCTTAACCTGTCAATCTGTATCATGGACTGAAACCATCAGAGGCCAGTAAAATTAAACCCTGAAGAATCCATTAGAAGTGATTCTCATGTAGTCTTTTTTAAAAAAAAACAACAGGATTATTCTTGTTATATTATGTGCTGCTTCTTTCTGCCACTGTTCTTTGTGTATATTACTGAGTGGGAGTGTAACCTCCTTTTCAGATTTGTTGTTCATTGTTCCATTTTGTTTTCCTATCTTTTTTTTTTAATCCCATTTATATCCCGCCCTTCTCCGAAGACTCAGGGCGGCTTACAATCTAAGAAGCACAAATCAATGTGCTTAGCAATCTTCCTGTCTTTCTCTCATTCCCTAAGTTTGGTAGGCTTACTAAAAGGCTCAAGTTTCTTGATGAATCATCCCATTGATTCTGAGAGGGCGTTAAGTCTAACAGACTCCCTTGAGGTTATGCTACTGAGCAAAATCAAAGGAAATTAAAAAAGGTAAAGGTAAAGGTTCCCCCGCACATGCGTGCTAGTCGTTTCTGACTCTAGAGGCCGGTGCTCATCTCCGTTTCAAAGCCGAAGAGCCAGCGCTTGTCCGAGGACATCTTCATGGTCATCTGGCCGGCATGACTAGATGGCAAAGGCGCATGGAATGCTGTTACCTTCCCACCATAGTGGTCCCAATTTTTCTACTTGCCTTTTTTACATGCTTTCGAACTGCTAGGTTGGCAGAAGCTGGGACAAGTAACAGGCGCTCACTCTGTTACATGGCACTCGGGATTCGACCCACCAAACTGCCGACCTTCTGATCGACAAGCTCAGCATCCTAACCCACTGAGCCACCGCGTCCCTTTCAAAGGAAATACTGCTTGTGAAATAAACCAGTAAAGAGAGGGTTTTTCTTAGGAGTAAAATGGATGATGGCTCTATGCTGAATAGGCTGCCTCCAGGAAGGTTTGATACAATGAGAGAGTTAGGAACAGAGAATTTAAAGAGATTCAATCCACCACTTTCTTGTTGAACCATGTGTGAGCATGGAAAGCGCACACCTCACTGCATAATTCTATCCACTCCACAAAAAATCCATATTGGGGTCCACCATCTGTGGAAACATCTCCAATAGCAAGTTTATTTCTGTTTTGTTCTCAGCTTCATGAAGATATTTTCTAGGACTAACAATTTAGTTAGTTTTCTGTCTCCTTTTGCCCTTTGCACAAATCAGTGAATCTGTAATTTTGGACTGCTGTGACATTTGTTTGCTATGAACAGAACCTGAAACATTACCTTGGATTTCAGTTTATTATGCTTTTTTACTTAGTTACTTAGTGCCTTGTTAATATGTATATCATTTGACAGGCAAATGTCCTCAAAGTATTACATTTTGTAGTTACGACTATTGCCAGTAGATTACTTAAATTCCTTCATAAAATTAAAAAGATGAAGATCTTACATCTCAGTATTATGTATAATGAAATTTACGTGTGCAGATAGGAAGACAATATTTTTTAAAAAAAAATTATGTACAACAAATTGTTTTCATAGCCATCTCTAAATGTTTTAAAATATTGTGTGTGTGTGTGTGCATGTTATTCCAAATGAAAAATTCTTTCAAATGTATCCTCATGCAAAATGCAGAGACAAGCAGTTTTGATTCTGCTAATACTGACCCTGATGGACATTTGTTTTTGAGCAATGAATTTCAAATGCTAATGCAAACACTGGGGAAATAAACTCTTTTCAGAAAGGAAATAATCTACAGTATCTACAATATATTATTACACCAATAAGACACATTTTTTTCTCTCTGTCAGGATCCATCACCGATACAGCTAATTATAAGGAATGAATTCTGTAAGAAGAAGAAAAATAAAGGTAACATCTTCCATTCTCAATATTTCCAGCTGCTCTTGCATCACATGAGAAAAGAAAGGGATGGAATCAAAGTATGTACAGTTTTGTATGGCTTAAAAATATCCAAATGGGTTTTTTTTTTTACATTGCAAATGCTTTGAGATCAGAATTCTCCCTTTGCTTTTACATTAAAAAAAAAACAAAGTTGCTGTGTTGCTTCACTGAATATGAAAAAAAAGCCTTGGCCAGAGTTTCCTATGACCTATAGGAAGTGTCAGAAGAGGTTTCTATATATATGAACCATTCATGTGCAGAAGTTTTATGAAGAAACTAAATGAACACTGTGATAGAAGACAAAGACTGTTACCTCATGTCGTGAAATGTCTCAATAACTCAAATTAAAGTTATTGACTATACACATAATAATAATAATAATAATAATAATAATAATAATAATAATAATAATAATAATAATAATAATAATAATAATAATAATAATAATAATTTAATTTGTATACCGCCCTTCTCCAGAAGGACTCAGGGCGGTGAACAGGGCAATACATAATAAAAAAAGGATACAAAAATTAAAAAGTGATTAAACAACTATGCCCGTAGTAATTAATACATATTAAAAATTAAAACTAATTATAAAAAACCCAACCCCATCCCGTCAGACCAGGCCAGCTTGTTCAAAAAAGAAGGTTTTGAGATTGCGCCGGAAGGAGCGAAGGTCGGGGGCCATCCGGAGCTCGACCGGTAAGCGATTCCAGAGGTCTGGTGCGCCCACAGAGAACGCTCTCCCCCTGGGGGCCACCAATCGGCATTCTTTGATCGGAGGCACATAGACCTATGAAATGTTGCTTACAAAAATCAGAATCATGCAAGCTACGGTATTCCCTATAACACTCTATGGAAGCAAATGTTGGACTTTGTAGAAGCAGGACAGGAAGAATATTGATACTTTTAAAGATTAGTATTTGAGAAACTCCTGAAAAATACTGTGGACAGCCAAGTAAACCAACAAATGGATCACTGAATGAACCCATAATCCTCACCCAAGACCCAAATGACACAAATTATCTTATTTAAGACACATTATATAAAGATCTAGCTATCTCAAAAAGGTTCTGATCCTGGGAAAGGTAGAAAGAAATAGAAGACAAGGATAACTAGTACCGAGGTGGATAGGCTTAATACAGAGGCAATAAGGTGTCAGACATGAATAACTAGGTCCACACATAAATGGTTCAAAAATTTATTGCTTTATTGCTCAAGCCTATATACAGGAATCTTCTCATACTAATGGTTTGTAAAACTATATAAAGTACAACAGCATTCAAGGGAGGTTGGATTTCACCTCTTGTGACTACATACTCTAAACAAATTCCCACTTATCTCATCCTATGGTTCTAGAACACCTGAAGAATTGAAGGTTAGAATCAGATCATCATGGAGAAAATCTATGAGGTTGCTAAGAGTTGGCAACAACTTAATGGCACATTATCTATCTGTCAGACACACAAGACCTCTTTCTCCTCTAAAGTCTAATACTAAAGACAGAGACAAGATTGAGATACTGTATTTTTCTTCATTGATAGTGAAACTACCTTATATGTAATTCTACAAAGAGGTAGGAAATGTTTACTGTTACTCAGATATGATTTTAAAAGATCTAAGATAACTATAGATTTCACTAAGTGAAACCTGTCCTAGTTTTCATGGACCACTTTCTAAACACCTGTGCACTATTGTCAAAGTAAGCTATGAAGAGGAAATTACATTACCACCACTTCTGGACTTTTATTACAAAATTGTAAGAACTGGAATTTAATAAGGTAAAAAAGAGAAAAAGCAGAACTGTTTTAAGAAGCTGACAGGCACATCTAGCTTAGTTATGTCTATCCTGATCTGCAGCAGCCTGTCATGCCTGGAAATACCAGGGACCGAACATGGGACTTGTGCCGAAGGTGTTGTTCAGTTTTCCTCAGATCACATGCCAAAAATATCAGTGAGGATTTTGGAGAACCTGCTGATCATTTTCTCTAAAGGGCTTTCTAAAAGCTTTGGTAGCCAACATAGAAGATTGTTCATCTTTTCCAGCATGGATACCCCATGCTTTGGTGAACTTGCCAAAGGATTTACCCATCCACCTTTCCTTAATCCTCATGGAAGCCTAAGAGGATGCAGATTGAGTTCAATGCCCACACAGAAACTTCTACTAGTTTGGTAAATGAAGATAGGAAACAGAAGCTTTGAAGGAAAAGATAACCTTTGTAAAAACAAATTTTATTGTCTTTTTGCTTTGACAAAATGAATCATGTCACCAAAGTGGCAAAATTCTTTTTGTCAAGATGAATCTAAGTTGCCTCACACCAACCTATTATTTATGCTCTCTCTTTAAGCTGAAGAAATACTCAGGATGAATTACAGATCACTGAAAGGAGACAATCCTTGTCCACAGATTAAAACCTAGAAAGGGTAAATGGAATAAAGGAAAACAGGAATATTCATTTGCTGATTCTTAACATCTTAATATCCAGTCTAATGTTTTCACAGTTGCCCTGTGTTCATTATTATCTGAAATGAAAAGAATTCAAAGAGACAAACTCAACTTTTATCAACTAAACTAAACTGAAATGATTCAACTTTAATTTTCTCTTTTTCCACAATCTGGAGTCTTTGGAACAAGGATGATGGCTCTGCTGCTTTCCCTCTGGGTGTTAGACATATAAAACTCTTGAGTTTGTATCCTTGTTCTACCAAATATATTCTGAAAATGCCAGCACCATCTATACTATGCAGTAAAGAGCTGCAAATGCTCCATTTCCTAGCTTTAAGCTATCCTAGGTAACTCACTTGACAGGCTTTGCCCATTTGGCATCAGTACCTGAGCTAATATGGGAACTTCATTGGAAAATAAATTTACAAAACATTCTGCAAACATAATATACTCTCTCTGTCCCCCACCGTCCAATCTTACTCATAATCCTGAAGAAGATTGCTATGTATTCTAGTCATCAACTTATATCAGAGATCAAACAGGCAAGAGATGGAACTGCCTGTCAGATTATCAGGAAATTCCAGAAAGTGCCCTCAGAAAACCAGAATCCAGTAAATGCCTAGGGAGAACCATTTTAATGTGATTATCATTCTTACAGAGCCCCAAGGTATGAAGTCTGACCTGAAAAGGATTAGATCATGGCAAACAAAATGCCAACTTTCTCCATATTCATATAATATCTCTTCTGCTCCAAACTATAAAAGAACTAGAATGTGTTTGGCTAGCCAATCAGTGACAATATTACTTGTGACAGCTGCATGGTCACTAGATCTCTAGTTTTGAAGGATGCTGCTAAGCAGCAGGGTGGTTTAGTGCATCAGCAGCAACCTCATTCTGTTCCGATAATCCATTTTCACTTACAGGCATTCATAGTCATCTACATTTTAGGCAATGCTATGATCATTCCTGCCAAGATATTCTGAATGACATGCAAATGTCCTGGCTTCAGTAGGACCTGAAATTCACATCAGATTTTTGACGGTACTATCATAATACATGCCACATAGGCATGTTCATTCAAGACCAATTCTATGTGTGGAATTCTTTTACCACATACAGCTGCTGATACAGCATCCTGGGGCCAGAGCCTATATGGCCATTTGGCTCCAAAATTGAAGCAACAGAATTAAAAGGCAGATACACTAAATGTGGGGATCCCTTTTTCCTATACTACCCATCACTGACTTCATGTCACCCCCATTATCTTTACTCCCAGCATCATTGCTTACCACTGGCACTATCACATTCCATTTAGCATCTGACACTTTCTTACCTCATCAGCTCTATCAAAATTGTGCAGAGCACTTCTACAGGTTAGTTGAGCTCAACCATACACTTGGCCAATACTTCTAATTACCTATATTCATACAGTAAATCAAACACCCAACTCTACTTGACCAAAAATCTTTACCTATTCATTTTCTACAGAGTTTCTCAAAGCCTTTCCTACACATTTCTGCTACTTAGGTATTAATATAGCTTGGGTTCCAAGTCTATATTATCTTTAAAAAGGTGTCCTTTCCTTTATACCCTGCCTTTCATTTGTTAGCAAATCCAATTCCATTCTTTGCTATGGGTGTCAGGCATCAGTACTTGATCAACTACCAGGAAACTCCATCAAAACTATTCCTATGAACAGTTTTCTACTCTTTCAGATATAACCCTGCACCACCTTCATTACCAATTCTCTAAATGTAATCCTGTTGTGGATGTTGGATGGGAAGAACTGAAGAAACTGCTTGGATGAGAAGCAAAACATCTTCAAGGGGACAAAAAAAGGGTCCAGTTGCCTTTTATAAACCACCTTTGGAACAACCATGATCTGGATGACTGAGAATCTCCATAGACAACTGGTTTGCATCATTCTCATCAGCCTTTGTCGGGACATAGAATTCTGCACTGACATTCAGTTCAGGTAGTCCTCAACTTACAATCATTTGTCTGAAGTCACAACAGCACTGAAAAAAGTGACTTATGACCATTTTTCAGGCTTACAACTGTTGCAGCATCCCTATGGTTACATATTCAAAATTTGGATGCTTGGCAACTGGTTTAATACCTCAGTTGCAATACCTCAGGATCATTTGATCACTTTTTGCAACATTCTGATAGGCAAAGTCAATGGGGAAACCAGATTCACTTAACAACCGTGATAAGAAAGGTTCTAAAATGGGGCAAAATTCACTTAACTGTCTTGCTTAGCAACAAAAATTTGGGGCTCAATTGTGTTCGTAAGTTGAGGACTACCTGTAGCTATGGATCTTTTAGTATCCTGACCACCTAGTGCTGAGAAATTAAATCCACCATAAAGAATTTTTTCTTGCCTTTTGCCATAAAAACTCTGAACATTTAATTTCTGTTTGAATGAATCATAAAATTCTGGCTAGGAAGACTGGTTAAATTGTATTAGATTAAATTGGCTTTTCATCAATAAATCATTTTAATCTTCAACTATTCTATCATAGAAACTTATGATTGAGCATGTTAAATAAAAATACCATGAATTTCTACAGAAATCTACCAAACCAGGTATCATAGCTTAGATCACAAGCTAAGACAACAGAGTACTTAAAAACCTAGACAAAATCTCATTTGCCTCTGAAAAATACTTCTTAAAAGAATAGATTTTTCTAAAAGTTGTGTAAAAAATAATTTTAAAAAAATCATAGAAATTTGCATTAAAAATAAACTTTCTAAACGTTGGGAAAGATATGAAATCAGAGAAAAGGTTAGGAGTGACAAACCCAAAGGGTTTCAAATAGATACAATTGTTTTTTTAAAAAAAATTAAGTTATTTTTTTAAAATAGTATTTTCTTCAAGATGCTTGGAAACATCAATCCCATGACTGAAAGAACAATAAACAATTGCTTGCAAATTAATTCCTAGTTAGATTTATTAAGCAGATTTTTGTGGCTTTTACTGACATAACAGCTGGCTTCAATTCTGTTCCTCAATAGTTTTTTTGAATAAATTATAGTCATTGGCCACTGATATGGAGCTATTAAATTAAATTATAGGTTTATACTGTGACATCGGTACAAATTAGTAAAGACTGCAATGGACAATTGTTTAACATTATAGCACTAATTAAAAGTACAAAATATGGATGTTTACTTGTTCTTTCTAATCTTTTTTGAATGATGTATTTTGTACAATGTAATTGTTATTTTCAAGTCAACTAGGGTGACATCATATATCGATTTTATTTTTATATCTATATTTCCAAGTAGAATTATGAGAGCCAGTTTTGTGTAGTGGTTAAAGTACTGACAAGGAAACCAAGAGATTGTATGAAACACAGCTTGGTGACTTTGGGCCAGTCATTCTCTCTCAGAACAAGTCACCACACAGGTTTGTTGTTGTGGGGAAAATAGGAGAAGAAATAAGTATTGGTATGTTTACCACCATGAGGTATTTATAAAGATAATAAAAGCAGGATTAAAACATCTAAAAAAAACCTTAAAAATGACTTGCCATTGCAATCTTCTGGAATTGTTTCAACTCTCCTGAAATTCCCTGGTGGTCTCTCATGTAAATACTAACTAATCTTAATCCTGTTTACCTTCCAAATTAACAAATCCAAACAGGATTGGGTGGGTGCTGCCACCTGCTGAGTCCTTTCTTTTATTAATTACAAATTTAGAAATACTTAAGAGTCCAGAACAATTTTAGTGTGGAAATCAGTGATATCTTCTATTAAATTTCAGGCATTAATGCTGAGTTAGGATATAACACAGATAAAGAATAAATCCTTAAATCAGTCTTTTTATGATTAAAAATATCTTTAGGCAAATGAGAAATTTTCATTTTCATCTGTTATAGAAATTAAGCCATATCCTTTTCATTGCACATATGTCACTTTCTTACTAGAATCAGCGCAATGGGGAATGACCTTTTTATAAAATAAGGTTTCAACTATTTCATCATTATCTTTATCTAACAAAATAGTCACATTTATTCTGATAACCTTTAACTCTGAGAAACAGGTAACATTTCTCACCTTTTAACTCTTTTATTTTCTCTATGATGTCACTGTCTGTCTTATAAAAATATTCATATAGGAGTTAAGAGTTCACACAAATTCACTCTGGACCAGGAAAGTATGTATGTATGTATGTATGTATGTATGTATGTATGTATGTATGTATGTATGTATTTATTTATTTATTTATTTATTTATTTATTTATTTATTTATTTATTTATTTATTTATTTTAATTTAATTTAATATAATATAATTTAATTTTTATATTTTGGCCAATCATTCCCACCTGGTCACTTTGCATGTTGACTATTGCAACAATGTCTACATGGGAGTGCTCTTGAAGACCACTCAGAAGCTGCATCAAACCCACACATGGTGATCCAGGCAGTTTGGAATACTTAAGGTATCTTTGCACTGACAAAGTTGATCCTATTATTAAAAAAATGTCATGGGACCCAGGAATTATGCCTTCTCTCTCAGCCTTCTGGAACATATCCATATTGGTTCCTACCTCTGACTTATTTTTTTAAAAAAAATCTTAAAATCTGGTCTTTCTTCCTGCCCACCTTCCTTTTTTTCTCTGTTTTAATATAGTATGCCACCCAGAATGCATTTTGAACTATGCAAGCTTCCAAATCCATTTGGAGAGAGGGAGGGATATATATATATATATATATATATATATATATATATATATATATATATATATATATATATATATATATATATATATATATATATATATATATATATATATATATATATATATATATATATGTATGTATATGTGTGTGTGTGTGTGTATAGATATAGATAGATAGATAGATAGATAGATGATAGATAGATAGATAGATAGATAGATAGATAGATGATAGATAGATAGATAGATAGATAGATAGATAGATAGATAGATAGATAGATAGATAGATATAGATATAGATACATATTAGCACCCCTAGTTAATATGAATTCATATACATGATTACAATAACATCTGGATTCATAATTAAAGATAATGAAACAGTTTTTGCAAAACAATGTGTGTTATTGAGATTTGCAACCATATGATTAAAGAACAGCTAAGGTGGGGCAAAAAATGGCCTGTTATGGATTTTCTTTTCTCCTAAGGGACAATTATAATTTCATTAGTGTCAGACAAATGTCTTCTTCATACAACAGATTTCTTTATTGCTACATTTCATAATATGGCTTGCTTAAGTTAACCTGAATATGATGTACAAACTCACTCTCTGATCCATGTTCTTCAATAAATCATGGCTAAAAGAATTCTGTCTTAGCACTGTGCATGAATCTAGCGATTACAAACATTTCTATAAAATAACTTTGCAGAGATAGGTTACTAATTATATAGGGAAAGACATTCACATGTCTTGCTACTTGCACATGAGTTCTCTTTAAATGTTCTAGTCAGTGTTTATATACCTGTAAGGAACCTATTACTTCCATTCTCTCCTTATCAACCTATTTATACCCTTCCTAACATTTACTTAAAATGAGTAAAAGAAGTGGAGGATAAACTACATGTTACACTAATGACACTGCAGGAAGATTGCTGTACTATTCAGTGTCTTGTTTATAGTAGAGAGCAGCAATAAAGACCTAATGGACCTTAGGGAGAATTAAGTGTTCTTCAGACTGAAGTAGATCAAACCCAGTAAACCAAAGTATTGCTTTGTCAAGCCAAGGATATGCCCAGAAATGATAAAACCAAGCCAAGAAAACAGGTGGCAGACACAGAAGCATATCAACATCACCAGGTACATGTTGTCAAATTCACACTGCTTCTAGTGGTATTATCCCTCTGTCCAATGGTGGGATTCAAATACGTGAACAACCAATTCTCTGTGTGGACGCCATTTCCGGAAGTCCGTTCCGGCCTGGGCAACAAAAAATTAGCTACCAATTCTACTGAAGTGATGCGAACCAGGTGAATCCCACCACTGCTTCTGTCTCTGGATTTCCATGTTGAGAGATGCTCATGAGAAAAGAAGCTTCAGATGGATGGGAATTCCTTAAAATGGCAAACAATTTCAATGAAGGAAAAAAGAAAGCAGAAGAAACTAATAGGAGTAGAAATATCCATGTGAAGTGGGGGTTTTTTAAGGCTGAAATGAAATGGAGTAGAAAGAAGCTAAGAACACCACAAAAACTATATACTTCAGAACTATAGAAATGGCTGAATCTTAAAATGTTACCATTGACAAATGCTGTTAACAAAAAGAAAAGGAACTAGTTTAAATACAGTAACGTTCAAAATAAGAGGAAGAGAAAAAAACCTATTCAGGGAAGGCCTATGTTCCACCATAGCAGAATTGCTCAACTCCTATTCTGCTTCAGACTTCTCCATAGACAGAAGTGAAGAGCAAGATGAACCCTGAAGCTCTTAGAAAAGTCATTAGGCAATACCTATTTACTTTGATGGCTTAAATGCCCCTTTCAGCTCTTAATATTTATGACCTGGAGACTTAATATCTATGACTTGTAATTTGGATTCAAATTATTCTTTTGCCTAGAGACTCTTTGCATATTTAACCTCAACTATATGAGTGTACTTTCTTACTCTCTGTGAATCTGTGGGATACAACACAATCCTGACCTCTGTTTCTCTCTGAAACTGTTGTTTACAGCAATTTGGGAACAAAAAGCAGCAGGGGCTCCAGTCCAAATTAGAAGTAGGGTACCAGATTTGGGCCACTCAGCTGCTTCCTGTTCCATATAAAAGAAACAGTATTAAGATAGGGTGTTCTTTTTTTACTATGTATAATTAATGCAGTATTTTGACTCTTAGAGTTATTAGAGCTTGGAAGCTAAAATATAGGTGTCCTCAACCCCCGGTCCACGGACCGGTACTGGGCCGCAGCATGCCATCAACTGGTCTGCACAAACAAGCAAAGCCCCATCCATGGGATGCAGACAGCACACACAACCACACACTCTCTGGTCCATGGAAAAACCTTTCTCCACGGAACCAATCCCTGGTGTCCCAAAGGTTGGGGACCTCTGCTCTAATATGCCAAAAATTCAAATTGTTGTATATCATTCTAGCTATGGCATGCTCCAGGGGCTAATTCAGCAACATGAATTTGGACTAGAGGTAGTCTTCCACTAACAACCACAATACAGACCAGAAAATTAATCATTGTGGTGCATCATTAAATGATGCATCTTGTGACCTTACCCAATTTTACAACCTTTTTGTCAAGGTCATTAAGCAAATCACAATAGTTGTTAATCAAGACATCACATAACCATGACTTGAAACCTTCCCTACTGGCTTCTCAACTGATTTTGTTTGTCAGAAGCAGGCTGGGAAGGTTGCAAATGGTGATCACATGACCATGGGATGCTGCGATAGTCATCAGTGCAAGGACCAGTTGCAAGACACTTTTTTCAGTACCATTGTTACTTTGAGCAGTTGCTAAATGAATGGTGGTTAAGCAAGGACTACTTGTCTTGGAAAGAACATTCAAGTCTCAGACTCTTTGTCTAGAGCAGGGGTGTCAAACTGCTGGCCCGTGGGCTGGATGCATCATGCGGAAGCTGCGCCCACCCCAACTCTGGCAATGGGAAAAAAGTCACAATACGTTGTGACACATCACATGACTTGGCAAGTTTGATAACCCCGGTCTAGAGCTTTATCTGTGTTAAAAGAATCATGTTCACAGAGAAAGCTTCCAACCTCAAAGTATGCCCCTTTCAAACTATTCCTCCAGGTAAACAATTTACAAACACAACCTCTTAACTCCCACTATCTCTAACAATAAACAAATTATCTCTAACAATAAACAAATCATCAAATTTGCAGATGACACCAATCTGGCAGGAATAGCCAATATTCCAGAAGATAGTCTTAAGATACAGGAGGATCTGGACAGACTCAAACACTGGGCACTATCTAACAAAATGAAATTCAATTATGAAAAAAGTAAGGTTCTACATTTAGGCAAGAAAAATCAAATGCACAGGTATAGTATAGGTGGTATCTTGCTCAATAGTAGTAACTGTGAGAGAGATCTCGGAGTCGTAGTGGACAATCACTTCAATATGAGCCAGCAGTGTGCTGCAGCTGCCAAAAAAGCCAACACAGTGCTAGGCTGCATTAACAGAGGGATAAAATCAAGATCACATGAACTACTAATACCACTTTACAATGCCTTGGTAAGGCCACACCTGGAATACTGCATCCAGTTTTGGTCACCACGATGTAAAAAAGATGTCGAGACTCTAGAAAGAGTACAGAGAAGAGCAACAAAGATGATCGGGGGACTGGAGGCTAAAACATATAGGGAACGGTTGCTGGAATTGGGTATGTGTAGTTTAATGAAGAGAAGGGTGAGGGGTGACATGATAGCAATGTTCCAATATCTCAGGGGCTGCCATAAAGAAGAGGGAGTCAAGCTATTCTCCAAAGCACCTGAAAGCAGGACAAGAAGCAACGGATTGGAACTAGTCAAGGAGAGAAGCAACCTAGAACTAAGGAGAAACTTCCTGACAGTTAGAACAACTAACCAGTGGAACAACCTGCCTCCAGAAGTGGTGAATGCTCCAACACTGGAAGTTTTTAAGAAGAGACTGGCCAGCCATTTGTCTGAAATGGTATAGTGTTTCCTGCCTGAGAAGGGGGTTGGACTAGATGACCTCCAAGGTCCCTTCCAACTTGTTGTTGTTGTTGTTGTTGTTGTTGTTGTTGTTGTTGTTGTTATTATTATTATTATTATTATTATTATTATTATTATTATTATTATTATTATTATTATTATTATTATTATATGCCGCAAAATCATAGGTTAAGAACTTACTTAGAATCAAATTTACCAAGTTCTAGTTTCCAAAGACAATTGATGGTCTGGCCTAAGGTTAATGAAGCGCTTGGGTTTTTGGGTTTTTTTTTTGGGGGGGGGGAACCAAAGGTTTCAGATAATTTTAAGATTTAGGCAACACACACTGCTTTTATGATTCAAGGTTCTGGCATTTATTTTACATTGTCCCAGGTAAGTACACTTACTGAACAAGTGGATGACTACTTTTTTTTAAAAAAGCAACGAATTTGTCCACAGAAAAAGCAGGTAAGTGGGTTTATATGCACTAGTTATGTGATCCTGATCTCTGCAGTTTTGCATGAAGAAAAAACAAAAATACAATTCTGCACATTACTGGGAAGACAAACAAAATCCTGAAATAGCTTGAAAATTCTGGTCCATTATTTTTTTTTGTTTTTGAACTTCTTATGTCTTCCAGGCTTGTGAGAGAATTTAAAATCATGGTAGCTGCCTAGTGCTTGCAATATGTTAGTTTTTGTCCTATGTGTCTTTTTCAAAAAAGCATAAAATCACACTTCCACTGAAATTGGCAAAGCAAGCTACAGCATATAAGTAGGGAGCAAATCCCACACCCACTTGCACTGATGCTGTTATCTAGCTGGGTAATGAAAGCAAACAACCAACTCAGACAGCACAAAGGACTCCACTTTTCCAAACATTTTAATGCCATCACTTCATAGCAGAGCATTTTGAAAGAGGGGATAGTGACTCTTGCTGAATCACTTTGTTGCTGTGAAAGTATATCTACTAATTACACCACATATAATGCATTTTTGTGATGCTTTCATTTCAAAAAACTGACAGAGGTTGATAGTTCATTTTGTCATACTAGTGGCAGTTGTAAAATCTAATCCTGAAAACTACAGAAACTTTATCAAAAGCCTTCAATGTGCTATCAAGACATATGTACCCAAGGCTGTAGGACAGGGTATGTCCCTCATAATAACATTTCACTCATCTATTGTAAATTAAATGACATATAAATGCACAAAGCCAATTCCCTTTTTCTAAAAGTAACATCTCATTATGAAAACCATTTGCAATGTCCTGGTTAAAGAACAATATCTTACATGATAAAAGCTGATTGAAAGCATAGACATTACTTCAAAGCAACAAAACTTAGAGCACAATTTGAAAGTTAAATAATGACTCCAGGCAGGTAGAACAGCATTACCATGTAAGAATCCACCAAATAGCTCACCAACTGTTCCTAAATGACAAATCTGAATTATAGTAGGAAAAAAAGGAAAATGCAGGTACATGAAGAGATTAAGTACTTTATAGGCTCTATTAGAATGGAGCTAAAAAATGGAATTAAGCACATAAACTTTGACTAAATTACTAGCTTCTATAACACTCAAACTGAACAAATAACACATTCTGAAGCTGGCTAGAAGAAATGGCTCTTGGGGCTATTCAAACAATGCATAAATACAGACAAAATACTAAGGCAATCACAAGTTGTAGCTCTACTGAAAGTGGGCAATCATCTACGAGATCTAAAAGGCTTCCAGCTTCCTCTCTTCTATATCACCAATATAAACCATGTGAGTATAATTTTGAACCAATTTTTCACTCATAATGGATGAACAACTCAGATTGGAGGATGCTGGATTTCAGTCCATACAAGCAAAGTCATCACAGCTCCAGAATACAACATACACAGGAATGCTATTAATCTTTTGGAAGCATGCTACAATGTTGCACAACACATCTGTCTATAAAGGATGTACAATTTGGCACATTTCAAGTTAATGCAAACATCCCAGACCTCCATTGAACATTGTCTCTTTAATGGTTCTCTCATAGACTAAGAAAGGAATTTACAAAAAGGAACATAAGCCAGTGCTAACAGCCTGGAATTCAGCTATGCTATCTGCCTTTGCCACCCTGTCCCATCTAGTGGATTGGTTTTGGTGTGTGATGTAATGACATTGTGGCAAACAAGACAAAAGATGCCTCTGAAAGATGTTAGAATGAACTTACATTTGATTAAAAACATATCCAATGTAGCCAAGTGAAGCTACAGTAGAAGAAAAGCAGCTTGTAAAACTGGCCTGCTGCAATAAATCTTACCTATCAGATTCAGAGTCACTGACAATTTGTTTCTACTATTTTCTTTCTACCGAATAATAGACTTCCCAAAGAATGGCAGAGAAAGAAGGATAAGGCTGCCAGATATTTCCTAATAAGTAGGGCAGAGCAAGAATTATCAGGATTTCTGGCTTCACATAAATATCTGGATTTTTGAAAAAATCAGCAGGCAACAACGTACTGTAAAATGACAAAAACGGATATTCTAAAATGTACACTACAATAATACATCCAGTTCATCCAGATCTTTTAAAACATTAGCTGGCTGAAAATCAGTCAAATTTAAGCGTTCAGCTCAAACTGTCCTCCTTTTCTTTTTAAAATTGCTTCAAGCCTACCTGACACCTGAGGAATACCATGAGACAAAAGGCAAAATAGCAAAACAGCTGGAGATGAGTAATCCAAGTATCTATCTGTTGGGGGTGCATACTGAAAAAATGAAAGAGTGTTGGAGAGCATTATTCTCAGGAAATAGTATAAGACCATGAATTTGCTGAGTTTGAGAAGCACAGAGACTTTAACACCCCTTAAAAGCACTGTGCCTTAAAAGATCTGTCCCTCACAACAGAAATTGAGAAATGTAGCTGACATTTCTGGTTCAAGATTAATTTGAAACCAGAGCAAAGCTTTGCATTACTTTGCAATCATTACTTTCCTGGTGTTCTAAATTTTGCTGTTAGCCTACCATTGTTCTAGAGCTTGCATATATGGACATATACAATGAATATAACCAGTATTTGACTTAGTTTCACTTAATGTAAATTTATTCTTTTCATATTAAACTTCATATAAGAATAGTTAATTTTTGGACCAGCCAAATGACAGTCTCACAGTGGCTTGAGCAAAGAGAAATAAATGTCATATTTCCAATGAGCCTCTGAATTTGAAGGGGGAATTTATTTATTTTATTAAATTTATATACCGCCCTATTCCTGTAGGACTCAGAGCGGTTTACAGGGAAAATTAAAAGCATAACATACAAAAATTAAAATCAGTTAAAACAATTAATTCAAGTCCCTGAAATTTAAAACTAAAACCCAATTAAAAATTAAAACCCCTCAGTCTGGGCCAGACAGCTCGAAGAGCCAAGTTTTCAGGTCCCGGCGAAATGAACAAAGGTCGGGGGCAGTCCTAAGTTCCGTGGGAAGTTGGTTCCATAGGGCCGGCGCGCCCACAGAGAACGCTCTTCCCCTGGGAATAGCCTGCCAGGATTCCTTAACCGGCAGGACCCTGAGAAGGCCCTCCCTGTGGGAGCGCACAGGACGATGGGAAGTTGATGCTGGCAGCAGGTGTTTCCTTAGATAATCCGAACCCAAGCCATTTAGGGCTTTATAGGTCATTACCAGCACCTTGAATCTCACCCGGAGGGCAACCAGAAGCCAATTGTTGAGGAGACAGTAACAGAACCCAGAAATAATATTTCCATGGGAAAATGTGAAGTTGGTAATCTCCCTGTAGTAAATGATAGCTCACTCTGGAACGTTTATATTATTATTTGCTCAATATGCAAATTGTGGGCAGCAGAAAGCTTTTATGGAGATGCAAAAGATGAAGGCACCAACTTGCCAAAGCTGAGGACCATCTGCCTATGTTATTTAATTGTTGCCCTTGCATCTTTGAGTCATAAATTAATAACTCATGATATCTTTGTAACATCATTAACATCCTCCCCTTTCCTATATAATTCTTATTTCTTGAACATCTGGTTCCCAAGTTCTGATTTTTAAAGAGCTAGGCAAGGTCAGACCTAGTCAACACTTGAATGAGATAGCAACAGAAACTTCCAAAGATGTTGACTGGGAAGGTAAAGGAAAAAAGTAGAAATCCCAGAAGAAAACATTTTTATATTGTCATCTAAAAAAGCAACATGGATTTGTTCATGAAGTCAAATGGGATTGAATTTAACTTCAGACAGTCTTGATTATATTTATCTTTAACAGATTTTAGAGCATACACACACTTCTTTTTTCCCCAGAGAGTTAAAGGATAATGTTAAACTAGGTACAAAATCATTGTAGCATCATTTCTTCCTTCTCTTTTCCCCACTCCTCCCAATGACCTCAAAATCTCATTCAGATGTTTTACTCAATTATCTAAGTAGTGGAAAATTCTCCCTACCCATACTTTTGCCCACCTTGAGTTATTTTCTAACCTATTGCTGCCCTTGGTTGTCTGAAAACATCAATCACCAAAAGATTATAAAACCCTACTCATGTCAACTTTATATGATAGGCTGATGTGTTTCCATCAATAATTATTTTGTTGGTTATAAACTTAGCATAAAAATCCAAAGTTTTCTAATATTAGTAAGAATGGAAGAGCAGGATATTTTAGGTGCTTTTATAATCTCCTAACTTCTAACCATTTCCTCATTTTTTTGCTTAAATAAGCAATTTATTTAGTAACTGCTGCCTAAATTCTCTTATCAGTGTTTGTTCAGTACCTATTAGTTTCTAAATATAATACAAATGCTGGATTTGGAACAGCTTGTGTAAAAGGTGCTATTAGACTCATGATTTCTGGTGACCATAGATTAATGGTTATTAGCCCTGATGATAGTGTGACTGCCTCTGAAGGTAAACTGTTGGGTGATTTGTACTGTTGGGTTTCCTTGTACAATTGATTGGACTATATATGGGTGAGGGGTCTGATCCAATAGGACACTGCTTATATTCTTATATTTTTAACATAGCTCTCCTTCTACAAGGTCTATAAATGTGGAGTAATCCGGTAACTGGTTTTGTCATTTGCTCTTTCATCTATAGATGTAATGATTTTATACTGTGAGAAGGGACAAAGAAAAAATTAAAAGAAATCAAGTTCGGGAGTGTTATTTAAAGGGATTAAAATCGAAATTGTTAAAAGTAAAATGGAGGAATGGGAAGTTGATTTATTTGATCAAGGTCAACATACATATGTTGTCCACTGGTAACTTTTAATGGACTTTTGAATCAGGACTAAATGATGAGGCTTTAATGATTTGTTTATAAATAATAGATAAGATACAGGAAAAAGAAATCACTTGTACTTTAAGAGAACATGATAGCTTACTAAAATTATTTATACTTCTTGTGATAAAGGGGAGGTAATTTCTTTATATGTTTCTTTTCTTTTTATTTACCATATTCATATTTTTCCATTATTTTCTATTTCTTTATATTTTTCTCTTTTTTCTGCACATTTTGCTTTTTTCTTTTCTGTACTTTCTATTTTTTTAAAAAAATGTATTAGTTTTAATCTTTCTAATTGTAAAGTTCACAATTACTATTAAAAAAAGAACTGGAATAATAGCAAACAAAAAATGAACATACTTTTATACTGAAGCAATATTTTATGATTCACATTGGGAATTGTAATCCATTCATTTCCCATAAAGACTTTGTATACACTCATTATGCAAGAAACATACATGCCTGGCACACTGTGATACTGTAGTTTGGCCCACTGGGATCAATAATTAAGAACCACAATTCAGAAAATTTAATTTCAAGAGACTGAAAAGTATGGACACCTATATCACAATGACATTATCTGAACATTGCAGTGAATGAAATGCCACAATCAATTTTTATGTGTAGGATTAGGAGTCAGAACACATAGAAAATGCTATAAGTGCTTCAAATGGAAGGAAATTTTTGCAAAAAAAGTTTGCTATACAATCAGAAGGCAAGGGCAAAATATTACATTAGTGTTGACTAGAAAGCTATATGGACTTGTCTTTGTAATTCCAAGAATCAAGGTCTTTACCCTTTCTTTAGAAAAGATCCACTGTATAATCTAAGAGAACTAATGGTTAGTCTTTCAAGATAGACCAACTTACTGAATACCAGTAGTACTTTCATTATGAGAATACAGTAACAGAATCTTGCAAGTCTGACTGCACTTCCTCCCTTTATCTTCCTGACAATTAGGGAGAGTCTTGTCTGAGAGCCTTATTCAGAGTACAATTCTATCCCAGATTAAGATTTCTTTTATCTCATCCCTGTCTTGATATTTATTTATTTTATTTATTTTATTACATTTATATACCGCCCTTTCCCGAAGGACTCAGGGCGGTTTACAGGGTGATTAAAAAACCAAAATACAAAAGTTAAAAACAAATTTTAAAAAAAATTATATTTGTCCCTGCATAAATAAAACCCCAGTTAAAATTAAGATTAATCCTCAGCCTGGGCCAGAGAGCTCGAAGAGCCAGGTCTTCAGGTCCCGGCGGAATGAACGGAGGTCAGGGGCACTCCTCAGCTCCACTGGCAGCTGGTTCCAAAGGGCAGGTGCCCCCACTGAGAAGGCCCTATCCCTGGGTGTCGTCCACCGGCAATCTCTTACCGGTGGCACCCTGAGAAGACCCTCCCTGTGGGAGCGCACTGGACGAAAGGAACCTGATGCCGGCAGCAGGTGTTCCCTCAGATATCCCGGACCCAAGCCATTTAGGACTTTATAGGTCATCACCAGCACCTTGAATCTCACCCGGAGGGCAACCGGGAGCCAATGCAGCTCGCGGAGTAAAGGTGTTACATGGGAGTATCGGGAAACCCCCATCACAACTCGCGCGGCCGCATTCTGCACCAGCTGAAGCCTCTGAGTGGTCCTCAAGGGCAGCCCCATGTAGAGAGCATTGCAGTAGTCTAAACGGGAGGTCATGAGCGCATGAGTGACTGTGCATAGGGCATCTCGGTCCAGATAGGGTCGCAACTGGCGCACAAGGCGAACCTGGGCAAAAGCCCCCCTGGTCACGGCTCCTATATGGTCTTCAAAATTGAGTCGTGAATCCAGGAGGATGCCCAAGTTGTGAGCCCTATCAACGGGGGGTAACACCTCACCCCCCATCGTTAGAGATGGAATAGTCTGGTTGACCCGAAATGCCGATATGCACAGCCACTCAGTCTTGGCGGGATTGAGACGAAGCCTGTTTCTCCCCATCCAGACCTGGACCGCCTCCAGGCAACGGGACATCACGGCGAGGGCATCGCTGGGTTGGTTTGGGGTGGAAAGAAAAAGTTGGGTATCATCAGCGTACTGATGATACCCCACCCCGAAACCACGAATGATCTCTTGATAGAAGTTCTTCTTTCTGTTCCTCAAAGTTATCCTTTCTTCTCATTACATCGATCATATGTAAAGAACCCTGGGAAAACTAGAGAAGCCATTGCTGCAGCAATGTAATTACATAGGGTACCACAACAGATTTCCAAAATCAAGAATTATGGATGGAAAACAATTTAATTTACATACTGATCTAAACATCAATTTAAATATTTTTCCAACTCTATAGTTAGAATGTGCAATATCCTACTTGCCTATGAGATTAAGAAAAAAGTGTGTATGTCATCAGAGAAAACAAAGGTTTTTTTATTGTACTAAGTCATGGTTTATTGAGAAACTACATATGATTGCATTCACTCAAAACATTAAAAATAAGCAAGCTGTAAACTGACTTAACCCTATAAGTGACTTAGACTAAGGTAGCTACCCACTGAAAACATGCAGAGGTCCCAATGCTTCAAAACAATCTTTTTTTTCCTCCTGAAGCCTACTGCATGTTTCAAGAAAGTGCTGGTAATCTTAGAATTTATTAAAGTTGATACTTTCCTCTTTGGTATTTATTGTGAACAAATAGATGAATAAACTACATTGTGGAGTAGTCATTCTGAGGACACATTCAGGTATAAATAATTCACTTTACAATATAAATAAGTCTTTGAAAAAATATTTCACTTAAATTCATTCAAAGGATGTCAGTTTGTGTTTTCTCTTCCTACTATGGGAAAAACATCATTGTTTTGTTTTAAAAGCACTGCTCTTGGCCTTGCCACAGTTTCATTTACTAGAATCCATGCATGCCTTAAAAACAAAAATGTCCTTCAACCTTTTCTTTTTTTATGTAGAAAGCTATCTAAGATTGAAAAGAATAAAGATCGCATTCTAAATAGCAAGTCAAAATGAAAACAATAAACAAATGATCCTGACCCTCATAAAACAAGGTCTATTTCAAATCAGTTGTGTGTTTGATTACACTAACACTTGTTTATAATTTCAACAATAAGCTTTCCCTGACCTTCTTAAAACTACTGAGAATATCCTTCAAACAATCAAGGACTGAGTTTATGACCAGAATTCAATGTCATACTCAATTCAAACAGTTCATCTCTAAACAACAACACTCTTTCCAATGTATGTATGTAAGCAATAAATGTGTGCATTTATTTATTTATTTAATTAGTTTTCTATACCACCCTATTCCCGAAGGACTCAGGGCGGTTTACAGGACAATATTTAAAAGACAATATAAAATTAAGATAAAAATAGAATTAAAAAGAATTAAATTCATAATAGCCCAACAATAAAACAATGTTAAAAACTTAAAACTAAAAACCCCCTCAGTCCAGGCCAGATAGATCGAAAAGCCAGGTTTTCAGGTCCCGGCGAAACGAGCGCAGGTCGGGGGCAGTCCCGAGTTCCACAGGTAAATCATTCCAAAGGGCAGGCACACCCACAGAGAATGCCCTCCCTCTGGGGATCATCCGCCGGCATTCCCTGACCGGCGGCACCCTAAGGAGGCCCTCCCTATGGGAGCGCACAGGATGATGGGAAGTTGATGCCGGCAGCAGGTGTTCCCTTAGATAGTCTGGACCCAAGCCATTTAGGGCTTTATAGGTCATCACCAGCACCTTGAATCTCACCCGGAGGGCAACTGGAAGCCAATGCAGCTCGCGGAGAAGAGGTGTTACATGGGAGTATCGGGAGACTCCCATCACAACTTGCACGGCTGCATTCTGCACCAGCTGAAGCCTCCGAGTAGTCCTCAAGGGCAGCCCCATGTAGAGAGCATTGCAGTAGTCTAACCGGAAGGTCATGAGCGCATGAGTGACTGTGCGTAGGGCATCTCGGTCCAGATAGTTGTGCAACTGGCGCACCAGGCAAACCTGGGCAAAAGCCCCCCTGGTCATGGCTCCTATATGATCTTCCAAACTGAGCCATGAATCCAGGAGAATGCCCAACTTGCGAGCCCTATCAACGGGGGGGTAACACCTCACCCCCCATAGTTAACGATGGACAAAACTGGTTCTCCCGAGATGCCAGTATGCACAGCCACTCAGTCTTGGTGGGATTGAGTCAAAGCCTGTTTCTCCCCATCCAAACCCAGATGACATTTAGATAGATGTCCCTTTGCAAAAAGGAGCACCAGGGGTTCTTGGTTTTTGCTTTTCTTTCATTGTGCAAAACATTTTTTTTATTTTAAGGAACAACTATTGTCAAAGGAACAGAATCTACCAGGAAAGAGTTATGGGTTTCCTTGCAAAGCTGGACTTTATTGCCATAGGTGAACACCATCACTTTCGTATGGGGACATTAAGGGTCAGTTGTTCCACATTCTAAATGTATTTATTTAATTGAAATCTTATCTACTTAGCAATTCTGCTGTGATTCTAATCAGCAAGTAGGAAGCAGACTTCGTTAACCCCTTCCCATTAAAAGTTTGATTTTTGTTAGGAGGTGATAGATTCCACAATAAATATATTTCTATTTTTTGTAGAATAAAATCTAGAATGAAGTTTGTCTTTTCTATTATTTAAAGATTTTGACATACACAGCAAGACTAGCTTCACATCATGATCTAAATTCTTCCCATCTCCACTGAATGATCTACTCTGGAGAAATTTGTCCAAATTTGAAAATCAAAAAGAATCATGTGAAACTTTATAACTCCTATTCAGTTTCCAGGCATCTCAATGGAAAGGTATCAAAAGATAGGGGGAAAATATGCTTGCCATTCTTTATTAGTCATTTTCTCTTATGGAATCTTCTATTAATAGCAATTACTACAAACTGATGTTTTGAAAAAAGGTTGAGTAATTATTGAATTATTGAGTTTTTAACAAATAATGCAAAATAAAAGAGAAAGGTAAAGGAAGTTGATGAGAATTTAACCATACAAAGAACAGTTTCACTTTAGCATAGCTCTGTTTGTACTAAAGTTGAAACTGTAAGCCTGTATCAGCCTTCATAACTTTCTTCTGAGAAGATATGTAGAGAATAATGCTATTCAAAAACTTACTGTAAGTGAAAATGGGACCGGCCCAGCCTCCACCACCTCCCTGCTACAGGCCCCTCCTACAGGCACCAGCCCAAATGGTCCAAATGCCCCCACTACCACCAAATGGCCCCAACTTCAAACAGCCCGAAGCTCAGCACAATGGCAGTGAGGGGGTGTGAAAAGGGAAAGCCACCACTCTGGGCTATTCCCATCCATGTCATCCCTCACCCACCTGGCTCTCCCTCTGGGTGCCTCCAAGTTGTCCCCATGGTGAATTGGCCATGTTGAGTTGTCCTGCAACAATTTGGTGGCAGTGAATCAGCACAGGCCACTTGGAGCTGGCAAGCTGGCCACTCGGAGCTGGCCATGCCAAGTTGTTCCATTCTGTCCTGCTAATTTCAATAATATACAGTGGGCAAAAATTAGAATTCTTTATTGGCCAAGTATGGTTGGACACACAAGGAATTTGCCTCCAGTGCATAAGCTCTCAGTGTACATACAAATAATAGTAATAATCATGATCATGTACAACATGAAAATACATTCATTTAAATTGTGAAATACAACACTTCATCATAAATCATCAGATGCAACACTTAGTGATAGTCATAGAATACTAGCTAAGCAAACAACATAAATCATACTAGAATACTAAAAAAACCAATATAAATTGTAAGATACAAGTATAAAAGTTATAGTCATAAGAAGATAAGGATAGGTAATAGGAAAGATGAGGAGTATCATAGTAATACAGCTTTACTAAGTATTTTGACAGTGTTGTAGGAATTAGTTGTTAAGCAGAGTGACGGTATGGGGGGAAAAAACTCTCCTTATGTCTAGTTGTTCTGGCCCTATAGCGTCCTCTTGAAGAAAGAAGTTGAAATAGTTTATGTCCAGAATGTGAGGGGTCTATAAATATTTTCACAGCCCTCTTTCTTGCTCATGCTGTATACAGGCCCTCAATAGAAGGCAGGCTAGTAGCAATTGTTTTTTCTGCAGTTCTGTTGAAGTCTGTGTCTGTCTTGTTTGGTTGCAGTTCTAAACCATTTATAGAGATGCAAAGGGACAGACTCAATAATTCCTTTGTAGAGCTGTATCAGCAGGTTTTCAGGTGGGCCAGCACTATCCTTTCAAAGGTTTTCATAACTACGGATGTCAGAGCAACCGGTCTGTAGTCATTCAGTTCTTTGATGGAGGGTTTCTTTGGCACTGGGATGATCATAGAGCATTTGAAGCAAGAAGGAATATAGCACATCTCTAGTGATTTATTAAAGATGCAGGTGATGACAGGGGCCAATTGGTCAGCACAAACTTTCAAGTAAGAAGGAGTTATCTTATCTGGGTCTGGTGCTTTTTCAGGTCTTTGTCTGTGAAATAGACCTTGTACATCATTTTCTGTGATCACCAGAGGTGGGGGACCCAAGGGGATGGGGTCAGTTGTAGGAGGTATGGCTGTTGTTGGTGTATTTAAGATGGGGATGGTGGAGATAGGTGGCAGGGGGTTCCTTTCAAACCTACAGTAAAACACATTCAGATCATCTGCCAGTTGTCAATTTCCTTCAGCATGGAAAGGAGGCTTGCTGTAGCCAGTGATATTTTTAAGAGTTTTCTACATATTTGCTGGTTCATTTGTTGAGAACTGATTCCTTAGTTTTTCAGAGTAGCTTCTTTTTGCTGCTCTGATCTCCCTTGTTAATACATTTCTGGCCTGATTGTATGACATTCTCTTTTTTCCTATAAGCTTCCTCTCTGGCACGATGTAGTTGCTTGAGTTTAATTGTGAACCAAGTCTTATTGTTACTGTATATTCACAGGTTCCTGGTTGGCACACATACTGTAGGTCTTCACAAAAACTAACATATGATGTTATATATGAGTTTGTCCAAGTCTGCAGAGGTATCTTCAAAAACTTTCCAATCAGCGCAGTCAAAGTAAGTTTAAGGTTTGTCTCCTCAGGCCAAGACTTCACTGATTTAATTGTTGGTTTTGTGTTTTAAGCTTTTGTCTATAAACAGGTACAAGGTGAATCATACAGTCAGTGCTTTTTTTGTAAAAGAAAAAGGTGCCGGAACTCACACATGTCATACAACCCGCCTTGCCTACCCTACAAGGTTCCATCCCAAAAAGGTGCCAGAAAAAGCCCTGCATACAGTGATCAGTGTGTCCCACAGCTGGTCGTGGTAAAGAACAGTGTTGTATTTTAGTGTTGTGTACCAGTGGTCTAATGTATTCTTGCCTCTCGTGAGACATTTGATGTGCTGAAAATATTTTGGTAGCTCTTGCCTTAAGTTAGCATTGTTGAAATCACCTAGCACAATGAGGAGTGAATAAGGATGTTTTTCTTCAGCCCACGTAATCTGGTCAGCTAGAGTTCATAATGCATTGTTTATGCAAGCTTGTGGTGAAATGTACATAACAATTAGTAGAAATTAAGAAAACACTTGTGGAGAATTAAATAGTTTGCAATTGATAATTAATGTCTCTAAGTCCACATCACAGAATTTCTTTAATGTAGTTACATGTCTAGACCATCGGTTGTTGGTATAAAAAAAGACTCCCTCCCTTCTTTTTACTGGATGTTTTTGCAATTCTATCTGAAACCCTGGAATATGCAAGCCTCTTTCATCAATTGACTCATTAAGCCAGGTTTCAGTGAAGCAGAGGACTGCTGAGTTGTAAAAATCAGTGTTGCATCTCTTTAAAAGAAGTATTTCATCCATCTTATTACTGAGTGAATGTAGATTAATTAGAAAGATTGAAGAGAAGGTGAGAACAACCAACAGTAAAGTGGATGGACTAAGTGATGGTGATGATCAGTGCATCACTGGGAGAGTTGAAAAACCAAGTTAGGAACAGATCATCATGGAGAAAATCTAGTTGTGTGGTGCTAGAAGTTGGCACATAATCAATATTTAATTGAAATTGTCAGGAATGTTCAGCCTGGACAGTGGATAATACATCAAATATCAATGCACAGCCTTAGGTGTTCATTCATATAAAGCAATGCCATCTGTGTCAAATGACGAAACTTGCATCCACAAGATTGGGAAGCAAGTTTGAAAGTCCAGGGTAAGATTTGTAATATTGCGACACATGTTTTGTTCTATGTTACCATCTATATTGCCTGTGATACACATGCATTTAGCTTCATCAAAACTTTTTCTTGCAAATGGAAGCATCTACATAAAAATTAAAAAGAATAATGTGAAGATTCAGAAACCAGCCAATAAAATCAACAATAAAAATATGGACAATTAGACATAATTAACATAACCACTGGGCTGGTCAAAGAACAGAGATCTTTTTAAAATAGATCCAGAGATATATATTTTTTTTTACATTGCCAAATTCTGTAGACTAACAACACTTTCACATAGCTACCAATTTCACATTCTATTCTGAAGAATCAAAAATAAACCAATTATAGTTCAATAAAAAAATAAGTCAGAGTAATTTCTTTTAAAAAATGCAGCATTCTATATTTCTTTTTCATCCTCTCCTTTTTTCACTACTGTTGCTTTTTTAATTACAGATTTATGAACTATTTTTATATATAACTAATTTCATATAAAAAAAGAGAAAAGGAGAAAAACAAACTAAAATCATAGCTGAGGATACCAGTGGTCCTCAACTTGCAATCACAAATGAGTCCAAAATTTCTGTTGCTAAGTGAGACAGTAAAGTGAATTTTGCCTCATTTTACAACTTTTTTTGCCACAGTTGTTAAGTGAATCAATGCAGTTGTTAAGTTAGTAACATGGTTGTTAAGTGAATCTGGCTTCCCCATTGACTTTGATTGTCAGAAGGTTGCAAAAGGTGATCACGTGACCCCGGGACACTGCCACCGCCATAAAATATGAGTCAGTTGACAAGCGTCTGAATTTTGATCATGTGATTATGGGGATGCTGCAACGGTCATAAGTGTGAAAAACGGTCATAATTCACTTTTTCCAGTGCTGTTGTAACTTTGAGCAGTCACTAAATGAACTGTTGTAAGTCGAGGACTATCTGTAGTTAGTAGCAAAACCAAGTTGGAAAGGATTTTAAAGTACAAACCTCATAGCTTTAGGCTTTGCTTTGTTTTAGTCTTGAGGCTGAAGTGACCACAAAGTGGGGCCAAACTGAGCTCGTGGCAAAAGTTTCCAGGTCTAGACAAAAATACCTTATCCTCCATATCCTTTTTCTTCTCATTTAGAACTCGTCCTGCAGATGTTTCCAAAATAATTAGAAAAAAGAAGCTAGTGCTAACTTCCTTACTATTCCACCACGGTCATAAATGCAAATCACCATTAAATGACGCAGTTGCTAAATTACTAAATAATATTTAGAGATAAATAAAAATGTGTACATAGGAATAAATGTATTCATATGTAAATGTGAAAAAAGGGGTAAGTAGCTTCAGTGTTTTAGGTGGATTTTTATACAGCTAAGGAACATTTGTTCTCTATGACATGCAGTTTTTTATGGCCACTACAGTATCGGTATAATAACAACAGTGGTAATTTAGGATTTGCCTTGTTTTTTTGCTGTGGGAACTCTTTGCACTCAGATATCACTGTACACTTTTTAAGAGGCTTTAAGTGATTTGTACATTTTGATTGTTCTCAGGAGCATACAGCTGTGATGTAGTGCCAGGTTGGTTTATAGTTGTTACTTTTAGCAACTGTTATGTGAATGGAGTGCAAGAAGGATGCGTTTGTGTGTAAGTGTAAGCTTGTGAGAGTGAGAGAATGAAAGAAAGGGTGTGAATCTAGCACAATTGCTATAAAAATGTATACATGATAAAAATACTTTTAATCTGTCCTCACTTATTGCAGTTCAAAAATCCAGCTTTGTATTTTGTCTCCTTAAGTTTCTTATAACCAGCCACAACTTTTTTCCATATGAAGATAAGCAAAAGTCTAATTATCCCTTATTTTGCATAGTAAAAAAAAGGTGAGAATGTAATCTGTACAGCTTTCTGATGAATCAAGAGCAAAGATTTAATTAAGGAAATGGAAGTAGCAGAAATATGGAAGTAAAGTGACCACACAATGTTGGAAGGTTTGATTTTAAGAGAACTCAAAATGACAAATAGCTGACATACCGTATGTCAGATTTCAAGAAGCAGGTTTAAAAAAAATTCAAACCATTTATAAGTAGGATCTCATGGTAGGAGAAGCTAATAAGAAAAGGAACTCAACATAAATGGAAATTCCTAAAGAAGGATACATTAAAATTACAAAAATTTTGAGGGGAAAAAATAGAGACCCATTAGAAAAGCCAATAAAGCCAAAACCTTAGTGAACATCTGGAAAATAAGGACAAAAGAAAGAAGGAATGGAAAGAAGGTCAGGTCTCAAAGGAAGGGTACCCATAGACAGCCATGGACTGTCAGGAAAGGAAAAGCTTAGAATGAATGGTTAGCAAAAATGGTTGAATATAGCAAAAATAGTTTATGTTCAAAAGAAAAGAATCAGTATACCAGCTGCTCAGTGAATACATTAAAATGCTATGATGTAACAAAAAAAATGCCCATACTAATATCCTAATAATAATAATAAAGTTGGAAGGAACTTGGAGGTCATCTAGTCTAACCTCCTGCTCAGACAGGAAACCCTATACCATTTCAGACAAATGGCTGTCCAGTCTCTTCTTAAAAACTTCCAGTGTTTTATTTTTGTTTTTTTTTAAATTTTAATTCCATTTATATCCCGCCCTTTTCCGAAGACTCAGGGTGGCTTACAAGCTTAGCATGTTGGAGCATTCACCACTTCTGGAAGCAGGTTGTTCCACTGGTTAATTGTTCTAACTGTCAGGAAGTTTCTCCTTAGTTCTAGGTTGCTTCTCTCCTTGACTAGTTTCCATCCATTGCTTCTTGTCCTGCTTTCAGGTGCTTTGGAGAATAGCTTGACTCCCTCTTCTTTGTGGCAGTGCTATTCTGGTTCATTCTTCTCTTGGTGTTCCAGAGGGAAATAGTGAAAGTCAAGATGAAAGGATAATATTAAAACTTGAGGCTGACAAAAAAAAACATTAAAAACAATGTCAGGGAACACTCCTTTATTGTAAAAGAGTTTAATTCTCTAGGACTAGATGTACTGTTCGTTGCTTATTGAAGTAAGTAGTTGATTATCTCACCTGTATTATCTTCAAGAAATTCTGGAGAACTAGTGAAGTGCCAGATGACTGAAGAAAAATAAAGCTTGTCTCTAACTTCAGAAGAAGGGAAAGGAAGATCTGAGGAATGATGGATAGTCAATGACATTATTACCTGGGAAAACTCTAAAGAAAACAATTATGAAGATAAAAGAACAATTGATAACACCTTGCAAACAATACGATATAATTGTCAGAAGTCAACACATCTCTGACAAAGACAAATTTTTGCAAAGCTGTCTCATATTTTGCAACACTATTTCAGATTTTATCATATAATTTCTTAATTGAATGCAATAGATTTAGGCTCTTCTGCATTAAGCTGCTTCATTCCATTTTGCCCACAGTGATGACCTGATGTCTGAACTGACTTTATAGTGGTCAGCAATTAGTGGATTCCCACTAATTTCTGTTTCTTTTTCACCTGTATCAGGACAGTAAGCACTACTCATGTTCTTTACCATGCCAAATATGACGCAGGAGTATAAGCAGATGCAAGAAGAGATGATGGAACAGTTTGTAGAGCAGATGATGGAAGAGTTGCTAAGTTCAGTAACGGTGCTGGTGAAAGAGCAGACGGGATGAAGCAAGCGGAGGATGTTGTGACCAACAGCACAATAAAGAGAAAATGAGAGGATAAGTGATGGAAAAAGACCAGATGATATTTTTAATTAATAATAGTTTTTTCCCCTCTGGTTTCAAACTGGGCATTCTTCACATGAGGCAAATAGGCTAACTACCTCTACCACCACAGCAGAAGTTAGGGAATCAAACCTGGGAAAGAGGCATTGACTGAGATGGGCAGTCATAGAAAATGAATGAATGCACAAGAAGAGCCTTGGTGGAGCCTCCTTAAGTAACACCAGCTGCCTGCAATTAGTGCAGGTTCGCGTCCCACCAGGCTCAAGGTTGGCTCAGCCTTCCATCCTTCCGAGGTAGGTAAAATGAGGACCCAGATTGTTGGGGGCAATTAAGCTGACTTTCTAATAATGCCACTTGGGAGGGGTGTGAAAGCCCTAACAAGCAGGCATATACATAGAATGAAGGCTACTGCTAAGCTTGTAAGTCGCCCTGAGTCTTCGGAGAAGGGCGGGATATAAATGTAATTTTAAAAAAATGAACTTTAAAGGCTGATTGCTATTCACATATGGTGTGTGCACTTTGATTAACTTTTTTTTACAATAGTAACGCAATGAACAAAAGCATAGGGCTATTTGACAATATGCATCCACCAGCACAGAACAAAAATCTGTTTTTTCTTGCCACATATATAACTAGGTCAGTTAAAGTTCTAATGGTTTATGTGATCTTGTCTCTTTTGAGGAAGTTAATGGTTCCTTCCAGAAATGCTCTTTCTAATAGGGCCATTCATTTCAGCAGTCCAGGATAAAATAGCTATAGCATATACTGCTGAAATAAAGTAGAAAATATGCCTAAATTGTAGTGAAACACGGCAGACAAACTCATCACTATCCCTTCTTCTGACAAAAGTCGAAAACTAGCCAAAGTAAGCTAAGATTGGGTTGACTGCAAATTGAATATGAGCTAGCAAAGTGATAAGACTTCAAAGAAGGCAAATTCAGTTTTAGGCTGCATCTTCAAAACTATAATTTTCAAACCATTTTCCTCTATTTGGCTTTGACCAGATCTCTCCTGCAATTCTGGATTCCATACTTCAAGCAGAATTCAAAAAAATTGGAATAGCAGCAGTGAAGGAAACTGGAGAATGATAATAGAACTAGAAACAAAGCCTTACAAATAATTATTGAAGAAGTTTGCTATGTCCAGCTTTTAGAAATTAGGACTCTTCAAATGCTTGAAAAGATGTCATATAAAAGAAAATCAAGATGTGTTATTTTTCATTCCATACAAATTATGGAATAAATGATTTAAGTTACAGGAAGGCAGGTTGCAACTGAAGCTAAAAAATATTTCTTAATAACTACACTAGTTTAACATTGGAACCAATTGCCCAGAAAAGATAGTGGACTTCCCTTCAATATCCCAACAGGCTAGACAACCATCAGTGGATCTGTGCACTGAGAAGATACTCAAAATTAGACATAATTCCTCAACATATTAATATATTTGGGGAAAAATAGTGTTACCGGTTTTCATACATAGCCTATCTACACCCATGTTAAAAGTACCAATGAATTCACAGCAAATATAAATAGGATTACAAGATTTGTTTTGGGGTTTTTTAAACAAAAATGCATATACGAGTATCTGTTTGTGTTTGTTTTAGCTGAGAACTCTATATACCAGACTACTGCTACAGTTTAGTGAGGAAGGTTAGGCTAAAAGTCCTAAAATCCCCCATTTGCAAAGATAGGTGAAGTTCTTTTAATATGCCAATTATTTTGAATACACATTTTGTACACCAAGCAGAGGAGGAAGCAAACCTGACTAAATATAACAGACATCCTCTTTTGCTACCTAAAATGTTCAGTTCAACAAATAGGCCAATACAACACAATAAACCCACAAGTTATTTTTTTTTAAAAAAAAATAGTATACTTTTTAAAACTTGTTAATTCATTGCTTAATGGCACTTACACATTTCTTTCTCATACAAACATTTCTGGCGACAAGCATCATTGCAAGCTAACACATTCAACTGGAGAGGTGTCAGGTTTAAGGAATGCATAATAAATGTGATATCTAAAATTGTGACAATTCCTTCCTTTTTACATAGCAGAATGCTGCCTACTAAAGCACTTGATAAATGGATCCCACGTTAAGAGACCTGAATAGATGGAATTTCTGTTTCCTTCTCCCATGTAATCCCAATTATACAAAAGCAACACTAGTGAAAACCAGAGAACATCTTTATAATTAAACCAAGGGTCATTAGAAAAGGAAGTTTGATCCCTAGGTAATTTGTAATTTGGTGACATTGTAAAGAAACCATTGTCCTTGATGGAGCAAAGTAATAGTCTCCCCAAACAAGGCAACTTTCACTTATCCTCCATGTTCTATAAAAATAAAGACAAATGCTTGGGAAAAAAGACAAGAAGAAAATGAAAAGGGAGAAGAATTTCTATACAAACTTCCAAGCCGGAGGCCCAGGTTATTTCTTTTCAGGCATTCTCAAAGAAAGAAACACATTCCTAAACCCAAGAGCTTATTCAAGGACATAAGAAGTAACTCCTTTAGGTTTTTATTATTATTATTATTATTCAGTCCTTGAATCATTTCCTACTTCATGATTCAATGAACATATTTGCTAGATTGTCTGTCGGTAATTTATAAGTTTAGGCTTGTGTCATTAATGATAGTATGTAGTACCTAGACTTTTGTCAGCCTCTTTTTAATTGCCTTTGATTTTTTTTCCAAGCATCAGAGTTTTCTCAAGGTCTTGCCTTTGAATTAGGTATTCAAAATATCAAAATTCTAGCTTCATTATCAGTTCCTCCAGCAAGCCCTCTACGTTTTTGCATCACCTGTTAATGAATTATTACTTCCTGTTATCCAGGGTATTCTCAACAATTTTTTCCAGCAATTCTGTTAAACGGTGTCCATTTTTCTTTGTTCAGTCTTTCTAATGATACAACTTTCACAACCATAACTTAGAAGTGGAAAAATATAGCCTTAAATATATGTATCCTTGCTTTTGATGCTACAGTATACATTAGCATTTTGTCTACATTAACATTTTATGTAGTTATAATCTTTTGCACAAGTGGCACACATCTCTTTATTTCACATCTAGAGTAAATGTCCTGTGAATTTCCCATAAATTTGCTGCCTATTAAAATATGTTCGTTTGATTTTTTTTAATGCTGAATAGTATATTAGATTTTGATCCCTCTTCTTTCACATTCAACAAGAAATTTTCTCACTTCAAGCCACTGAAATGATAGCATCTGCTTATTTGACAGTGTTGATTTTTATCCTGGCAATTTTAATTCCCTTTTCTGTTTTCCTCTAATGCAGCATATAAATTAAATAGTTGTTTTTATTATTGATTAATCCAGCAACCATATCAAATCATAACACAGTATCAACAAGTAAAATATATAAATTAAATAACTTTGGGAAAGTCCTTTCCCTATTTTGAAATATTATTATTACTGTTCTTTATTACATTCTAAGAGTGTTTTATGGTTGCTTTCTCTTATTTTCCTAATTTTCCCTTTGTGGTCAATTCTGGAACACAAGCAACAGTTACTCCAGTTACTCCTTTTAGTTTTCCTTAGAAGCTAAAACACTTCCATTTTCTTAACTCTAAGAGCCTTCTCACTGAGTATCTCTTTCAGTTCTGAGTCTTTTCATTGTACCCTTTGATCTTTTCTGCTTTGGAGCCTATTTGGAACATTTCAAAAATCAAACCAGGTGAACTGATGACCATCAAGAAGGCAACAATTTTTAAACTTTTCATTGCTTTACATGGAAATCATCAAATACCAGTCATGTATGATATGCTCAGCCAGACTAATACTAAGGAAAGATGTAAATGTTGGGAAGAATGAAGGATGGATATTGAAGAAAAGGCAGCTGAGGAGAAATGAAAATTTTTCTAGAAAGAAGGACAGAAAGACAATGAGGCATAAGAAACCACATGGAACATATCTTTCAGATGTTTGATTGTGCACAGCAATAAATATGGTGAGGCACAAGAGTGCACACATCATTCATGAAGTATAAATTTTAAGAAGTACAAAATCCACAGGTCCATATTTTAATTTAATCTGCTTAAAAATCCCTTTGCCTTTTTTAAAAAAAAAACACCAATATGAATGAATTCCAAAATATTAATCCACTTGATTAATATTCCTCAACAGAATTTATCCATTTTAAGTTTTTTGTTCTAGTTGCTCAAACATGGTGCCTCATAGAAACATGAGATTGAATTGTACAGGACCTTTGGCAAAGGTTTCTTTTTTGTTTGTTTGTTTGTTTTGCCTCCCTGTCCCAGAGGTATCTTGACAAATGCAATAACAAAGTCAAACATGTATCAGAGAATGCGACAGCTCCAATAATGCTGCCTCAGCATGACAAACATCCAGGAGAGCAACAATATGAGTATGATACTATTAAATATAATTAAAAACCAATGCCTTGGAGTTAATAGTGAAAATTCCCTATCGAAAAGAATAAAGAAAATGTATGAGGTACTATGATAATACGTAGTATATACAGTCCCGTTCAGTACATGTGCATAGGACAGCACTAATACAGACGTATTAGTGAACAAAACAAACAAAAACATAGGGAGGGCTCCTGCATTTACATAGCTTCCTATTTCTGGGTAGTTCAGATATTATATTCTGGCTGTCACAGCCACATTCTAGCCAGGCAGCAATCCCCTAAGACTAACGTATTCCCATAAAATCAATGTCACTACTCTTATTTCCCCTTTTTAGTGGAGGAATCCAAGACCAGAGTAATTTTGACTTCTGCTCTAAATTTTGACTGCTTAGCAGTGAACTCTCTAATTATTAAGGAGAAGGAACACTGGAGAATAAATTCATTGTGCTGAAATTGTTTTTGAAATAGGCACTAGCAAAGTTTATCAGTTTTCTGCTTGGATGTCAGTGCTATTTGCAGCAACAAGTAAGACCACACCTGGAATACTTCATTCAGTTTTTCTCACCACATTACAAAAAAGATGTTGAGACTTTGGAAAAAGTGCAAAGAAGAGCAACTAAGATGATTAAGGGCCTGGAGACAAAAAAAAAGCCATCCTGGAAACAGTGAGGGAACGGCCCCCACTACCTTGGCCCTGGCCCAGAGACCCTCCTTCTGCCAGAGACCCTCAGATCTGTCCCACTCCTGCCCAGGCCCCCATAGGCACCCTTGATGCAAATGATGTAGAGCTGGCCATGCCCACCCAGTAGGCCATGCGCACTCTAGCCACGCCCACCCAGTAGGCCACGCCCACCCTGGCCATACCCACCCGGCCCCCTGAGGGCAACTGCAATGCTGATGCGGCCCTCAATGAAATTGAGTTTGACACCCCTGCTGTAGAGATTGCTCTCCAAGTTTCCTTTTTGTTTATTTGTTCAAAGCAAATCCAGAAAAGATATCGTCATGCTATCAGATTGACATCAAAAACATTTTCGGGTTTCTACTTTCTAAGATATAGTACTTACCAGCATCACAATCTTTCTTTATAGCATCAAAATGATATATTGTATTAATAGAAAACCAAGAAGTAGCATACAGAGGTCATTTTAGCCTTCCCAAGGAGTCTGTTTTAGGTACAAGCAACAGAATTTGCAACCTATCAATCCATAGTATAAAAGATCTGGAAAACTATTTGATAAATACTTTTTCACAGGTATCTTATTTGTCAAAACAGACAAATAAGAAGATTGCCATCATGCTAAAGACACTATCAAAATCAAGGGAAAAGGTGACGCACTATTCAGTCCACTGTTGAATATCCTATCCAGTTCTGATCATCCAGTAGAATGACACTGAGGAATGGGAAAAAGTACAAAGAGTAATGAAGAAGATAAGGGGGATGGAAGAAAAGACAAGATTGCATTTTTTAAAATAGTTAAAATAGCACTCACAACTGCCAGAGACAAACCATTTTGCTTGTTCTCCCTGTCAGGAAATTTCTCCTTAGTTCTAGCTTGAATCTCTCCTTACTGATCTTTGACCCGTTACTTCCCATCCTGCCCTCAGGTATTTTGGAGAACAAGTTGACTCCCTCTTCTCTGTGACAGCCCCTCAAGTCACATTAAAGTGGACTAACCTACATTTGGTTGCTACTTTAACCCTTATAATAAAAATAGTTTTGGCATTCATGACTTTCATGTCCTAGTCTGGTATGCTTGGGAAAGCTGACAAAATAGGTCAGAATGTGTGTATTTGGAGTGGATTGTCTATTTTGCTTGTGATAATGTAGTTGATTTTTTTATTTGTATAGTATCCAGAATCAGAATCAATGTAAATTACTCAGAGTCACTTGGTTTAGTTGACTGGGCTATAGGATAGATAGATAGATAGATAGATAGATAGATAGATAGATAGATAGATAGATAGATAGATAGATAGATAGATAGATAGATAGATAGATAGATAGATAGATAGACAGACAGACAGACAGACAGACAGACAGACAGACAGACAGACAGACAGACAGACAGACAGACAGACAGACAAAAATTAGGTGATTTATATATAGGAGACTTTGTTCAATGTATTTATTATTATAGTAATTTCTGGTAATTGGTAGATTTAGCAGTTGAGAGAAAAGACAAAAGAGTTCTTATCTTCAGATAGGATAGATACCAAAATGAAGAACAAAATACCCCTTTGAGTTTATAACTTAACATGGAAGGGAGAACATTAGCTTTAGATATAAAACCGGATGAACAGATAAGAAGCAAAAGTATCTTGAACTTTCTTTTTGTCCTTTCCAAGTACTGCATGTGTTATCTACCTAACGGTTGTAAGCTATGTCATATTGAACTTTACCTACTTGATCTACTACACAAGTTGAAATAGAAGATTCATTTTCTGTGCAGTTGCAGCTTTCCAGTTTAGAATCTCTTACAGTAAATGTCTTACACAGATTAAAGAATAGCAGAATCAGTTGTATTGCAACCTTATAAAGTTTGTCCTAATTATAGAATTACAGAATTGCAAAATGAGTAACAATTAAAATTGTGGAAGGAAAAATAAAAATAGTAGTATTAAAAATAAATCCTATTGCATTTTCATTCTATACAGTATGGAAATCAATAATCAATTATTTCTCTAAAACATAAGACAATTTTCATCCGGTCTCCAACCTTCGCTTTCTTGCTAAGGTTGTTGAGAGCGTGGTGGCGCATCAGCTCCCTTCGGTTCTGGAGGAAACTGACTATCTGGACCCGTACCAATCGGGTTTCAGGCCCGGACACAGCACAGAGACGGCATTGGTCGCACTGATAAATGATCTCTGGAGAGCTCGGGACAGAGGCTGTTCCTCTGTCCTAGTCCTTCTAGATCTCTCAGCGGCTTTTGATACCATCGACCATGGTATCTTGCTGCAGCGTCTCAGGGGATTGAGAGTGGGAGGCACGGTTCTTCAGTGGTTCTCCTATCTCATGGGACGTTCGCAGTCGGTATTAACAGGGGGCAGAGGTCGACCTCGAGGCCTCTCACTTGTGGAGTCCCTCAAGGATCGGTCCTCTCGCCTCTCCTATTCAACATCTACATGAAACCGCTAGGTGAGATCATTCGTGGTTTTGGAGTCGGGTATCACCAGTATGCTGATGATACCCAGCTTTTTATTTCGACCCCAAACCACCTCAGTGATGTCCTCGATGTGATGTCCCATTGCCTGGAAGCAGTTCGGGTCTGGATGGGGAGGAACAGGCTTCAACTCAACCCTGGCAAGACTGAGTGGCTGTACGTACCGGCATCTCGGGATATTCAGAACACTCCACCTCTTTCTATAGGGGGTATTACCCCCCATAGATAGGGCTCGCAACTTGGGAGTCCTCCTAGATTCACAGCTTTCCTTGGAAGACCACATAATAGCTGTGACTAGGGGAGCCTTTGCCCAGGTTCGCCTGGTGCGCCAATTACGGCCCTATCTAGACCGGGATGCCCTGCGTACGGTCACTCATGCACTCATGACCTCTCGTTTAGACTACTGCAATGCTCTCTACATGGGGCTGCCCTTGAGGACCACTTGGAGGCTCCAACTGGTACAGAATGCAGCCGCGAGAGTTGTGTTGGGAGTCCCCCGATACTCCCATGTTACACCTCTACTCCGTGAGCTGCATTGGCTCCCAGTTGTCCTCCGGGTAAGATTCAAGGTGCTGGCAATGGTTTTCAAAGCCCTACATGGCATGGGTCCGGAGAACCTTAGGAACCACCTGCTGCCAGCATCAACTTCCCTCCGTCCAGTGCGCTCCCACAGAGAGGGCCTCCTAAGGGTTCCACCGTTCGGAGAATGCCATCTGGTGGCTCCCAGAGGGAGGGCGTTCTCTGTGGGCGCGCCTGACCTATGGAACCGTTTACCAGTTGAGCTCCAGATGGCTCCCGACCTTCGCTCCTTCCGACGCGACCTAAAAACCTATCTGTTTGAGCAATCCGGTCTGGTCTGACAGGTTCTGTTGTAATTATTGTTTTAAGTTAACTTATCTTCTGCATTTGGGCATTAGGGTTTAATTTGTTTTCAATATCTGTATTTGTGCTTTTGATATTTATATCACTGTTCACCGCCCTGAGTCCTTAGGGAGAAGGGCGGTATACAAATCAAATAAATAAATAAATAAAATAAATAAGTAAGCAAGTAAGCTTACTTTTAATTATTTTCATGGATTCATCTAAAGATACTCTCTAAATACGGGATGTTCATTTTAAGTTGGAGCTAGTGTTTTTAGAGTCATTTTGTAAAGAAACCTTTCTGAATAAAATAAGAGAAAACTTTTAAAGCCTGAATCATTATATGATGCATAATTTGCTACCAATGCTTTTCTTAGCAGCTACATACTTTTTAACAAAATATTCTTTTAAGATGTCAAATTATCATATGGGATACAGAGCTTTATTTAGGGCATATTTATATTTATTATTTCAGCCATTTTATATTCATGCTGGCTTGATTCTATCTCACTTTAAGAAAATCCTTCCAGACTGAGCTTGGCAACAGTTTGAAAGCTAGTCCAGGCTATCACATCCTCCAATTGAAAATTCTGCCACTGTACTCTCCTGTACATAGATTATTAGAAACAAAAGAGGAGATCTATGACCTCCAGATGCAACTAAACTATAATTCTCAGACTCCTACCATTAGTCCTATCAGCAGCATATGAATGGCTACTCTTAGTAGAGGACATTCAAATACTGTGCTACCAAGATTCGCTGTAGAAGCCACAAGGGCAGCAGAACTGATGGGAAACTGCTGAGAGATGAGATTGAGGGGGAAAAACAATAATAGAAATTTTCATTCCTTTTAGCTATCTATCACCCATGCTGTCAACATACAGACTGATTGAATGGATGTAAGTAATCAGTATGATTCATGACTATCTGAAATTGGTGTGACCTACTGCAATATCTTGCTTAAGAACAGAAACAAGGCTTGATCTGGTCAATAGAATCTGACCTGGGGTTCTTTAACTGAGGCTAAACTATCATTTCTAAAGTTCACATTGAAGGTATAAGTCTGGCTCAATGACTTTAGTTAATAGGACAGATAGTTATTAAAAGTGCCGATGACATGACTCAAACCTCCAAATAGGTTGTTTATTTCCTCCAGCTGTGCAAAACAAAACATATTAATAGAATTATCATATGGAGAGAATATAAACATAATTTAATACATATATTTGAAATTAGGTTTAGTTGAGATCTTATTACTCTAGTCACTTTAGTGCCATGTCAATTAATCTTTTTATAAATTATATTCCTGTAATTATATTGTGTAATTAATTAAAATTAACATTGAATAATATTTATTAATTACACAAATGAACATGGAAGCATTTGAAGAAATTGGATTTCAGAAGCATTTCCTACTAAGTGAATTTTTGAGTGAACGTGGTATTCTGCTTATTAAAAAATCTTATAGAATCTAGTTAGATATACATAAAAGTTTATTAGAGTTAGTTAACTCAAGTATTTTTTACCAAATGGATTTTCTACAACAGTTCCTTAAGGCCTATTCATAGCTAATGTGACATTAAATTAATACTTCATATTTTCATGTAATAATTAAGGAATCTGTTATCATCTACAGTGTTTAATTCTCTGAATGTGAGCCCTTGCCATAACAAACAGTAAAATATTAAAAATAATATACAATATAAAATATAAATAAACTGTTATATAAATTATACAATTCAATTTATGTCGTGTCTTTTTTGCATACTGAGTGGAATTATAAGCAGAATGAATTATGATATTTCTATAGAATCCTTGTAATGGGTAGATGAATTTGAAAATGAATTAATCTCCTGGAGGCCATTTCTACAGCTCTCTGATTGCCTTTTTCTTGTGGCCTTCCTCATAATTTAACTGGATTTTGTGGTCAAAAGTTTTTAAATCTCAGCAACAAAACTAATGGGCTTGATGAAGGTCAATACAATCAAACCTGTTGAGGTTGATATTTTTTTTAGGAACCTTTCTATAGAGGAAAACAAGTCCAGATCTTCATACAGTTCAGTTATGGTTTTTGAATTTTATCTTCTTTCAGGTAAATTTTTAGATGGATGTTTCACTATAATGCTAATTCAGGGCGGGGAAAGGGTCTCTACTAGGCAGGTTTAGGAAACACAGTGTTTAGACTGCTAGAGGCATCTTTGACCATAAAGAGTCTCATATACCATCCTAGTTAGATATGACAGGTAGTATAGCACAGGGGTCCCCAACGCCCGGTCCATGAACCAGTACCAGGCCACGGCAAGCCAGCAACCAGTCCACACAAACAAGGAAAACCCCATCTGCAGGATGCAGGCAGCAGCACACAAAACCATGCCCCCTCCAGTCCATGGAAAAATCTCTCTACATGTAACCAATCCCTGATGCACAAAAGGTTAGGGACCTCTGGTGTAGCAGACACATCAGAAACTATTTATTTGAAAGGGATTGGATCATTACAAGTATATGTTAACTAGCATATGCAATCATTCTTTCAAAGTTGCAATGATTTGTATTTAATGCCACTGTCTCACCTTCTGTAATACTTAACTATTTTAGGGCTTTTTTTTCATAGAACGCTCAGAATGGAGTTCTGGCACCTTTTTTGTATGGAACCTTGTAGGCTAGGCAAGGCAGGTTGTATGACATGTGTGAGTTCCAGCACTTTTTACTTTTACAAAAAAAGCACTGACTATTTTACTAAATAATTGATGGAATTAAGCTAGTGTGATGAAAAAAAAATGACTACAATGGGGAATACAGAATATAAAACCATGCCAACCAAAATTGTAAAAAGCTTAAAACAGGATTTGTTCCACATACTGGCTCTCCAGAGTAAAACTCTGCCCTTTCAGATCATTTTTTTAAAGAGCATGAGAAAAAATTTCTGCTGAAATATGCAAGTTATAAGTGCAGCACAATTAATGTGTCTGTATCTTGATTATTCAGTAGAAAAGAAGCAAGAAATATTTCTATAGCTAAATGGTTGGAAAAATTCTTCCCTTAGTTGATCTCATATTGTGTTGTATCTAACTTTAGTTATTGTACATGCAGAGTAGAATCACTGAAGTAGGACAAAGGCAAAATCACCCTTTTTATTGCCAAAAAACAGCATAGATGTGTCCATAGAATCAACAGAAATCAAGTCTGACTTTAGTTTTTGTTTAAAAGTAACTAAGTGCAGTCTGTGAAAATGTTAATATAAAGATTAAAAAATTGTGCTAATTTAGGATGAATTCACAATTCAGTGCAAGCTGCTAGAAACTGAGGCATTAAATTTTAACAGAAAACTACAACTATGAAAAGACCTATGTACTATAGAATCCAGGCTGGTATCTTAGAATATTACATGCATCATCATCTGGGAATTAAAATATTGTGCTGAGTCTCATGTCAAAGATATAAACCCAATTTTCAAGATGTTAATCGTTACTTAAGAAATAATCATACTTATTAAATTACTTCATATCCAATCTATTCTGGCTCCTCAAATAAGTAAAATAACTCCTTTGATTTTATTACTGATTACTTAAAAGCCATTTGTACTGAGTCATATGAGAGTCACAAATTCTTCTTATTTTCAGAGTATTCTCAGTGCAATTCTTTATAACTAAGTTATGTAATAGTTACACTCAAATATCTTAATTAGATTATCATCAGTACACATTGTTATCAAACTCTTGAGTAACCCAGATTCCTAAGGTTCAAAAAAAAATCTAAATAATCAGAAAATACCAGTGGCAGGAAGGAAATTTGAATAAACATCAATGGAGGAAATGGCATCCAATAGAAGCTAATAAATTGATAATGCTAATCAAGTCCTCCACTACCAAAGTAACAACCCAAACTTCCATAAGAGAATCTGTGCAATAACACTGTTTAGGTGAGTACAAACACAATGTAGAAACTCTGAATGTTTGTTTATTAAATTTATATTCCACCCATCTTGCTATCCAAATTTATCAAAGGAAACAGACCACCTTTATCAAAAGTGCCTCACCACTCAACACACTACAGCACATCCAACACAAGCTTCAAAAAAAGTAACACTGCCATCAAAACGGCTCAGAAAAAACAGTCCAAGCTCTGAGAGCACCAAGGACCCTCCACCTTGAATTACAAATATTCTGTTCTATTGGTTTAAATAAACATTCTGTTCCCAACAGCTAAAAACATATTTTTCCCTCAAAGAATGCCTTGTGATTGTTGCTATTTCATTAAATATTATTTTTTCCCAGAATCACTACAGAATTATTTCAGTACATAGGATTTTCTCAGTCTTGAAATAGGAAGCATTTACTGGAAATTTACTGACCTATCAGTTGTGTATTATTCAATTATGTTCTTTTATAAATTGAAGGGAGGAATATTCTGGTAGCATTTAAAATCCAATTTACATACTAAAGTTGAAATGTTGATTTACTTTCACAAAGAATAAGGATAATAACATGAATCATATTATTTAACTTTTCTTGTTAAGACACTGTTTAGGAAGGACAACATCCACAGTTTATGTTAACTGAAATCTGAAATACAAATATTGTTTACTATATCTGAAATAGTCCCAAATGTATTTCTATTTTATGAAAAACTAAAAAAATGCATTATAACAAATTTATGTATTAAACAATGATTTATTTATTTTTCACCTTATTTATTTATTTTTAATTTATTTCTGAATCATCCATCTCCCTCAAAGAGGGGACTCTAGGTAGTGTACAATAAAATGTTAAAATATAAAATAGTATATTGTAGGAGATGATCAGGTGGAGCCCAAGAGAGGGGTCAAACACATAATCAATCATAGCTCTTTGTGCACCCAGAAGATGTTTTTACAGCTAGGTCCTGGAAGCTTGGCATTTAGACAAATCAGCCATCAACAAGTACATAGAGAGAAGGAACATTTGCATATCATAACAGCTGCTCATTAGCAATCAACACCCAGATAAGCAGGGATTAATACTAATACCATATCAACAATGAAACAATAAACAATATCCAATCAAGAACATCTTGAATTCCTTTTAACCACAGCTAATTCCACATCCAACTCTTGATGGATACAATTAATATAAACTGAAAGTCTCAATCAAATACCATTTAAAGTGACTAACAAATCTGAAATTAAGATGTGAATGAACTCATTTTTTTCTGTTTGTATTCTACAATTATTATGCCTCATTAATATTGCCACTTGAATTGAGTTGCTAAACTAATTAGAATTTGTTATATTTCTGCTACTCATTATATAAATATTTTGATTGAACTTTTTAAATTTAGAGATATTATATGTATACTAAATGGTTTAAATTTGTAAAAACACATTTTGACCCATTTTAGATTGTAATAGGAGATGACCTAAAGTTTAAGCAATACTCCTAGTAAAAATAACTCATCAGATGAGAGAAATATTGTGGATACCATGTATTTATATGACTTCAAAAACAACCTCCTTTACCAGTGTGGTCTTCAGTTCTCAGCTTCTATTTTGCTAATGAGAGAAGGAGGAGAAGAGATGCTTCCTTTGGCTCCTCCAGAATTCAAAAGAAAAGTTCTTTTTGCTGCTGCTAGCATTTCAGCACAAGATGAGCTTTCTGAATTTGCAAACTATTTGGTCAAGGTCTGAACTACTGGTGAAAATAAAAATCTGTGAACAGCAGTTTTAAGTTACTGTACTGTCACATCAATAAGTCTTGTCCGGAATCAGAATATTTGCGTTGCTTCTTGTGCTGAAACAAATTTACTTCACCCCTTTTATGATAGTCATTCATATATCCATCCAAATTCCATTTAAATTTCATTGAATTATTTGATCAAATTTTCCACAGCAAAGAATTTTATAGGTTAATTATATTGTGTAAAGAAGGCAGTTATTTTCTAAATTTATCTATGCTAAATTTGCTCCCAGTCTATTTTGGTAAGCGGCCACAGATTCACTGTATTCTTTCCAAGACTGAAAACAAGGGAATGAGCCATCTGCCTTCACTATATTCATTATTTTAAATTATTTCTGTCATACTTTCTCCTACTGTACTCTCTGAACTAAATGATCCAAGTCTCCCTTCATATATAAAACTTGTCCTAACCTTTGAATGTTTTACTTCCTTCTCTATGAATCATTTCAAGGGCACAAGTATACGTTTCTAATTTGGTGCAGTGTTTCCGGTTCTCATTCTTATGCTTTGTTCCCTTTTTCACATTTCTGTTGCTCTCATGTCTATGTTACTCTTTCCTGTTCTGTTCAAACTGGTACTGAAAAAACAGCCCTGGCTTTGATTATTGATTTTCTCTACACTTTTGTCTCAGAGGGCTGCTTAAAATAGAATATTGGCTCCCTCTAGGTTTTGTAACATGCCTTTTTCCTACGTTTCCACAAACATTTCCACTGCATTTCAGCATCCATCAGCATTCTCTTCTTCTTTAGTCTTTTTAAATGGAATTTTATACATTTAATGGATTAGAATAATTTATTTAAAACAGCTATTTCATGCCTATATAATACCCAATCTCTATCAGACGGATGGATGGGTGGATGGACAGACGGATGTATTACTGGGTTGAAAACAGATTTAGGATTTTTTGGAACAGACCATTAAATCAATGGGATATGAACCATTCTGATTTTGATGGGTGTGCTCCAATAATGGTTAATCTAGATCAACCAAAAGCTGTAATTAGCTGAACAAAATTACAGTCCTAACTCAGGTTGCAGGTCTCACTGGGCTTATTAATGGAAACAAGTTAAAGGGATGAAAATGTGTATGTGACTCTAATCCTTTGCATCTCAATTAGTTTTATTCTTAAAATTCCTTTGTTGTTCTTTTGTTTCAACCTTTGTAGACTATTGAATCAAAAAATATCTCAGAATTACCAAACCAAGGACACAATGTTAGCATGCTGAGAATAACATCCAACAGGTTTGTATGATGCATTCCATCTGTACAGTAGGGAAACAAACAAGTAAGGTTGTTTTTACATGCTTCAGTGAAAATGCTTACATTATTCATGACTTGTGCTAGCAGTTCTCACTTCCCAAAAGGTTACAAATAGCAATTTTCTTTCTGTAAAGGAATCCAATTTGCAATTCTTATGCTGCTTCTTTGAGTGTCATCTATACACACTATATCTTTGAAAAAGTGCAGACTAGAAATGCATTGCTCATTCACAATATCAGATAGCAAAGAGTGTTACTGAACTTTTTTCCTCCTTCTTTTCTTCCTTTAACTAAAAAAGAATGAATGGTGAAGAGTTACTATTGAGATAAAAAGAACTCATAACAAATTCGTACTCTGAACAACTGCAGAAATCCATTTTCATTATTTCATAAAGTATCTGGAAATTTGGTGGTTTTCCTAATGCTATCATTAACCTACTAATCCTTCACATTAAAAACTATAGGCAAAAAGTTTCAACAGGTAAAATCCAATATTGAAGTACCAAATAATCCAAATCCTTTATCTATTTTCTCTATGTATCTATACATAATTCTGTGAAAAATTGTATGCCATTTATATGATTCCATGCTTTTAATTGATACATAGGTTGTCCATGCTTGAAACTATAATATTAAACTAGTATAAGCAAGAAAGTTCATGGCCTTTAGAAAGTGTTGTACCACCTTATTTTATTTATTCCTTTCTTACTATCATTATTTTTCATATTCTAGCACTAATACAGATAAGCTTTGCAAAGATGTATTTCTTAGCTCAAATATAAGAATTTACACAATTGGACAATTAACACTTAATAACACATTGAATCAGCATTTATGACATTTTATAAAATAGGAAATTAATTACTGACAGTCAATTGTAATATTAATATATTAGGAGACTCTTCTGAATGTTTTAAGTTTCATCATTTTAATGCTGATCCTGCAAAGGAACTGATCATTTTTTAAAAATAAAAATAAAAAATTCTGTTCTTAACAAGGAATTCCATAAACTACAACCATACCATATAATACATTCTTCAATGATAGTCCTATCATGGTTATTTTTGTAGAATATAGATAATAAAACTTTATGTAACATAAAGATAAAGATTTCCCTTGTCCAGTCATGTCTGACTCTAGAAGGAGGTGCTCATCTCTGTTTCTTGGCTGAGGGAGCCTGTGGTGTTGGAAGATATTTCCATGGACTATATGCCGAGCCACACAGAATGCTGTTATAATCCCTCCAAAGTGGTACCTATTTATCTACATGCATTTGCATGCTTTCAAACTGCTAGGTGGGCAGGAGCTGGGGCAAGTAATGGGACCCCATCGCACAGTGCTTGGGTCTCAAATCCAGGCTGTCAGTTGACAAGCTTTCATCTTTAACCATGGAGCCATTGCACCCCTGGGTATGTAACATATTTGGCAGTAAATAATTATCATAGATTTTTATTTCCCCAAACTCATAAAAAAGCTATCAAAGATGCATAAGAAAGCTAATTATAAGCATCAATGAGAATTTACTACTGATTCCTTTCCTTTTCCACTAGAGAGAATAATATGACTAAGTATATTTACTCATGCTGTATGGCTCATTTTCTCTACTAACCCACTTACTGGTATCATTATTATGATTATTATTACCCTGTGGCTTTACATGTACACGGAGAGCTTCTGCACTGAACAAAAATTCCTTATGTTCCTAATCACACTTGACCAATAAAGTAATATTCTATTCTATTCTATTCTATTCTATTCTATTCTATTCTATTCTATTCTATTCTATTCTATTCTATTCTATTCTATTCTATTCTATTCTATTCTATTCTATTCTATTAAGGAACAATGGCATGCACTGTTAAATATAATACATGTTAGATCTTATTACAAAAGATCCAAGGCAGTTTAACTGCTATAACATTTGAAACAGTTAATACATATCATAATCTGATATTTCATAGTAAAGGTATGTCAGTTTCATACTCAGGCATTATGCTATCACTGAACATGTTATGCTGAAAACAAAGTTTATACATTCCTTTACAGTGTGTATTTATGCACATGTGCATGTGTGTGTCAATCTTCTAAAAATATTTTTATGATGTGCAAGAACTCTTAGTTGGAAGTTAATAGTAAATAGAGAAAGCTAGACATATCCTATGAAATTTAAATAGAACCAATGACTCAATGCAGTCCTTAGCAATTTTAAAAGTGCTAATTCCATTACATCATTTATTGGTCAGAAGAAGTCCTACAGGAAGAAATCCTGCTCCAGGATGCAAACTGCTGCAGTGATCCTGTTGGTTGTGCAGGGCTGTAAATTATGGTGATGCCATTTTACCAAAATGTTAGCATAGTGATAACAGCACAGGAAAAGAAAAATGGAAAAATTCAATTTATCCACACAATACCAACACAGTAACAGTTTATCACACAATAACAACACCGAAATCCATATTAAATTAGATGTTTTCAAGTTATTAAACTCTCATTTAACTTTAAAAAATAAACTAATCAGCACACATGTATTTAAGGATTTGCCAGATCAAAGTCGACATGTGTGTCAAACAGGCTTTGAATTCCATTACAAGATGACAGAAATAAGGTACGGTAAATGTCCATGTCCTTCACCAAAAATGCCATGTATCCCCACATAAATTATTCTTCAGTGTTTTACACATACTTATCTTGGGGAAAAAATTACACAATTCTTTTTACAATTTATCACAAAGTACAGTAGGAACTAGAAATAAATAAATAAATATTGTGGAATATTTTGGCAGAAATGTGCACAGGGACAACTGTATGAAATGTAACTATAGTTGCAGAGAGAAGGTTGAAATATTATTATTAGGTCTGTCTTTAAAGCTATTGTAATATTAGAATGGTAGATGGATTATTGTCCCATTGATTCCTAGCCTTTAGAGGAAATTACCAATACTGAGAAGATTTATGTATGTCTTCCTTACTCAAATATCCTTTGAATTACTGTTGCGTATTAATATGTTATGATTAATGGGTTTGTATCACATGTAAATAGTTATGAGGTAAAAACCAACGGCAGCTTTTGACAGCTGTCAAAAGCTGCCGGTAGCCACTGCGCAAGCGCAACTGCTTGACAGCTCTCAGCTGTCCTAGTCACAGGTAACTGCGCAGGCACGACACAACTTTACAGCTCAGGGCTGTCAGAGCTCACCACTGCCGATTGGTCCGCACTGACAGCAAGAAACTGGCGCAGCTCTGATTGGTCGCCAGCTGGCCAGTTGGGGTATAAATAGAGGCGCTGTGATTCTGTTCCTCGCCCGGTTCCTCACGAATAAAAGTTTACATTTAGCCAGCTGTCTCGCGTAATCCTTACTACGGACAAAACACTGGTGACGAAGGTGGGATTGAACTGCTTCGCATAGCTGAAGTCACTAGCCGAGGGGAAAAGAAATTTTTTCCACGGCTCTGAGCTAGTCACAGCTGAAGTCACTGGTGGGAAGTACAACTTCCTCAACACCCGCGAAGCAGTACCCAGAACCGGGACAGTATGGCCAACCTCGGCCACATCCGCGAGTTCAATATTCGCCATGGAAGTCATGGCTTATGAAGATAGCCACCACGAGAATACCGGACCACTGGAAAATGGACCATACGGGTCCGTACACCAGGAGGACATCGCCCCCAGTGACTTCGGAGAAAACGACATCTCCACTGATATAGACGCCGTCCAACGGAGATTTGAAAAACTCCAGACCCGCCGTGACAGCCGCGAGGGCCCACCAAACAGCACAAATACCAATTGTCAGGGAAACCGGGCCAAATGTGCCAGCTGTGGAGGAAACCTCCCAAGAGCTTCCTGCCGTTTCTGCAGTGCCAAATGCCACGGCTGTGGCAAAACCGGACACCTCAGAGCCGTATGCCGTAGCCAGAAACGGGAGAACCTGCACGAATTGGAGGTGACATCCGCAGGTACGAGTCCGACCACGACCAACAGGAAAAAGCCCCCTAGGTCTCTAGTACTAGCTGTAGGGAGGAATAAGGGGGTGGGAGCGGTCCATCAAGTGTTAAGACCAAAAGTTAAAATCAATGTCCTGCTGCACGGGGTTCCCTTTGAAATGGAAGTTGATTCGGGATCTTCGGTCTCCCTCATTTCGTGGAAGACCTATAAGGATATTTGCCGCCGCAGCAAGCAGCAAATTCCTTTACAACCCACCAGTATACACCTTGCCGATTTCCAAAAACCCCCGATCATACTCAGGGGGAAAGCCAAGATTCCGGTGGAATTTAGGCAATTCAAGGGACTCCTAACGATTTTAGTAACGCAGGGAAACCGAACCAGTCTGCTAGGTCTCGACTGGTTCGAAGCATTAGGAATCGCATTAACGGGAATTAACACAACCCAGGCCACAAGCCTCGAAGCCGTCTGCCATCAGTTCGCAGATGTCTTCGATGGCTCATTAGGAAGACATACAGGGCCCCCAGTATCACTAAAATTAAACCCTGAGATATTACCGATTAGAATAAAAGCTAGGAGAGTTCCGTTCGCACTCAAAAACAAAATTGAGAACGAACTGGACCGACTCGTTAATCTAGGAGTTTTGGAACTGGTCGAGGGGGGCGAGTGGGAAACACCAATTGTAACCCCAATTAAACCTAACAGCCAAATAAGAATTTGCGCCGACTATAAGGCCACCCTAAACCGAGCATTGAATTCGCACGCTTACCCTGTCCCAGCAGTGAAAGACGTCCTCATGGCCATCAGGTCCGGCGCCATCTTTGCGAAACTGGACTTGGAGCAGGCGTATTTGCAACTACCTGTCACCCAGGAAACCGCAAATGCGCAGACCATCATCACGCACCGCGGGGCTTTCAAAGTGAAACACTTACAATTCAGCATATCTGCAGCCCCGGGAATTTTCCAGGAAATTATGGAGAAAACCCTTAAGGGAATTCCCGGGGTCTGCCCTTACTTCGACGATGTACTTATAGCTGGTGAGTCAGAAGGAGATTTGGCAAACAAATTGCGGGAAGTTCTAAGCAGGTTCAGAGCAGCAGGGCTTAAATTAAAAAGAGATAAATGCTCTATAGGGGTACCCTCTACAGAGTTCTTAGGATATAAAATTGACTCCCGGGGAATTCACCCCACAGACTCAAAAATCAAAGCCATCAAAACCGTACCCACTCCTAAAAACAAGCAGGAGCTACAAGCCTTTTTGGGACTACTAAATTTTTATCATGCATTCTTGCCCCACAAGGCAACAATCGCTGAACCCCTGCACAGACTACTCGACAAGGGTACCCCATGGTCCTGGTCTCCTCAGCATGACACCAGTTTCCAGCTCCTAAAGAATCTACTCACCAATAATTCTACTGTAATGCTTTTCAAAGATGAAATGCCCCTATGTTTAGCATGCAATGCTTCTCCTTACGGAATCGGGGCAGTTCTAAGTCACTTAACGCAGACTGGAACCCAAAAGCCAATAGCATTTTACTCCAGAACACTTTCTAAACCGGAGCGCAATTACGCTCAAATTGACAGGGAGGCTTTAGCAATTGTTGCCGGCGTGAAAAAATTTCACGACTACCTCTACGGACGGCAATTCACTATCTTCACAGACCACAAACCACTATTCACATGGGATAAGCAGACGCTCCAAATTCTGTCCCCTCGAATTCTTAGATGGTCTACTTTTTTATCTGCTTATTTGTTCAAATTAATCCACAAGCCTGGGAAAGAAATGGGGCATGCTGACGGATTAAGTAGACTTCCCCTACCAATAATTGACCCTGACCCCACTCCAGCTGGCAACATCCTAGCAATTTTAGAATTACCAGAATGCCCCCTATCAGCTAAAGACATCGCTGCCGCCACAACTACGGATAAGACCCTTAGAAGAATACTAAACTGGATTGCCTCCGGGTGGCAATCAAAATCCCCTGGTTCTGAGTTCCAGGCATTTTTCTCCAGGAGAATGGAAATTTCATCCCACCTGGGGTGCATACTGTGGGGGAATAGGGTTGTAGTCCCTGAAAAACATAGACCCAAGGTTTTGAACACATTACATGATGGGCATCCGGGGACAGTAAAAATGAAGGTGTTGGCAAGAAGCTACGTCTGGTGGCCGGGCATAGATAAAGAAACCGAGACACATGTAGCCGGCTGCTACCCCTGCCAGGCTGTCAGACCCGCACAACCACAAGCCCCCGTCCACTAATGGGAGACAACCAAAAATCCCTGGTCCTGGGTGCACTTAGACTTTGCGGGACCCTTGCAAGGACAGGTATTTTTAATAGCAGTTGACAGCTACTCCAGGTGGCTGGAGGTCGTGCCAGTCAGTAGCATGACTACGGCTGCCACGGTACAGGTACTAAGGGGGCTTTTTGCCACACACGGTCTGCCCGATGTCTTGGTCTCCGATAACAGCCCCCAATTTACTTCCCGTGAATTCCAGACTTTCACCACGGAGAACTCTATTAGACACATCACGATGGCTCCATTCCACCCCTCGTCAAATGGTTTGGCTGAGGTTATGGTAAAGTCCACCAAAGATGAACTATGGAAAATCTATGGAAACTGGCACCACAGGTCAGCTCAATTCTTACTGGCACAACACACCACCCTTTGCACGACCACTGGGAAGTCACCAGCAGAACTGCGTTGGGGGAGACGACTTGTGACTAGGCTTGACAGATTACACCCGGACAGGACATCGGCAGAACCAGACCAACCCATGCATCATAGAACCTTGGCTAACGGACAAACCGTCTGGGCAAGAAACTATGGGGGAGGGAACAAATGGATTCAGGGGGTTGTAATTGAACAAACTGGACCCTTATCATACATAATAGATGCTGGAAATAACTGCCACCTACGACGACACATTGATCAATTGCAACAACGCAGCCCTCAAAACACGGGGGAAAGGGGTAGTGGGGAAAATCAGCACTTCTAATGAAGGGACCCTCGAAGCTCATGATCCAGACCCGAGTCAAGAATTGGCGCATCCAGAACCAGGGGAAGGGGAGCCTACAACAGCAACACCCCTCCGTCGTTCGAAGAGAACCAGGAAACCCCCGGCCTACTTAAAAGACTACGAATGGGGCACACAACTTAAAAGCAACCAGAAGGACCAACCCACCAGTTCGGGGAAGGGGTAAGGGGTGTTGTGTGTTAATATGTTGTGATTAATGGGTTTGTATCACATGTAAATAGTTATGAGGTAAAAACCAACGGCAGCTTTTTACAGCTGTCAAAAGCTGCCGGTAGCCACTGTGCAAGTGCAACCACTTGACAGCTCTCAGCTGTCCTAGTCGCAGGTAACTGCGCAGGTGCGACACAACTTGACAGCTCAGGGCTGTCAGAGCTCACCACCGCCGATTGGTCCGCGCTGACAGCGGGAAACCGGCGCAGCTCTGATTGGTCGCCAGCCGGCCAGCTGGAGTATAAATAGAGGCGCTGTGATTCTGTTCCTCACCCGGTTCCTCACGAATTAAAGTTTACGTTTAGCCAGCTGTCTCGCGTAATCCTTACTACGGACAAAGCAATTACAATCTAGCAAAGTGATGCAGGAAGCAAGAAGCAACTCCCTGTCCATACATAACCCTATCTACAATTATGCCTATCCAGGTTAGAATTGACAAATCCTAGAGGGAATTAAGTGAATTACTGATTTTTCCAAGCATCACAAGTTAAGGACCTAAATGAACAAAGATAAAGTATCATTTAATGCATATTTAATATGCATTAGTAACAAAGGGATGCGGTGGCTCAGTGGGTTAGGACGCTGAGCTTGTTGATCAGAAGGTCAGCAGTTTGGCGGGTCGAATCCTGAGTGCCGCATAACAGAGTGAGCGCCTGTTACTCGTACCAGCTTCTGCCAACCTAGCAGAAAGGACGTAAAAATGCAAGTAGAAAAATAGGGACCACTACGGTGGGAAGGTAACAGCGTTCTGTGCTCCTTTGGCATCTAGTCATGCCAGCCACATGACCATGGAGACATCCTCAGACAAGTGCTGGCTCTTCGGCTTTGAAACGGAGATGAGCACCAGGCCCTAGAGTTGGAAACAACTAGCACGCATGTGCGGGGCAACCTTTACCTTTACCTAGTAACATTACAGAAAAATTTCTGGGTTTTTTCCCCCTTTATAATAGATAAGATTAACCGATAGCTGAACAACTAAATCATATTGGCTTGGCAATAGGATATTTTCATGACAGTGATAATGGAAATACAATTTCTAAATAAAATTGTATTTCAATCACATTGCAAGCTTAGAACTTGGACAAACTTTCTTTCATGAACTGGAGGTAGTTATTCAAAGTTTCAAGTAGTATTTTCAAGTCCTGATTAGAAAAGGACCACCTCGGTGCCAGAACCTTGACTGCTGTTGGAAAAAGGTAAGCAAGACTGGATCTGGGTAGTAGTTCAACAAGATAACACCATCTTCAATTTTTCAGGCTAAACTGAATGTAATATTCAAAGAATTTAACATAGTTGCAGCATCTTTGAAAAGGTAATTAAAACTATACCCATATTCTTGAGACATAAAATTTTCAGCAAGTTTGCAATAGTTGTGAATATCTGTAACTTGCGTATAAGATGAGGGTGAAGGTTCATTCTCCGAACTTGTGGGTTGGTTTCCAAACATTTCATTACCAGGCAAGAGGAAATAGACAACAGACTCCCATTCCTCAACATCGCCATAAGGAGACTGGACAATGGAGAACTGAAATCCCATATCTACTACAAACCTACGCATACGACCAGATCCTCAGCTTCACAAGCAACTACCCCACCGCACACAAAAAAAGCTATGTCCAGACCCTCTTCAAAAGGGCCAGGACACACTGCAGCACCACAATACTAAGAAAATCAGAAGAGAAATGGCTGCCTGACATCTTTCTCTGTAATGGCTATCCAAAAAACTTCATATTGCAACACACAGCACCCAAACCACAACACAATACACAGTTGACCACCATGTAAAAACTAATCCTACCATACACAAATGGGGTGTCGGAAATGACAGCCACAATTCTCCAACACCTAAGAATAGCAATAGCCCACAAACCCACAACCACACTCCACCAGGAATTATCCAGAACCAATGGCAAGATACAGAAGGATGAAAGAAACAATGTAAGCTACAAAATCAACTGTTAATGATTGCAACCAATTCTACATGGAACAAACATCACATCAATTAAAAACCAGGATCCATGAACACTGGCTGGCAATCAAACGCCCCAATCCAAATCCTTAATCTCTACCCACACCAACAATTGGAGCAACACTAAAATCATCAGCCACGCTACCACCCACCACACTCATGAGTTCATCAAAGCCTGGTATTCCACATCAACAGACACATTGTCCTACAACCAGCCTATGAACCCCTCAGAATCCAAATTAACTGCACAGCCAACCAGAGACAACACCAACCTTCAACGAACCTCCAGAGTTCACCTCCCACTGACCCTGACCTGATGTAACTTCCCCATCACAAGGCCCATTACAAGCCTCTCACTAATGATTCACACCTGACTCATCACAAGACCTATCAAAAGACCCTCACTTGACATACCCGCAACAGGAGACCTTATAAACTAAAGAACACTGACATCCCCTAAACTCTACTGGAGATGTTATCTAGACTGGTAATTAAATGTTCAGAAATCAACCCACAAGCTTGGAGAACCTTCACCCTAATTATCAGCAAGCTTAAACTGGGTATATTTGTCATGAGGGTATAGCCCCACTGACACTATAATTTTTTACTCAACTTGGAATACATTTTTGGAGATGAAATTGCAAGATATTGGCCTGCTTATAACAACTCTGTATTCTTTGGGTTTTCCCAAAGCTAAAGAAATTGTCAACAATTAATGAGTATCAATTTGCAAAGACAGTATACTATGAATTTTCCTTGGTTTGGAAAGACAGTTAAATAAACCCCTTTTCCCAAATACATATCCATGTAATCTTGGTACTGCAAAATGCCATAGGGTCTTTGCTATAGCAAGTTTTACTATATGGTCTTCAGGCTTACTAGGAGGAAGATTTCAATATATTCCCTTCAGAGAGAGGCTTTGCATTCCCCATTTGGGAGCAGTTGCAATAATGGTCCACTGGCTGATGTTCTTCCAATTATGTAATGAAATTCATCGCCTGTATTTAACTTCACTTCTAAGTAAGTTTCCTGATAGACTAGACAAATCTTACAATTCATTTAGTCTTAGAGACCACAGTAATGATGTCACCTTTAAAGTTGCCAAATTTTGCTTCAGAGTTTTTCTAATGTGAAACTGTGAAATGTGACACTTATTACTTAGTCTATTCAGAATGATGTAATTTGGCTTTTTATCTAAATGTTTTATATTATTCTCTTTTGTAAATGAATGGTTTATACCTTTGCTAAATAGTTTTATAATGCTTTGCTATAATCCTAAGTATTTAGCCCTTTTCCTTCTTTAGCACTTGTTTTTATTTCCATTATTTATTTTTCATATTTTAATCAGAAATTTTTGAGCTCAATTAAAAATGTAGAGTGGTCTGGTCAGTGAGTATAAAATATGTTCTGCTTCATTATGCTATAATTGGTAGCATACAAAATTGATTAAAATTGTTTTGTTTATGAAATTGAGTCTTATAATTTAGCTCCAAATAAAGAGACTGAGAATTACACAACTGAGAATGTTGACTGGGGAGAGAATTTCTGAATGGCTCTCCCTGGATAAAAGGGAGATGGTGTAACTAACCATGTGTGTTCCGGATGGTGGTTCCTTCTGATTTATTTATTTATTTATTTATTTATTTATTTATTTATTTATTTATTTATTTATTTGATTTGTATACCGCCCTTCTCCCTAAGGACTCAGGGCGGTGAACAGTGACATAAATATCAAAATGCACAAATACAGATATTGAAAACAAATTAAACCCTAATGCCCAAATGCAGAAGATAAGTTACCTTAAAACAATAATTACAACAGAACCCGTCAGACCAGACCGGATTGCTCAAACAGATAGGTTTTTAGGTCGCGTCGGAAGGAGCGAAGGTCGGGAGCCATCCGGAGCTCAACCGGTAAACGATTCCATAGGTCAGGCGCGCCCACAGAGAACGCCCTCCCTCTGGGAGCCACCAGACGGCATTCTCCGAACGGCGGAACCCTTAGGGGGCCCTCTCTGTGGGAGCGCACTGGACGGAGGGAAGTTGACGCTGGCAGCAGGTGATTCCTAAGGTAACTTAACTTAATTTAACTGCAGTAATACAAGGTTTTTGCAGCTAGATAGGGAGTAGCACTGCTGGGGACCCTGAAATTTCAGCTATGTTTCTATCTTAAGTGGAGCCAGTATGAAAATTTAAAGTTTCCATCTCTTAATCACCTTAACAAGCAATCAATTACAGATGAAAAGAGATTTCCACTTGCAGCAAAGATAAGACTCCTTGTAGTGACTTAAATCTCCTTTTGGGATTACTAAAAATATAAGAGAGATTTTGATATAAAGATTCAAGACTTGCAGACAAAAAGCTGAATCAAGAGAATATTTAAGAAAATTTTCAAATGGCTATGGGGACAATCCTTATTTTTCTATATTATTTTTTTTGTTTTGTTTTTGACCAAAGTGCTTCAATATAAGATACTTAAAGTGACCAACTAATCGGAGGATTCTGCATAACAAAAGGTAAACTTAGACTATGACCTTTAGTTACTAAGGAAATATCATATCTTGTCTAGCTGAAGTGAAAGTGGCCAAAATAAGAAGATAATAAAGATGGGGGGAGAGAGAAAAGTCGAGAGATTTGTTTTATTAATCTGACTGCTTGGGACCTTGTTTTTTTTATTCAAAATGACTATTGTAAAAATGGCCAGAGAAAGCAGAAGAGGTTTGTTAGAGCAACCTGCAATTAACCAAGACATACTTTAGAAATATTTTGACCAAGTGCTAGATAACTTTTTATCAAATGGGGAAAAGTTTAACAATACCCACAATGAAGGAATGGTTAGTAAAGGGATGGAACATGTGAGATGGCTAAATTAACTTCTTTGATTAGAGGGGGGGGGAAACAATTCATACAAATATGGTTGACTGGAAATGCCCCCCCTGACTTTTTGCATAAAATGAAAAATGCATTTATGATTTTTTTTTATCATTACAAAATTGAAAAGACTGCATTTTCTTTTGTGATCAGGTCCATTCCAACTTACATTATTATTATTATTATTATTATTATTATTATTATTATTATTATTATTATTATTATTAAGCAAGAGACAGTTTTGAAATTGTACTTACTGTATATTTGCTGCAAAGGGAGTTAAAAATTTCTTTTTTTTATTCTTTTATTCTGCACTTTTTTCCCTTTGTCTCTTTTCTGCCTTTATGTGTTATTAGTTTGTTTTAATTTTTATGATCTTTGTAAAACTTTCAATCAAAGTTATTTAGAAAAAAATATGGACAAAATAAATTTAACTAAATATATTAAAAAAAACCTAGCTACAATGAGTCACTTCCTTTAGCTTTAATCTTGCCTCTTGATGCTGGATAAAATTGGAAGGCTTTTTCTTTCTTCTCTTCTATACAAAGTGTTTATCAATTTAATTGTCACATACCTTGGTCTAGCCATTTTTAATTTATTGTTTGCACAAATTATAAACTGTCCCAATCTCACAAACTCGCAAGATTCATTTTTCTTGCCATGCACATGTATACCTAACCCAAACTAGACTGTTGTCTCTCTGTGTCATATAATATATGTGGCTATATGCATAATTCTGTATTTATTTATTTTTGTCTTCTTTATGTAGTGTAGTGACCCTTTGAGAGCTGAATGAAACAAAATTTCATTTTAATGTATGCCAATTAGTATGCATTCAAAGTGACAATAAAGTTATTAGTTATTATTCTAATTTCAGGCAGTGCATAAGAGGCTCAAAAGAAATCATTAAATGTTAAAAAAACATAATTACACTCAAGAAATAAATGATGATGCACCTGCCACACTAGGCCTCCACATTATCAAAAGCCTACTTGAGAAACAGCCAAATATACACTGAGAAATGAGATTCCAGAAGACTGGGGCTACAACCTCAAAATCTGTCCTTCAGACCACGTATCCCTCATTTCATATGAGTGGCACCTCTTTTGAAAACAAAGTCTGGCAGACTTATTTTAGACAGTCTTCAAGGGTAAATTGGCATGGTACCATCTTGCCTTCCTCAGTAAAAAGTAGCACCCTGAATTGGATCCAGAAATCAAGACAGCAGAAAACAGAATAATTGTGCAGATTAAAATCCAAGGTCTCTTTGCTGTAGTTAGGATATACAAGTAGTTAACTGAGCTTGTTAATCAGTACACAATCTTTTATTGGTGGCTTATGAAAATATTAAGCATAGTTTTAACAAGAAAATCCAAAAGGCTAAGAGATTCCAGGAAGTTTGACATTCAAACAAATCAGCCATCAATAGACACAAAGAGATAAAAAATCCCATTATATATCATTTAAAATATATAGTTGAGAGCATAGAAGGAAACAAACAGCTTGAAACACATTCACTAAGCAACCAACACTCGGAGAAGCAGGAAATATGAGAGAAGAAATACCTAATCAAGGAATCATCAAGGAGGAAGCTATACTCCCACCAAAGCACGGAAAGCAAACTATCATATATACATAACCAACAAATATACTATACTACCTAGCCTATTGTTCACATGTCTATAAAAGGGGTATCTATGCTGGCTAAGGTTGAAGTCCAGAAATCTTAAAGTTGCCCAAGGTTGGACATACTTGGTGTACAAGAAAACAGCCTAGCTCAAAGAACACTAAGAACCCACAACTCCATAATGTATTTGTTCTGTAAGAAGCTAGAATTTATTAAAATCATTAAATCCAGGATCTACAATTACCCAATTACAACAGTTGCTCATTTCAATAGAATACTTAACAGTAAACCCCTACCTAGAATTGAGTTATATTCTTATTACATCCAAATCTTCTGGTGGTAAAGGTTTCGGCTCTGTAGGTTTACCAAATGCAGTAGCTAAACTCCTAGCCAGTCCAGATGTTTTGCTATTATTTCTTAGTTGTACATAGTACTGACATTAGATATTCCTATATTTTTCTTTGCCTAAAAAGATGTCTGTAATGGCTATACCTGCAATTTAGATACTATCTATAGACTAAAATAAAGCTCAATTCAACAATCACTGCAAGTTTCCTAAGCATACCAAGTTAAACCCTTCAGTCCATTGTGGTTGACTTATACTTCATCACTTAAGGTCTTACTTATTATATTTTTTATTTTTATTTTTTTATTTTAATTCCATTTATATCCCGCCCTTCTCCGAAGACTCAGGGCGGCTTTACAAACTTAGCAGTAGCCTTCATTCTATGTATATGCCTGCTTATTAGGGCTTTCACACACCCCAAGTGGCATTATTACAAAGTCAGCTTAATTGCCCCCAACAATCTGGGTCCTCATTTTACCTACCTCGGAAGGATGGAAGGCTGAGTCAACCTTGAGCCTGGTGGGATGCGAACCTGCACTAATTGCAGGCAGCTGGTGTTACTTAAGGAGGCATTAGCCCACTGCTCCACCAAGGCTATGTAACAGCTATATTACTGTTTGAAACTCGGAATCAGAACCAGGAAAAAGAAGGCAGTCTTAATCACAGACTGTTTTTTATCTCAGCTACAAATGCCTTTTTATTTTACCCTGTTATTCTAAAACTTTTAGAAACAAATTAATCAACTACCTCCTGTCCTAATACCTTCCCTAAGATTTTCAGTTCCTGTGTCATAGATTAATTTGTATAATTTAGCTCTTGACTTACAAATCAATCTCTCTGTTCTCTGTTCTCTTCAGGATAAGAATAAAGTTTTTCACTGCATTTTAACCTTTTATTACGTAGTTCCAACATATTTATTTTAATATCAGTCTACCTTAATTCTTTGTTAGCAATTTAAAATTTACACAAATATGAGCTGTCACCGGTGTGACTACTGCCTGTCGATGGCCTTCAGGTTAGGCTGACACAGGAAATAAAGATTTGTCCCATGTTTGGGGCCTAGCAAGGTAATCTAAAAATAGTTAACAAGCATTTGACACACACACATATATATATCTCACCTGATTCTCATCAATTCTGGGTGTCTCATAACACAACATTTTAACAGAAATATAGAATTATCTTAAATAGTCTGCCATAATGAACTATTTAGACTTATCTACAGCTTTTCTCTTTGTCAAAGGACCTATGACTCATCAGGTTATTTATCACTAGCAGACATAAGGTTCAAGAATCTATCAATCTATCAAAAAACCAACAAGGAATAGCAATAACCAGTGCTTTTTTTGTAAACGCAAAAGTGCCGGAACTCATACATGTCATACAACCTGCCTTGCCTACCCTACAAGGTTCCATCCAAAAAAGGTGCCGGAACTCCATTCTGAACGTTCTATGAGAAAAAAAGCCCTGGCAATAACAATAACACTTAGACTCATATACTGTTTCATAGTGCTTTACAGCCCTCTCTAAATAGTTTACAGAGTCACCATATTGCTCCCAACAATATGGGTCCTCATTTTATTGACCTTAGAAGGATGGAAGGCTGAGTCAACCTTGAGCTGGTGAAAATTGAACTGCTGGCAGTCAGCAGAATTAGCCTGCAATACTGCATTCTAACCACTGTGGCACCACACAGTGGAATTTGGAATTCTGAGAACATCTTGTAGATACAAACATAAAATGTCAAGGAAACTGCCTATCACAAAATTGCTGTCATAGTGGCCATGACCAGTTAAAATTATCTAGTTGTCCAGAACAAACTAGTCTTCAAGACACTCTCTATCAATCCATAAGAGCCAAAATCATCCCTGTTAATAAAAAATAAAGCTGGTGACTGCTGCTTTGCCTTATGAGAAGCCATATTCCTATTTTATTTCATATTTATTAAAATAAATTTAAAAACTTGAGGGATAGCAAAATTGGCTGGCATCAAAGGAGGAGAATAAAAGCAAGGGTACCACAGACCATGTCCCTGCCCCACAAGGCCATGATGAAGCCATTGCTTTAGATATTCAAGATATGAGAAATTGCCTGAAACTATAAATAATTTGTTCTAAAACATTCATTGGCTAGAATCACCTTGTTTTGTTTTAGTATTCCAAAGCAAGCCTAAAGCATAACATCTGGTAAAGAAGAAAGTAGTTATTTATACTATAAAATTGTTTGTTGGCTTTGTTCCAAATATACTTAAAGTTCTTTTTTGGTTTGTTTGTTTTGTTTTACACCCATTTAAATATGCATTTAAAGGATTCCTGACGATTTTATATAGAGATACCAGTTGTTATATGGGGGATAAAATATATGTCCATTCTATGCATGCTAGCACCAGTTTAATTTTACATATATGACTGAAAGATAGACAGACAGACACAGACAATATTTGACCTGAACATTTCTTATTAGGCATCTGTATTCACAGATATAGTAAGTAGAGTACACCAATTTGCTGAAAATTAGCTATTTTAGGGGTCATTGGTGCTCTCTGAGCTTGCTTGTTTTCTTGCAGGCATTTCATTACCCTAACTGGGTAACATCATCAAGCTAGTAAGGAGTGTTGTTTGCTGTCAGTTTATATTCTGGTGTCTTGCATGTCTGGGTGGATGGGAGCGGTCTTAGGGATCCTTTTGTTGGGCTGTTTACTAATGGCTCTTTGGCAGCTTCTTGATTGCGGTATTGTTTACTTGATTGTTGCTCTGAAGTTAGCTATTTCTATAATGGCTATGGCCAAACTATAAATGCTGAAGAGGTATTTAGGAAATTGTACAAAAATAATAGTGTTATGTTGAAAAACAAAACTGAAATGACCTCTATATGTGACAGTGTTCAAGAAAAAGAAAAATGAAATAAGTCATAAATACTGTGAAAACACTACAACTGCAGGTGTAGATAGGATAACTTTAGAAAGTTAAAATAAAGGTATGGTTTGCTTACAGGATAGCTGTGTGGCCTGTTTGATGTCTATGTTAAGAGCACATCCATAATTAACAATTGAAAGAATGCCATTATTATTCCCCTAAAGGAAAATGAAGAAGACAGCATGGAAAACCACAGGGGGCTTAGTTTGTTAAGCATGTCTGAGAGATGGTTTGGTCTGAATTCTGATTGAAAGGATACAAGAGGTAACAATACCTTACTCTAGGCAGGAGGTCTATGGACCAGATACTTCCTCTTTAACAGGTCTCCATGAAATGTAGGATATTTATTATTTATTTGTTCATTTTGAGAAATCATATACAGTAATAAAGAAAATGGGCTCAAGTTATGAAATGTGTTTTTACCCACTTTTGTTATATGGAAGTCAAAGTTGAATTAAGTCAGGGGAAACATAAAAGTAACTTGAATGCAGTGGAAATGGATTACTTAAGTGTTTGTAATAAAATAATAAGATTTAATGGATCATGAATTAATGTGGATCAGATAGAAAGTGAAAACCTGTACAAAAGAACTAATCCCAAACACTAAAATCTAGACAGGTAGTGGTGGATTCAAAGGCTATATAAGCATAATAATAATATTATCAGTCTGAATGTAACAACTACAGAATGTCTACCAACATAGATACCATATCAGTTAAAATTCAGTCAAGGCCAGCAGCTATAGCCTAATAATAGCTAACATATTGTTTCACCTCTGAGATGGAAATATAAGATCAAAAACAGCTGGAGGGAGATTGAATTATCTAAATCAATGTTTTCAACATTGGCAACTTTAGAAAGTATAGTTTTTAACTCTCCATGCTGGTTGGGGAATTCTGGTAGTTGAAGTTAATACAACTTAAAGTTGCCAAAGTTGAGAAACACAGACCTAACTGATCAATTCACATAAACGTTAGAATACATATTGAGAGGAATGATCTAAACTTCAGACTTTGCCAGTTATTAATAATACTATAATCAGCTAATTAGTCAAAATACAATGGAGGCTATGAAAGATCTTGACAGACTTGAACGTTGGGCACTATCTAACAAAATGAAATTCAATGGTGAAAAAAGTAAGGTTCTACATTTAGGCAAGAAAATCCAAATACACAGGTATAGTTTAGGAGGTACTTTGCTCAATAGTAGTAACTGTGAGAGGGATCTCAGAGTCCTAGTGAACAATCACTTAAATATGAGCCAGCAGTGTGCTGCAGCTGCCAAAAAAGCCAACACAGTACGAGGCTGCAATAATAGAGGGATAGAATCAAGATCACATGAAGTGTTAATACCATTTTACAATGCCTTGGTATGGCCACATTTGGAATACTGTATCCAGTTTTGGTCACCATGATGTAAAAAAGATGTTGAGACTCTAGAAAGAGTACAGAGAAGAGCAACAAAGATGATTAGGGGACTGGAGGCTAAAACTTACAAGGAACGGTTGCTGGAATTGGGTATGTCTAGTTTAATGAAGAGAAGGACTAGGGGTGACATGATAGCAGTGTTCCAAAATCTCAAGGGCTGCCCCAAAGAAGAAGGAGTCAAGCTATTCTCCAAAGCAGCTGAAAGCAAGACAAGAAGCAATGGATGGAAACTAACCAAAGAGAAAAGCAACCTAGAACTAAGGAGAAACATCCTGACAGTTAGAAAAATTAATCAGTGGAACAACATGCCTCCAGAAGCAGTAAATGCTCCAACACTGGAAGTTTTTAAGAAGAGATTGGACAGCCATTTGTCTGAAATGGTATAGGGTTTCCTGCCTGAGAAGGGGGTTGGACTAGATGACCTCCAAGGTACCTTCCAACATTATTATTATTATTATTATTATTATTATTATTATTATTATTATTATTATTATTATTATTATTATTATTATTATTATTATTAAACTTTTATTCATAAAACATGAAACTCATTCAACTGAACACTCAATTTGACTGGCACTAATGGTTGACACAGGTTGCTGCCAGCATCCTAGGTATCAACCAGGTATCTCCTTAAAATGTAAGTTGTTCCGAGTACCACAGCTTTTTGTAGCTTTGCTGAAGTTATTGCAGGAAGCTGCAATTTCTTTATGTATTTTGCAAAGTTTTTGGACATAGTTCCCAGTGCCCCAATGACAATGGGTATCACTGTTACATGTTTCATCCATAATCGCACAGTTTCGATGGCCAGATCGTGGTATTTTGTAATTTTTCCCAGTTCTTTTTCTTCGACTCTGGCATCTCCTGGTACAGCGATATCAATCAACTGTAGGCTTAGGTTGTCTTTGACTGTGATACCTGGCAAGTTGTGTTCCAAATGGCGATCTGTCTGTATTCGAAAGTCCCACAAGATCTTCACCCTTTCATTCTTGACAACTTTTTCCACCATAGTTCCCACAACTTTTCAGACACAGGCAAGTTGTATTTTTTACACAATGCCCAGTGGATTAGTTTAGCAACTTGGTCATGTCTAGCTTTGTAATCAGTTTGCGCAATTTTGCTGCACTCACATATTAAATGTGAAACAGTTTCAACTTTGTCGTTGCAAAGTGGGCAATTTGGATTGTCAGTAGATTTTTGTATCTTTGCTTTCATGGCATTAGTTTGTAGTGCTTGTTCTTGAGCAGCCAGTATTAAGCCTTCCGTTTCTTTCTTGATGGTTGCCATCTTAAGCCATGCCCATGTTAAGTTGTTATCACATTTTCCTTCAATATTTTTCAAATGCTGTCCATGCAAAGCTTTGGTTTTCCATCTATTTCAGGGCTTTTCAACCAGTGGTATGGGTACACCTGTGGTACATTAGCACCTGGCAGGTGGTACGTGACCATCCTAGAAAAGTGGTAGTGGGGGAGGGGAATAAGCTGAACAGCTGAGCGAGAGATGGCTGGAGCTGCAGGGCTGTCAGGGCTCAGTGGAAGTGCAGGATCAGTGCTTCTTCGGGGCTGTCAGGGCTCAGTGGAAGCGCCAGGATCAGTTGCGCTGATCCTGACACTTCTTAGCCCAGAAGAAGCACCGATCAGCTGGAATGTTGCAGCATCTCCAGGGTCTTGTGATTTACATTCAGATGCTTGGCAACTGATTCATATTCATGATGATCACAGTGTCCCAGGGTCATGTGAAGTGACCAAAACCTGCTGCAACCACCCAGCAGATGGGGGGAATAAAAACCAAATACCCCCCACCCTACCTTCGCTGCCAATCCTCAACAGAAATGCTCACAACAATGAAAACCTTGGACAGGAGGAAGAGCACCGCCAGGTGGGCAGGCATGTGTCTTGCTCAGCTGTGGCTTGGGGGTCACTTTTTTCAGTGCCATTGTAACTTCAAACAGCCACTAAGCGAACTGTTGTAAGTCGAGGACTACCTGTACTTCATCACTTTTTTCCTTTTTTTTTGGTCATCAAGTTTTTGACACCTTGCTAGGTGACTGGTGGTACTCGGATGTTGCCATATCCTAAAAGTGGTACAAAGGGTGAAAAGGTTGTAAAGCCCTGATCTATTTAATCTGTCATCCAGCCGTTTTTCCTTATATTCTGCCTTTCTTTCTGTTATTTTTATAACGCTCTCTGTTTTCACAGCCTGCAGCTGTACTTTGATTTACATAGTCATTCAAACTTCATTTTTCTTCTTCTACAGTTGTTTATTATTATTATTATTATTATTATTATTATTATTATTATTATTATTATTATTATTATTATTATTATTATTATTATTATTATTATTATTATTATTACATAGTTTCACCTAATCCTGACAAAAGCAAGCAATCTATTCATCTTTGGCATATCATTGTAAGGCACAATGTATTAGTTTGCATCATTGGGACAATTATATCAGAAGTCTGGAAAAAAACATTTCAGGAACTCTATAGAGATGGTTCAGCAGAACTCTATAAGCCATAGAAAGTATATATTTGATCATTCAAGCTAAAGAAAGTACTGGGTGCAGACTATATCACGCCTAAGTTAATTTAAAATAATGCAGCTTAGCGGCATCTTTTTTTACAGCTGTTGACAAATCTAGGGATTAGATACCATTGTACTTACAGGCAGTGGATATAGAAAGTCTACACACTGTTTTAAAATGCCAGATTTTTAAAAAATGAAAGAAGAAAACAAGATAAATAATTTTCGTATTATTTCCACCATTAATATAACTTATAAGCTATATGATTCAATTGAAAAACAAACTGAAATCTTTTGGGTGGAAAATAATAAAACGCTTACAATAACATGGTTGCGTAAGTATTTATATCTTATAATTAGGGATATGTGTAGACTTTGTATACCCACTGTACAAGAAAGGCAGTAAGACTGATTCTGCTAATTATTGATCCATAAATCTCCTCAATATCAATAAGCTTCATGTGAGACAACTTAAATGGAAATTTGGACGCTGGCTGGAACAGAAAGGTCTACATGCAGACAAACAAACAGGTTTTAGGATAGGCTGCTGTACAATCGATTAGTGTCTCATACTTCAACATCTCATTAAGAAATTCACTTCCCAGGATACCATCCTTTATTAGCTTTAAAGTAATGTTTGATTTCACCTCCTGGATTAAGCTAAAGGACAAGCTGAACAATACTGTACTACCTTTGATTGCCAACTATTATTTCTTATTGGTGCATTATGTGAGAACACATCACTTAAAGTAACATGCAGTCTTCAAGGGCACTTAACAGCAGCCATTTTAACAACCAAGAGTGTAACATGATAGACAATTTCTACATATATTATATGGCAGTTCACCCAAAATTCTACTCTCCTAAATTCTATGTCTAACAGAAAGACATATTACTATATGGCTGTAGGCAGACAATGCAGTAATTCTTCCAAAGTCTCCTACAGGACTTAAAATAGCCTCATAGATGCAACCTTTTCTTGATCTATCAATTTCCAAAGCTACTGAATGGATGCATGAGATATCTGGGATGATCTTCCAAGCTGATGGCAATAAAATAGCCAACAGTAACTATGCAACCCAGTTTGTGGTTAAGGCCAAGCCAGAAACTTAAGGTTGTGAGTTCTAGTCCCATCTTAGAAACAAAGCCAGTAGGATAACCTTGGGTTAGTCCTTTCTCTCAGCTCCAGAAAGATGGCAATAGCAAACCACTTCCAAAAATCTTGCCAAGAAAATTACAGGAACCCAGTTCAAGGCAGTCATCAGGAATCAGTCCTGATTTAAAGGCACAGAATAAGAACTGTGTAACTTGTGTTAGCTTTTCAAGATAGGAAACGTCAAGAAACAGAGGCATCAAGGATTCTAAAAATGTTCTAGAATTTTGATAGAATACAATTTTGAATAGATAGAATAGAATTTTGAAGTTTCTCTTTACTCTATCTTATACCAAGCAAAATTAAGGCATTTATTTTGAGGGTGTTTTTTTTCTCACACTATCCACCTTCTCTTAACATTTTATGTTTCTTCCCCTTCCCACACAAAGGTGTGTAGCAGCTATTTTAAGATTTTATCACAGCCAAGCCCTTGTACGTAGTGGACAGTGGACTTGTTCAACCCAAATTCATAAGCACAAGTTTACATTCTTCTGTTGTGTCTCTAATGCAACCTTATGCATGAAGACAGGCATAAGAGTGTAGACCTAAATATGGCAGGTTACAATTACTGACTGAATCTGACACTCCTTCCCATAGGTTTAGCCCCTTTAAAATTAGAAGATAGATCTCAAATCACATGGAAGTAAGCAATTCACAATAAACTTTTAACTCTGGGTCTTTTACCCTCTTATTTACTGTCCGTAGGATCAAGCAAGCAACAGTAACGTACAGGCAGCATCTGAAAGATATAGAATTTCAATCTGATGCAGCCAATACCCTCCAGATTTTTATGCTGACAGTTTCAGATAAATCATGGCATTAGCTACATACCTAATACAACTGGAAGTCATAAGGCTTCACTCTGAAACAATTAAATGCCAACCTTTCAGCACTGCTGGGAGATAGATATGAGAAGATGCTATGTCCATTATGACCCTGCAAACGAGGATAGGTAGAATCCATTAAGCATGTTTTCCTTTGTTGTTAATTTGACAGGGACACCTGGCACCTAATTATTCCACTTCTGAATAATATTGCAGTACACACCCCCAACAATATGCATTTTCTGGCCATCTGACACCAATCCTGGAATACCATGAAGCATAATGAGGTCCAGCACAGATGCATGCAAAATAAGGCACATGGTATCTATCATGGTCAGCTATATATGCCTTAATGTTAGCCATAAGTTTAGGACTATTTTTTTAAATTTTCTATTAGCCAAAACATTCACATTTTAAGTGAAAGTTCTCCTTTTAATAATATCTCTTTTATTATCACTTAGCATCTATTTTAATCTTTTAGTTTTATCAACAGACACTATTAAATTAAAAGCTGTTTATGGTTTAGGTAGTTCTATTTTTCTTTCTTTTATTGTCTTTCTGCATAGAAAATCTTGTGCAACTGTTTAAACTATTTCCATGCAAACTGAAGGAAATAAGACATTGCTTTTGGATTTTATTTTATTTAAGGGAAGAAAAAGTATTCCTGGATGAAATAAAAGGATCCTGTCTTAGCTATGAAGGAGTGGAGTAAATGCTTTTCACTGTAGTCTACTATTTTTTGCCTACTGAACTTTTTTCCCCATGAATTAACCAAATTGAAGGGAAGATCAGCTGACAGAATTCATCTCTCATATAATTCAGAACAGGAAGCAAAAACATTCTGCAGCAGGCTGCAAATTAATGGAAAGAAATTTAATTTGGGAGGGAGAAAAAAGAAGCAGAAGGTCCTATCAGGTTACATATTAGGTGTGGCTGTGATTTAGAGCCCACCCTTATTCAAAATTGGCTTTTTCTCCGCTCATACTTAATTAATTAATTAATTAATTAATAGTAATTAATTATTGCATATAAACAAAAAATAGTAATTAATTATTGCATATAAACACAAAATATTTCCTCCCTGAAGTACGTAGAAGTCAAAGCCTTTCTATAAGGCTGTGCTCCCACCTTTTCCCATCTACATTTTCAAGTTAATGGGAAATATACTGTAATTCTATGAAGACACCAAGATCCTTTTAACAGGAGCCACTGATTCCCACCTCACTACCTTCATTCATTATAGCATACTATGTCCCAATAAAAGAATAAAATGAGATCAGATGTATTATCAAAACAAATTCAAAAGAAATGTTTAAGAGTGATGAGGTTAGAAACAACAAAAATCTCTTTTGCACAAGAAACATGGAAAATGGAAAGACTAACTTCAGTTTAATATTATTTAATATGTTATCCCAATTGTTTTTAACCATATACATTTTATCTAACAACTAAGTTTCTTATATATCATTTAATTTGATCTTTTAAGTATTTCAGAATATAGTATTTACAAATATTACTAAAATATTTGAAAACAACAAATATGAATAAAAATCATATTACAGAAATTACAAAATTGGTAGGTGACATGAATAGTCTATTTGTTAATAACAGTGAAATAGGTTTTAGCTTAGTCTTTTCATTTAAATACATACAACTTCTGTGTTCCAATATTATAAAGTTGTACTATCGTCTTTCATCTAATCTAATTGCATGAAAATGTAGCCTGAGAAAGTAGAATTGCACAATTTCAAACCATGAAAAAGTATAAGGAAATCATTTCCATATGTTTGTGTGGCAAGTATTTGAGTGCATGATCTACCCTTTTAAAATCAATATATTGTTATACCTGGAGCTCCTTAAAAAAATACCCAGATGAAAAGGTTTGATAGAAATAAACTAAACTGCCTTCCATCCAAATTGATTCCTGTCTTGCTTGGGGAACTGCAAGTTAAAAGAAAAACAGATCTCCAAGAAAACTCTGAGCAAATAAGATGGTACAGAAGCAAGATGTGACAGGAGCATCCTTGGCAATACCCTTGAGTTAATGCTACCAAATGTCCTCAGCTGTCCAGCATAATAAAGAAATAATGCTACCTATTTCAGAAAGATGGAAGACTGGAAGAAATTGTTGTTATTATTATGCATTACAAACATGACACTGCATTCCCAGAGAGTGCTCTGCCATACTAAAATTCTTGTCACAGCAACTCTTAGAAGAAGATATACTAAAAGTTGCATGAATAAATAAAAGTATGGCAATAAATAAATAATACAACAGCCAGGCTCAATGTAGTTAAACATCACTGCCAATAACAGCAGTTTGTCTTCTAATTCATTCCTGTCTTTCTTCCTCTTTGCTTTCTTAGTCATAGAATAATGTAACATCAATGAAGGAAAATATTTGTAGCTCAGGGTTGAAATGAGGGGTCCTTGGTGCTTGTTTTTTTGTTGTTTTGTTTTGTTTTTGCAGACATTTCAGTACCCTAACTAAGTAACATCATCAGTGCTGAGCGCTGATGCTATTACCTAGTTAGGGTAATGAAATGTCTGCAAGAAAACAAGCAAGCTTAGAGACCACCAAGGACCCCTCATAATGTAATATTCCTAAAACCATGCTTATGCACTTAAATTCTAGATTTAGTTTTTACTTATTTAGTTGCTGGTGCATCACTGAGTTGACTAGCTGAAGTAGAAGGCTAATGTAATGTAATATAATGCAATCAGTCAAATGTTGATAGGTGCTTTTTCATCCCCTTATTTTTGCATCAGCTAAAATGACCTCCTTCCTAAAATATAAAAGCCCAATCCTTTATGGAACCTTCTTGTTTCAAGTCCCACAATATAAAGTCATAGAAGTAATACTAGAAGCAGAACTACAGCATTTACAATTTAATTCAATCTACAACTAAGATGAAAGGGACGCGGTGGCTCAGTGGGTTAGGACGCTGAGCTTGTCGATCAGAAGGTCGGCAGTTTGGCGGGTCAAATCCCGAGTGCCGCGTAACAGAGTGAGCGCCTGTTACTCGTCCCAGCTTCTGCCAACCTAGCAGTTCGAAAGCACCTAAAAATGCAAGTAGAAAAATAGGGACCACTACGGTGGGAAGGTAACAGCGTTCTGTGCGCCTTTGGCGTCTAGTCATGCCGGCCACATGACCACGGAGATGTCCTCGGACAAGCGCTGGCTCTTCGGCTTTGAAACGGAGATGAGCACCGGCCCCTAGAGTCGGAAACGACTAGCACTCGTGTGCGGGGGAACCTTTACCTTTACCTTTACAACTAAGATTGCAAAAAGACTGTCACTAAGATGTGGATGCATAAATCAGATCAATGTGATGTATCAAATGCCATGAGAATTAGTCTAGCACTGCCTTCCCAACCTGACATATTGAGCTTCAGTTCTTACAATTTCCACACTAGCTAATCTTCAGGATGGCTGAAGCTGATCAAGAACAATCTAATCTAATCCAGTCTAATCTAATCCAGAATTTGAATTGCTCAGTTATTTTTGAAGCATGCCTCATGAAATTTTGATCTTAGAATCTTTGAATAAACAGGGATTAGAAAGTGTCATTTAGACTTGCTGATTTCTGTGTAATTATATCACCAGCAACAACAATCACTACACTACAAAAGAGAACTTTGGATTCATTAAGTGCTGACACTAGGCCAGTGAAAGAGAGTCTTCAGTGCCTGGTGAAAATTAAGATCAATCTAGAACTCCTTTTGTTCTTTAATAAATAATTGTGCCAAACATTTTAAAAGAAGTTGTTCAGTAGGGAGGAGGGCAACTGTTTATTGGCCTCTTCTAAGGCAAAGAACTTTCCAACAAATAGCCAATCACTTTCATCTCCCATTCAGAAAGTTTCAGCTGAAACAAAACTTTGACTGCTGTACTTCTATAAAAAAGAAATGAACATGATGTAGTCTCCTCATTAACATTCTTGCTAACTTGTATTTACAATTTCAAAAATACAACTTTATTTAACCTTGCTTATGTCATGAACCATGATCTCTGTAAACTGGCTACTCTCTCTCTCTCTCTCTCTCTCTCTCTCTCTCTCTCTCTCTCTCTCTCTCTCTCTCTCTCTCTCTCTCTCTCACCTTTAAACACCATGAAAGTAGCATAGGCTGTGAGCTCTGTCTTTCACATATCATAATTAGGGGAAATTACCTTACATGAAGACTAAGGGAAGTACCAAGATGCTAATTCAAATTTTATTTTTATTTATTTTATTTTATTAAATTTATATACCACCCTTTCCCGAAGGACTCAGGGCGGTTTACAGGGCATTTAAAACAACCAATACAAAAGTTAAAAACAAATTTAAAAAGATTAAATCATCCCTAGAATTAAAAACCCCAGTTAAAAATTCTCAGCCTGGGCCGGAGAGCTCAAAGAGCCAGGTTTTCAGGTCCCGGCGAAATGTGCGGAGGTTGGGGGCAGTCCTAAGCTCCACGGGCAGCTGGTTCCAGAGGGCAGGCGCACCCACAGAGAAGGCCCTTCCCCTGGGTGTTATCCGCCGACAGTCTTTTATCGGCGGCACCCTGAGAAGACCCTCCCTGTGGGAGCGCACTGGACGAAGGGAACTTGATGCCGGCAGTCTCTCTTAACAAATTCAATTTTTTTACTTATTTCCAGCTGTCAGTTTCCTATTTTGCCCCTTCTGATGCCCAAGCGTATGTTATTTACATTTTTTTTTCAAGTCTGGGTCTTTATATTTAAGCTACCAGTGTCTGGAGTCAGAGAAAGCAATATAAAATCATGATGAGATGCAAGTCAGAAAGGCTACTGCTTCTTAAAATTAAGAGTTCAGATGTTATAAAACTTATATTGGATACATGGAACCAATCAATTTTTTTTCCAGGTGAGTAATAGTGCCTCCAGAGCCTGGCCAATTGCCAGAGAATTTCAGCTGCACAAGTTTTCTGATTCCTCTAGGAAACATAAAAATTCAAAGCTGATGAGTATTGTTTTATATAAACTGCTTACAGCTTTTGAATCTGCTGTTATATTGCTGACCACTTACCAAAAATAGTTTGGGCTACAACAAATAAATGACCAATCCAATACAAAAGGACTTAAATATAGTTAACATGGTTGTTCTTCATACATGGGGAAGGCATCTATTGGTTGTGTAATCCTAAACTATGGAGATAAAATAAAAATAATAGCACATATCCTTTTATCACTTCTAAATAATGGTGACTTGAAGAAGGGAAGGAGGCAGCTCAAGGGCTAGAGTAAAAATTATAGCAAATCCTGTCAAACTATAGGAGCATTTCTTAAATTGATACAAGATCCAAAGAAGCAAATATCCTGGAAGAATCTTCACAAGGAACGGAAATTTTAATAATTTGTGCTTTGATATTATGTGTTACATTAATTTATTGTTTAATTCAAATATCATGTCAGTTTCCTTCAAATCACAGTACAGGTGTAAGATCACATTTGCTAAATTCCCATGATTTTAAGTGACAAAAAACACCAAGAAACAGTGTGTGAAAACAAGAAAATCTAGTCATCCTTGTTTTTCTTTGCATGTCTGATCCAATCACTATAGTCCTTATTCATTGCCCAGCTGCCTCTTCTAATAATGTTCCCATTTGCCTTAGTCTTAGCAACAGTGAAGGCAACTATAATACATCATGAAAACAGGAATCACAGCATTTATTCTGTCAAACACATTTCAAATAATAGGCCATAAATAAATGCAACAGAGCTAAAAAAAAGGCAAATTTATGGTATGACAAAAAAAATAAAATACATATATGCAAGCCTTTGCTTAAGGGTCATGACTTGAAAAAATCAGTTTATGAATTATCTGTCATAGAATTTCATGTGGATATTTCAAACTACTTTAATTGCTGTCTTTAGAAAAGTGACAATATGACACACATGAGTAACCATAAGGTTTATAGATCAAGTTCTTTCGTAACCTATCCAAGCTAGTTCATAAAACAATATGCCATATCAAGTATATCTATATACTCTTCAGCTTGTCTTTAAAAAAGAGAGACGCCTACAGAAATAAATTCCCCAAGTTCACAGAGACTTGGATAGCTGCAAAAATAGAATTGAAAGACATGAGTAATTAAATGTGGGTTCACCAGTTATCTAACTGTTCCTCCATTGACTTTTTCCTATTGCACTTCTGTGTTGTTGAGATAGAGAAATTTGTTTTACTGAAACAAGCACATTGATAGAGATAAGTTGTTGTTTTATCCAGTGGTGAAAGAAGAAACATCTCTGATGTCAATGTTCTGATGCAAGAAATGTATTATCAAGATAAAAGATATGAAAGGAGAGGATATATATAATGAATGATCCTGTTATCATAATGGTATTAGGAACATAGTTCTTTTCCACTTTGTAATTCCTTTGAGAAGAAATGCATCTCAGCAACCTATCACAGATAAATTAAGCTCTTCAGCCATTGTTTACTTTCTTGTCTGGAATGCTTCTAAAGCGAAAGGCAGACAGTTACGAGAGATGTACAAATCCAATGTCGCTTACTTACAAATATATACATATGAACCTTTTCTTTGTCTTTTCATCATTTCTAGTTTTCAACACGTTGTACTTATGTTTTTATATTAAATGCTTTTTTCTGTCTGTTTCTCTCTTTGGCTCTTGCTGATAGTTCTTTTCATAGAGATCAGATTATCTACTACCATATCTATATTCTACAATATCTTAGGGAATAATAATAATAAACATAAATGTATACAGTTAAGAGTTTTCCTGAATGTTAAGAAATGAGAAATAAATGACTATGATTTTTTTCCCCAAGGAATTTAACACTGCAGAAGCAAATCATCCTAAATGCTGACTCTCTTAACCAATTTTCCTTTTCTTTTCCCAACTGAGTGACTGTTTCCATCAATCATATGACACTTTCAATATCTGTCAATGAATTAATCCTGAGGGAGCCACAAAGCCAGCCGTTCACTATGTTCTGACAAAATGTTGCGATATTTGCATCATGATGTTGTGACAAGAAGAAAAATTGGCAAGGAACTCATAATTCTGAAAGATGCATTTCCTCTGCCAGGACCTACAGAAAACTTGTTTGCTACATGATCTACTCCTCATTACATTCATTTATCTCAAGAGTGTATTCCTTAAGCTGCTCTAGAGAATTCTATGTTAATGGGGAAAGAGCTATGAAGCTTGTCTTTATTAAGAACCTCATAAGAGAAACTGGCAGAATCCTGACCCTGCTATTTATGCAATGCAAAATGTAAAATAAATTATATTCAGGAACTCATTCTCTTGCCATCCTTCTAGTGCTATTTCATTACACTTCAGTTTGTGGAGGATATCTGAATTGCCTCCACATGATGGCTACTTCACCTGATAATAAGTTCCCTCTCTCACCAGATATACCATTGCCCAATATTTGTGACAAGCTGCCATGTAAAATTATTCAGAGGGGAAACAGAGAAAAACCCATGTTCTGTGCCAGTACACATCTCTAGCACACAGTCACCGAACACAAGACTACAATTATCACATACTGTTATCTATACAAAAATTAAAGCCATCTGCTACATAACAGAGCTCTTACAGGAAAAAAAGTTAATTTGAAAGGATCTAATTTTGAGTAGCAACACTGGCAAGGTCAACACTGCTGAGGTCCTATTTACAGAATTCTCAGTGCATCTAAACATTTTATATTTGGCTTGAAAGTACCAAGTCAAGCATAGCAAACTTAGCATCACTTAGAAGATTAGCTTTAAGGCTTATTCCCAAGGCTTCCATAATTAAATTTCATGACTTCTGGTGAAAAAATTAATCAGGTGATAGTATATGTATTCTATACGACCAACCTGTAGTTCTCCTTGGCTGTGTCAGAAGAGTAGAATAGTGAGTCTGAGATATTTTTTTCCATATTACCCTTTTACCCATTTAAGATTCATCTTTCTCAGCCTTCAGCTAAAGAGGGCTCTGTCATCATTGGCATCCTTCAGTCTCGAGAGACTGTGGTATCGTGCTCTGGAAAGAGGTCCTAAAACAGCATCTGGTGTGGCTAAAAAGGCCAATTCGAGAGTGGCGGTCCCTTCCACACTGAGGGCAGGTACAATCTGTCCCCTGTTCGCTGGTTCCGGGACTGCCTCTTTGCCTCAGCCTGCCGCACAAGTGTCTCTTCGAATTGGAAAAGGTCATGCTGCGTCTTTAGCCTCCAAGCTGAGCGATCAGAGGACAAGGTTTCCCAGCTCAGTAAAAGAGGGCTCAGTAAAAGGTGAACTATCTCTATAAATTTGAACAGTTGAGACGTATGACTACAGAATACCTAATTATAAAATCAGGTAAACTAGAGTTAATACTGCATCCTAAAGTTTCAAATATAAATATTAATTTGCAATAGTTACACTGTTACTAGCATACTCTATTGACTGACATTAGATCATCCCAGCTGTTGAAACCACCTCTAGGCTCAAAAGTCAAGGAGGTTCCTATAAGTACCTGGATAAAATTCATCTAGAAATTCCAGGACTATCAGCTAAACTCCCTAGAAAGTGATGGCAAACTACTTCTGCATGTTGCCGAGATAAGTATCTAGAAATCTGTATGAAATCAACAGAAGCTGAGCCCAACTGAATAGACTTTATCATTTCTTTATTTTTTTAAGGGTCAGATGAACTTTGGCTATGGTTTGACTACATAGCTATAGAACAGAAGTACAAATATAGATGCGAATTTGGTCTCCTGACAAAGATTCAATTTTTTTTCTGAGATTTTCAGAGCAATTGCACACCTGTATTCAAATTCAAATTAATGTCTTCTTTAGCTTTAATCCTAAATCTAATAAGAAGATAGATATAAATATAGAATATTATCTCTTATACGAAAACATTATCATTTTGCAGCTGATAATATGTAAGTCACACAGAACAACCCCAAAAAGAAACAGCAGCAGATGGTTGCATAGAACACTTTGTACTTGTATGTGTGTGTGTGTGTGTGTGTGTGTGTGTGTGTGTGTGTGTGTGTGTGTGTGTGTTGGGGGGGGTAATCCTAAAACCCTAAGAAAAAGCAGTAAAAACCTGATAGATTTAGCTGTCAGTTTTAACAACTCATCTTCATTTACTAAGCAGGGATTCTGAATGTATATTTTCTTGTTTGCGTAGGAATATTTTCTTCAATTTGCAGTTGGAATTTCTGCGTGTGGATTTGCTTTATCAAACTGATGCTAACCATCTTCATTCCATATTGCATTTATCACAATTTCAGCAGTTAATTCTGCTAAATTATATGACCTTACAGGAGAAATAGGCTGTTTCAAAGCAAGTCAGGCAATATTAGAATGGGGAGGAAATGTATGAAAATATATGATTATAAAGTCATGTATGGTATAATTCATCATTTATTTTTCCTGCAAAAAAAGCAGCGTAAAAACAAATAAAATCCCTTTTCTTTTTCAAGTTTCTTTATTTTTCTATTTTCCATTTCTTGCTTACTGAAAATCTTCAGCGACAAGGTATTAAGATATCAAACAATCAGTAAAACAAAATGAGCCTGAATAAAAACACTAATTGAAAATTCAAAATATTATAAAAGTAATAACACAATTAAAATATGCTAATTGTACTATTCATACTGTAAGTAATGAATATTATATCAATTCTGCACAAAGGTGTCTCCACTCTACAAACAAAAAGATCATTGGTGAAATTAGAAGTATGGGAAAATAGGGTTATTTCAACTGTTTATGTTGCTTAGTATAGTAGCACAGTGGGTTAGGAATTGCTATTACTAACAAAGGAAGTAGAAGCATAGCATATTAATCAGGCTTAAATGCATCAAATGTGTTAGGGAAATCAGTGGATATAACTAATAGAAAAAGCAAATGATACTGCTTACAGGTGAGGGAAATAGGACAACAGGGATACTAAAATAGATACTCTGTGTCATTACAGTATATGATGCACATTAAAGGAAAGTCACCCAAAAGTGACATCTAACTAAGGAAAGAGATTGCTACTTAGTGGCATCTGAGGGAAACCTGTGTCAAACTCAATAACTTAAGTAAGAAGATAGTGCAATGGATGAAGACTGGATAATGGGCAAATGAAGAACTCAGAAGAGATGAATAATAGAAAGTAACACAAAGAGAAAAAAAGAGACTTCAATGAAAATGTGTCAGAGAGATCTATTTCAGAAAATAATGAACTAAAGAAAAGCCCTAGCATGGAAATAATTAGGGTGTACTGGCTACATTTTTCCTCACAAGAAAAATATAAATTGTTTTTTTTTTAAGATTATGAATCAAAGTTATGTATTAGTAAATGTAGACTTAATAAATCTCTCTCTCCCTATACAAAAATAAATTTTGTAATGAAATCAGGCATGACTGTTCTGCTCTACAGTATGTCTAATAAATCATTTAAATGTATTTAGTCATTGTATGCATATACTTACACGTATATGTATACGTATATGCCAGTTTGGTGCAGTGCTTAAGGTGTTGGGCCACAAACCAGGAAACTGGGAGTTCTAGTTCTGCCTTAGCAGCAAAGCCAACTAAGTGACCTTGGACTGGTCATTTTCTTTGAGCCTGGGAAGGAGGCAAGGGCAAACCACTTCTGGGAAAAAAACTTGTCAAAAAACCTGCAACAGCTTGTCCAAGCAGTCTGCAAGAATTGGAGGAAAATGAACAAAAGAAAAAAATGTATGCATACTGATTTTCTGTTCTACTATTCTGAAATTTATTAAATATGGTTATGTATCTGCAAAAAAGTAATATTTTACCAGTAAAACAAGACCCCCGAAAACCTGTTGGCATCAATGAATAAAATTAATGTAGTAATCAAATGGCCTTTTGAACAAAGCACTAGATAACCACCGGAGTTACCTTGTAGGATAGTCATTAAATTTAAACAAACAAACAAATTGGCTTATCTAAAAAACATATTTGGATTGTTCTCTGTCAAGATGATGGCCAACTAGGTATGAACAGGAAACAAAGGCATTCTGATTTACATTTGTTTGTTTGCCTAGCTTTACATTCTGATTGCATAAATTTCATAGAAAATAACCTTATTAAATGTTCCAACATATTAATGGTTACTCTTCTCTCAGAAATTGCATAAGCTAATTAAGACAAGCCTGCCTTCACGTAGAACAAGATTTGGCCTGAATTCAAACTGATGAAATATCACCGCACACAAGTGTATGCTATTGCCTTCATCAGTACCATTTCATGGAATGAGACTTGTCATACTGCAGAATTAACACAGCAGAATGAAATTGTCTAGAAATCTTCTATCCTTCACCCATACTAAACTATATTTAGCATTTATTTTCATTCACTGAGAATAACCTGTGCAGAATGTTAATTTACACTTTTGCAAAGCTTCTAAATGAAATGAAAAGTATCTTGTGATTTCATTTAAAATGACTCTGTTGTGTTTTCTTAGTGGTCTTATTAACATTACATTTCAGAGACAAGCTTGCTGAGATCTATCCCTTCACCTTATTTTCCTAGGTTTTTTATCCCTCATTTCTAGTTGTGCATCTTAGACCTAGATACTAAATGTACATCTGCTAAGCAGCAGTGATGAAGTATACTTAATGAAAGCCTTCATCTTGTATTTTCCATCTTTCTTTATATGCCCTTTTTATACTAGCTTCAGGAAAGCCTAATGCAGAGTGAGGACAATTAAATGGTGACATTTGCAATCCATAGCAGTTGATTTTACAATGGTATTTACAGGATGCCAAGCACCAAACCACCAACAAACATTATTGGCAAGGGAAACAGAACAGAAGAATATATGGGAACACTGTGGAAGTCCAATAGTAGATAGTTACTGAATAATTAATTGATGATTTTATATTTGCTGTTGTAAGTTTGTAATTTCATAGCTAATTTGAGGGCCATAAGTCAGATTAAAATAAATGATTATTCAAAATTATGTATCTATGGACATTCTGAACTGATGACTAAAGCTTTCTTGATATTAGACAGAAATATGTTTGGAAAGAAGAAAAGTTAACCAATGATAGGGTTATAGCTTGTTTTGTTCAGATTTTCATTTGCCTTGAAAAGTGTACTTGGGGCATGCTTTGTACACGTACTGTCCCTCAATGATGTACAGGATCTTTCTATCTTAGATGTCCTTAACACAACCCATTCATTGTGGATTAGAGATGTCCCAGCAACCACGAAGAGATAGCACATTTAATTTACCCATGGTCTTCCATCCTGAATTCATCTTTTGCTCATTTCAACACTGAGCTACAAATATTCTCCTTTACCGTTCCATTTTCTACCAATGTAAACTTTGCAGTTCAGATAGTCTAAACTACAGTACCAAAGGAGGCTTTCAGATGAGAATATGCCCTGCTTCTACTGGGCACAGAGGTTGCTATAAGCATGCCATCCCCTCTAATCCTGGGGCATTAATTTCAGGGCCGTTTGCCTTTTGGTTATGTGTTTCAGCATATTCCTACTGTGCCAAACAGCCACTTCTTTTGCCAACAATATCAAACGTGGTAGCAGATCAATAGGCTGCCAAGGTTTGAAAGGTACAAAAGAAGTGGACAAGTTGGGGAGGTGGAAGAATAGTCCCTCACCTAATAATAAAGCTTCTCATTCTACTCTTATGAAGCAGGTAAGTAGTACTTCTTCAGAGGACTTGGCAGACTGCACTTTTTGTAACATGTACAGGGATCTTCAGGAAAACTGCTGTATATGCCTCAAAATTATCCACTTATAGGGATTAGGTGCTGCAGTGCTAATCCTGGGATGGGACTGGAAAGATATGGAAGAATGATTAAGCCATAGGACTGAAGAACTGGCATCCATGAAAAGAGAAGTACAAAGAAAGAATCAGAAGAAGGTATTTTCGTTGCCCAATTCATTAGCATCCCAGCATGCTTTATCATACAGAGCAATGGCTAAAGACTGGTGGAGATATTAGAAAAGTACACAAACATATATGCACAGACACATGGATTAGGCACTGTAGCTTTACTGCAGGGTGAATACATCTTTCATTCTCATATAAAGCATGCATGGGAATATTTTTAGTCTTCTATTTACTGAATAAATAATAATTATAAATATACCCACCCTTCTATGATATATATTGATAAAATCCACCATGATTCTTGAAGGATGCCTTTCCTATATTTTAAAAACTTACAGTAAATTACCCAGATTCTTCATTTCTTTCTTATGCCTATCTTTCTCTCCTAACAAAAGCATCTCTCGTTTTTATGATGTCTAGTTAAGAGTTTAAGTTTTTAGTTTGCTAAGACCCTAATGAAAAACAGTATCTCTTCCCAGTAGCTTCCAAATTCAGACATGTAAAACTAATATTAACAGGTACAAGTGTCCCTCTTTCCAACTAAATAAAGTATGCTAATCTAACAGTGAATTTATTTTTATTTTATTTATTATTTTAATTCCATTTATATCCCGCCCTTCTCCAAAGACTCAGGGCGGCTTACAAGCTTAGCAGTAGCCTTCATTCTATGTATATGCCTGCTTATTAGGGCTTTCACACACACCCCAAGCGGCATTATTACAAAGTCAGCTTAATTGCCCCCAACAATCTGGGTCCTCATTTTACCTACCTCGGAAGGATGGAAGGCTGAGTCAACCTTGAGCCTGGTGGGATGCGAACCTGCACTAATTGCAGGCAGCTGGTGTTACTTAAGGAGGCATTAAAACAAGATAGAACTAAATCTAAGTATATATACTTGAAATCAAGAGGCACACTGCTTGTATAAGTATCTTTAAAAAAACAAATTATTCCCCCCCACCTTTTAACTTCTAAGATATTTGAGTCTTATTTATATCTGGCTCTATTTTTAGGTGTTGTATTTTGTATGGTTGTTAAGTTTTTTTTATATTTTAACTGTACTCCACACAAAGTCACTCTGTGACTGAGATGGGTGGTATCCAACTTCAACAAACAAATAAATTGTAAACTCTCACTGTATTAGTTGCTAGAAAAAGCCCAGTCAGTAATTAGCAAGATGAATGGGCAAAACAGGTCTACAAAGGAATTAATTTGTTATCCAGTCCTTTTTCCTCAGTGATGAATGAGTCTTATACTTCAAGTTTGTACCATCACAAGTTCACTTTATGTATACAGCCAAGAAAGGTAAGAATTTAGTAAATGACCTGCACTAGAGGAAAAATCTTTGAAAACTAAAACTAAAAATAAAAAAGAGGCCATTCATTAGCTAACATTTCAGCGCAATATACCAGAATGTTCTCCTGCCTGAGATCCATAAAATGATTTAGGAATGAGAAAAGCATGTTTGTTCTCCACTAAAAAGGCCATTAAATTCAATGGAACTTATGTAGTGTAAATTTCTAATAACCAAAGCATCAAAATGTGCTGTGTAGGACAAATGAGAGAATGGTGCCCTGCTAGTATTTCATATCTAGAAGCTAATTGGACTGGTGGCAGATTCTCATTTCATGCACAACATCAAATTCATTCCCCAGAATCAGGCAATCTGATAGCTGCCTCACTTTGCCTCATGATAGGGCTGGGCCCTAAACCAGAGAGCATAAGCCGATTTATTCCTAGATAAAATGGAGAATATACTGCTTCAGGTCTCTCACTTTGGGCCTCCCAATTTGATTTTGTAGAATGTCAACTCACTGCTACTAAATATTGCTAGAGTACTATGATTCACCTTCTTTATTATGTATTATAGAAACATTCATTACTCTGGGCCCAGTCTTTTATCCAAAAAAATAAAAAAATAAAAAATAAAAAATCAACATTTCTCATGTCTTAGATTTGAATTAACATCTTTCAAAGCATGGGACAGTGCTTTGGCAGTCTAAACAACACAAAAAGCAAGTAACAGAATTAATAATAAAATTAATAACATATACTTTTAATTAATATTATTAGACCCTTTGAGTATTCACTTTAGAAAGATGGGCTATAAACCAAATAATAACATAACAACATAGCACAACATAACATAACACAACATAACATAACCACAAAAAATTGTATGACAACAGAGAAATATGTCCTTGTATTCACTCTATTAAGCATTCACTCTGTAATTTACTCTTCTGTAGGTAGAGTGGAACAAAGAAAAAATATTTACATGGAGGTTTTGAATGCTCAAAGCTATACACCATGTAATTCTTTCCTAATGTTAATTCACAAATCACCATTAACTTTATTTTATCCATTTGCAATCCAGGACATAGCAAATGATTTGAAAGAAAAATTTACCCTTATTATATTACTAAGTTTTATTTTTGAGATATGAACAGCCATTTGGTCTGCCTGGGGGAAAAATAAATTAAATCCCCAAATATTTATTATGTTTTCAAGTAATTTTCAAAGCTGAAAGTTTAAAATATTTTTACACAACATTCCAACTCTTCCAAGAGAAAATATAATACAAAAATTAAGACTACATAAAGTAATTATTAGATTCACAAAGGACTGTTTTAAATACATCAGTAGGAAATCAATGATGTAAGATGTTCAGTTTAAATTCTTATCCGGCCTATTTCTTATTTACGTGCATACCTCAGTAGGGAATTTCTATGTTAACTCACAAGTCATTCTGCTAATCAAATGCATGACACCTTCTCACTCTTTGAATATATTTTATCTTGGTCTCCCATAGTTGCTAATATAAGTATCAGTGATGTCAGAAATGTGTTCTTATTAATTTCAGCAAAAGAATTTCTGAAAGGAACCCTGGTGGCACAGTGGTTAGAATGTTGTGTTGCATAAAAATCATGTTTCTTTGATCATCATTTACTGAGAGCACAGAGCTGGCCTTAAGTCTTAAATAGCTGATAGGAGTTTGAAACCACCAAATCAGCTTGTAAAGATTGTTGTAATAGCTCCACCTCCTTCTTCTTAAAGTAAGATTAATAAAGTGTGCAACATGTTTATTTCATTTTATTTTCCTAGATATTTAATATTCATAGATTTATCTTTTGTAAATGAATTTTTTAAAGAAAGGTATGCAGGCTGTTCCAAGTCATAAATGCATGTCCTTCTAAGATATTTAACTAAAATATTCACAGTCATGTAAGATAAATACTTAGCCAAGGATCGATAGTACATTTATGGTAGGTACAAATGTATTTATGGATAACTGGTGCATCAAATTTATTATTTTCAATTTTAGACTTCAGTTACAAATAATTAAATATTTTATTTTGATTATTGTTTCAGGGCTGAATATTTATAATCAGGGCTTTTTTCCTCTCATAGAGCGCTCAGAACGGCATTCCGGCACCTTTTTTTGACAGATTTTTTCAACTTTTGCAGAAGCTGTGCTACTCCCTCTATTGGCTTTTGAAAGTCAATAGGGTCTTTCTTTGTTCTCCTTCCGGAGAGGGAGCTGCTGCTGCAGTGTTGGCTGCAAGCAAAGTTCAGAGGAGGCAGGCAAGGCCACCTGAACCATGGCTTAGCAGCAAATGTGAAGGAAGAGGGCCTGGGGGGAGGGGGAGACCCATTAAAGGTCCTGTGAATTATGACACTGGCCATGCCTGTCACCAGATCCCTGTGTTTAGGCAGGTTGCAGGCTGATGCTGGCAGTTAGTTTGTGCCAGGGCATGATTAGGTAAAGGTAAAGGTAAAGGTTCCCCCGCACATGCGTGCTAGTCGTTTCCGACTCTAGGGGCCGGTGCTCATCTCCGTTTCAAAGCCGAAGAGCCAGCGCTTGTCCGAGGACGTCTCCGTGGTCATGTGGCCGGCATGACTAGACGCCAAAGGCGCACGGAGCGCTGTTACCTTCCCACCGTAGTGGTCCCTATTTTTCTACTTGCATTTTTACATGCTTTCGAACTGCTAGGTTGGCAGAAGCTGGGACGAGTAACAGGTGCTCACTCTGTTACGCGGCACTTGGGATTTGACCCGCCAAACTGCCAACCTTCTGATCGACAAGCTCAGCGTCCTAACCCACTGAGCCACCGCGTCCCTAGGGCATGATTACATCAGCCCAATCTAATTTTATAACCATGCAGGATTAGCAAGGTAAACTTTTCTTCAGTTAAAGCTGTCTCTTGTTCATTTCATGGAGACATCTGGTTAGCCTTTATTTTTGCAACAGTATATAACTGGTTTGCATTGTTTCCTTTATGGTGTCCTTACGTCCCCACCCCCAACTCCCAATCTATCCTACATCTCTGAGATTTCCTGACAGTCAGCCATCCAAGGACTAACTAGATTTGACCCTACTTAGCTCCAAGCTCAGGAGGTGGTCCTCAATGGTCCCTGAGAGTGAAAGTTAGCTTTCTAAAAGATAGTCTCCTTTACTCCCTCAGCCAGGAACTGTGTCTCATGGCTACTATTTTAGTGGTTATCTGGATTCTTGCAGATTTTGTACATCTATCTGAAGTGGTAGTCTTAAGCATTTTTTTCATAAATTACTTAAGGATATGCAACTATATTTTCTCATATTTATCTAATGTTACTTTTGCATCTGCTTTTTTCCAATCCATTTTCTTTCTGTCAATAATTCCCGAAGAATAAGAAATGTAAATTGTAAGCATCTCATAGCACAGTTCTATATCATTGTTAAAATACACTGGGCAATTATGGACATATTCATTCATATTCATAAATAGATTGAATTGTAACACTTTCCCTCTCACCTAAGCCTGTTCTCTTGTGTCTATAATTTAAACATAGCCAGGCCATTTTTATCAGCAGTTGTAAAGAAATAGAAACAAAATGTTTAACTTATGTATTAATAACAATTTATTTGCAATTCATTATATTGTCAGTAACATGACTCCATCAGTTAAGCACATATATGTTGAAGGCAGCATATGCACTTGTATTAGACATCTATTATCTCCCACTGCTAGTCCTTCCAAAAGGAATTCAATATATGTCATACTATATATGCAAAAGTTGTCTCCTCCTCTATTAAAGTGCAACACATCATTTTCCAAGTAGAGAAAAAAAATTCCATCTTTACCATACCCATCTGCAGTATATAAACATGGAGAGCTATCCCACAATTTTTCACCCCTATTAATTTGATAAAACAGAACTTAGTGTTCTAAGTTCATCATGAACTAAGTCTGATGAAAATAACTATTTTGCCATGAATTAATAGCATGCATTTTGGGTTATAGGAGCATCTCATTCACTTGAAACAATGTGATCATATCTTTAAAATGGTATGTACAAGCCATCAATAATGTGGTTGCTAATGTAGGTAGGTCCGGCTTATGAGCTGTTTGTATTTAAGGAGATGCTCACAACAAATTCTAGTTTATTTGGTGAATGCCTGAAAGATGCATTAAGAATTGAATATATATATATATATATATATATGTGTGTGTGTGTGTGTGTGTGTGTGTGTGTGTGTGTGTGTGTGTGTGTTGTGTGTGTGTGTGTGTGTTAAGTATTTGTCAAGTCTTTATTAGCAATTTGAATAATTTACACAAATAATGAACTGTCGTAAGTTGTGACTATAGCCTGCAGATAGCCTTGGGCTAGGCTGAAACAGGAAAGAAGATTTAACTAGAAAGGTATTCAAAAAGACTTGACAAATACTTAACACATATATCTCCCTTGTTTCCTAGCTAATAAAGAGAGAAAGAGCCTGTGGCCTAGGGGTTAAAACAACTGCCAAATATATAATTAGCCCAGGTTGGAATCTCAGATAAAGGGTATGACTGACTGATGAGAACAAAATAAGTTCGAAATGGCCATATCAGCCTCCTAAATTCTTTATTAGCAATTTGAATAATTTATATATATATAAATTATATAAATAAAAGTTTAACAAGATGAGAGTTCCGGCAACTTTTTTTTTTAGAAAAAAAGCACTGTTTATAGTACTGCCACTTTACTTGTTAATTATAATAGGGGATGCCCAATAGAGTAGCACATGCTTCTGAAATTACTTCTTCTCCTTATTGTACTGGCAGGTCATCATCCAGAAAGTTTGTTTAGGGTGATCATCTTTCATTTGGGGAGTGGTTTGGATGTAAACATCTGTGACCAAACTCCACAGAATTTTGCTGGTAAAGTTGCTCAGATTTTTTTAAGTCTTATTTCTATAGGAAGATTCCATAGTGGTGAATAGGGTGCTATCTAACTATATTATCTGAGATTCTTTTGGCCTGTCCACACCAAAGAAATAAATAAGTTGTCTTCTGTAACATGTTCTTCAACCCTTGCCTTCTCTAGCTATTGCACTGAGGAGGTGATGAGGTAACCAGGTAGATTGAGAACATTGTTAACCTATTGAGGGCGAAGCCAGCTGCTGGAGGGCAGAGCCAGCTCACAAACAGAATGGCTGTGTTGAGATGGTGCTCCAAATAAGCACGCCAATTCCACAGCTGCTTCCCCATACCCAGAGGACTTTATAAAGCCCCAGATCTCTCAGAGGGAGATCTGAAAGAGAGGCACCCAGCAGAATGGTTCTGGACGGTGGTCTGAACCATAAGAAGCAGGAAAGCCTTGGAGAAGTCGGGTGGGAGAAGGAGATGGCCCAGAATGGCAGCCACGAAGAAATGACAGCTGTCAGCTGTACAAAAATAGCAGTGGTTTAGCAGGACAACAATACAATGAACCTGGTGGCGTGAGTACCCAGCGAGCCTTTACAAGTGATCTAGAGCATAAAACCATTCCAGAGAATTTCGAAGAAGCAAAAAAGAGAAGGGAAACACCAGAGCCACAGAGACAGCAGTGATAAAGAGTTTGGGGGAAAAGAGGCTTTACCTTAAAGTAATAACATTTACAAGTCAAAAGGATTAATGACTAAGGGTGGTTTCTCTTTTTGGTTCTTTCAACAAAGCTAAGAAGAAAGTTAAAAACTTGGAAAAAGAAAGTGCTGACTGAGCAGAGAGAGCAGACATTTTGAATAAGACTGACTAGCAATGAGGGAAGAGAGACGCCTATAATTTAAGAAGAAAGATTCGCACAAAAATAAAGTAAAGAAATTGCTCTAAAATTGCTCTAATAAATAAAAAGGACAGCTGTAACTGATCTGAAGGTTCAGGCAAATAAGAATTAATTGAATATAACCTATTAGATGATTGAACTGGAAGAGACTAACTAGGAACAAAAGGTTTAAAACTTAAAAAGGGTGAGAAAAACCATTTATTTCTCTACCTTGCTGAACACCCTAACACGTATAACTGTTAAGAGACTAATTGTAAAACTTGGACTGTATTGCCAATGAACTGAATACTTGTTATAATATTAAAGTGCATCAATTGTCATATTATTATTATATAAAAGGTAAAAGTTCCCCCGCACAACTTTTTCAGGTGTGGTGGAGAGAAAGACAAAGATTGTACATAAGTGGGAAGGCTGGATTGATGTCACTCCGAAAGATGACAAGCATCCCCAACCTAACAAGAGTTGGGACTGGAAGAAGGCAAATAAACCCAGGAGAAGGTTGGCTTATAGACAGAAAAAACAAAAAGATAAAAGATGGATTAATAAACTATGCAATGAAGTGGGAGAGATGATATACCAGGCTGAAGGGGAAAAAACACGTAAACCTCTATATAGACGATGAAAAGATTAGTGAGGGAAGAATCCAACAATACCTCATAAATGCCGATCTACCGAAGGTCCCGGAAGAATTCCAAAATATACTAAATAAGGACATAACACTTCAGGAAATTATAGAAGCAATTAAAAAACAAAAAAGTAATAAAACACCCAGCCCTGACAGATTACCATCTGAAATATATAAAAACCTCCAAGAACTTTTGAGCCCAACTTTACTAGATACATTTAATGAAGTATTAAAAGTAGCAAAGATCCCAAATTCATTACGTTAATCCCTAAAGAAAACTCTGATTTGACTCTCATTAAAAACTATTGGCCTATTTCTTTATTAAATACGGATTATAAGATTTTCATGGCAATAATGGCAGAAAGATTAAAAAGATACTTGGTTGAATTTATCCATACTGACCAAAACAGTTTCCTGCCCAAAAGGCAAATAAGACATAATGTTAGGATCATATTAGACACACTTAAATACTATGAATCACATAATGAAAAACAAATGGCATTATTTTTTGTTGACGCACAGAAAGCATTTGACAATGTCAAAAGGGATTTCATGCTGACCCAACTCAAACATATGGAATTTGGGGAAAGATTCATAAACATGTTCAAAGCAATTTATTCTAAACAAGAAGCAAAAGTAATTATAAATGGAGAATTAACAAAAAGTTTCAAATACAAAAAGGTACGAGACAAGGCTGCCCACTTTCAGCATTATTATTTGTACTCTCTTTAGAATTCTTAACAAGAATAATCTGAAAAGATAAATTGATTAAAGGCCTAGAAACTAAAAAAGAGATATTTAAATTACAGGCCTATGCAGATGACTTAGTCTTTATTTTGGAAGAGGCCCTAGAGTCCGGAACAAGACTATTACAGGTTTTGGAAAACTATGGAGATGTAGCGGGGTTGAAGATTAACAAAGAAAAAACTAAAATGCTAGTTAAGAACGTGACCAAATCACAAGAAAATGAGCTTGTAAAAAAATTAATATCCAAATAACTAAAAAAGTAAGATACCTGGGGATTCAACTGATGGCAAGATGCGTCAAACTTAAAAGAGAAAACTACGATAAACTAATAGACCAAATTACAGCGGATTTAGATAGATGGAAAAACCTGCAGCTCTCTTTTACGGGGAGAATAGCGACAATACTCCCTAAATTACTTTTTCTATTTCAATGCATACCAATTAAATTAGGCAAAGACTTTGAAAATTTAAATAAAATTACATCCAAATTTATTTGGCAAGGGAGGAAACCGAGAATTAAATTCAAATTATTACAATATGCAAAGGAAAGAGGAGGATTTGGCCTCCCAAATTGGGAAAGATACTATCAGGCAGCAACATCTGCTTGGATAAAGGAATGGATACACCTAAGGAATAGGAGACTGTTAGCATTAGAAGGCCACTACATGCAGATAGGGTGGCATGTGATACTGTGAGACGGGAAACATAAGGCACACCAGTATTTTCAGAAGCATTATATAAGATGGACACTATTAGATGTGTGGACTAAAATTTAAAAATATATATATATATAAAAATTCCCAATTGGATATCGACATTGGAGATATTTATGCCCCCAAAATGTATGAATTTAGGAAAGGTAATTACATATAAAGACATTTTAGATGAAAGTGGAGAGTTGAAAACAAGGGAAAAATTATTAGAAGATGGTGTAGAGCTAGAATGGTGGGCATATCTGCAAATACAATCAAAATACAGAAAAGATAAAAAAGAACCCGGGATAAAATTAGAACACACAGAATTAGATAAAATTCTATTAGGAACAGAAGATAAAATGATAAAAAAGATATATCAATATTTATTAGAGCAAGACATGCTAGAACAACAAGTAAAAGTCACAATGCTAATTTGGAGCAAAAGGTTTGGCTACAGTATCAATCTAGATAATTGGCAATTATTATGGGACAGGAACAGGAAGCTAACATTAGCCATCACCTATAAAGAAAATCTATATAAGATGTTTTACAAGTGGGATCTTCCCCCCACAAGACTAGCAAAAATGGATTAAAAAAAACCTCTTTGATATGTTGGAAATATAGAAAACTGCCAGGGACCTACTATCACATGTGGTGAGAGTGCTCAAAAGCTCAAGAATTTTGGCATCAGATAAAAAATTGGCTGGAAGAGATATTATCACAAAAAATCGAATTAAAACCAGAAACTTTTTTATTAGGGATTACTAAGGATATATTCAGTAAAGGATCTTTATATTTAGTACTGCACATTTTAACTGCAACAAGATTAGCCTATGCTCAGAAATGGAAGGGAAAAGAAACCCCCACCGAAGAAGTAATAAATAAAATCCTATCCTGCGCCAAAATGGGTAGGTTAACGTTAGAGCTTAAGAACAAAAGTGAAACAGACTATTACGAAATTTGGAATAAAGTGTATAAATGGCTAGAGTTAAGGAGGAAGGCTGGGACAAATGTTGATTGATAAGTCGATAGCTTAGAAATCTTTATGCCAGTATTCTCTATAAGATAGAATTGAAAGTTAACTATAATGTACATGATCAAAACAATATTTACTAGAGAGTTCACAGATTCTATATGTATATTTTGTTATATTGTAAAGAGACCTTTTTCTTTTTCTTTTTACAAGGTAATACTAATAGCATTGTTTAAACCAGGGAAGTTGTATCATGTCCTCTGCATTTTCTGTGTTTTTAACTGTATATTCAATAAAATTTTGGGGGGAAAAAGAGAGAAAATTGTTAGCCTCTTGTAGAGGGGGAATTACCAACCTTCTCAAAGGAGGCTTTGTATGTTTATTTGTATCTTGTGTTTATTATTTTTATAAATAATTTGTGGTGAACATATCCAACAGACTTTCCTCCTCTTTTCCATACAACAATAACCCTGTGAGGTGAGTTGGGTTAAGAGAAAATGACTGGCCAAACTGGCTTTCATGGCTAAGGTGGGACTTGAACTCACAGACTCCTACTTTTTAGTCTGGTGCCTCATCCACTAGACCAAACTGGCTCTACAAACTATAAACTGTTTTGTAGTCTGTTTCTCCTGGATTTATATATTTTAGATAACTAATATCCACTTATATTACACACTTTATAAGCCACTAAGTTCATCATATTTACTGCTTTAAGCATCACAATGCTTGGATTCTTTAAAGCAGAAAATAAAGTCTGAAAAAAATCTGACTTCTTTAGTGAACAGCAGAGAGGAGTATCACTCACTCAAAATCTGAGGCACTATAGCCCTACCGCCCACAGCCCAGTGCATTAATAAGGTAAAAGACAATAACAAAGTATGCTAGAGTTGAAGAAGGCATACAGAAAATATAAAGGATCATGGGAAATAAATTCATATTTTGCTGTGAAATCTTTGTAATTGGCCATGCAGTTGAGTAGCCATTTTGTGACATCAGTCTTCACAACACTTTTAGAATTTCTGGTCCATTTCTGTTGCTGTCCAGAAATGCTGAAATTAAATGTTTCAATCCTTAAATAGCATAATTAATATGTGTACCTGGGCATAAGTGCCAGTCTGGAAAAGGAACTCTTGGATAATGGGAAATAAACCAGTACCTCCTATAAGAGAGAAACCAAGTGTAATGAGAATAAACAAAATGGGGAAAACAAATTCTAGAATTTTATGTTTAAGATTTTTATACTGCTTTCAAAAGTTTACATCATAATGAGATGAGCAGCCATATTACCCACTTAACCAGATTTTTATGAGTTTATAATTCATTTTACGTTGCCCAATATTTCAAAAACATCTGTGATATATAACAATATTAATAGGTACTACAAAAGACAGAGCAAGAATTTTTCCCTTTAAGCATTTAGTTAAGACACATACTACTTTTCCTGGAATATCAAAGTCCATATCTCTAATCTGAAAAGATGTTTCTATTGCATTTATTGGAAAGTTTGCTTCAAACTTTGTGTAGACCATTTGTGTACAAATGAACCCTTGCAAACTTTCCAGATTGCTTCTGCAAGTGAGTTTTCAAGATTACATTTCACTTCCTGGTGTAATTTGCCTCCAGAAACTGCACCAGAACCAAACAATAAATAAGAAGGAATGCTAAGGGAAAGGAGGATGAAACCGCTTTTCTACAACCGACTTGCACTGAATAAGCCAGGCTTCCTTTCTGAAGACATTTCTGGCCAACCCAGAATTCATCTTATATAATAGGTATATTGTATTGCATAGAAGGCTTCTTTTTCTAGGCATAATAGGGTTGAGTGTTCTTCAGGTTTACAGAAAAGATTCCAGATTATCACTTCTGATATTGTTACTACTATGCCTTGACAACATCCGTCCACTTCTCTCACAGTATCATTAAGTTCCAAATTGCCTGCTCCTATCTTGAATTAACTAGACAAGATCAAGACATTAATTGAATTTTTATCATTTCTCTGCACTGTTAGAAGAAGTTGTGAGAGACTTACAGTCCAGTGGACAAGCCCTTGATGGTGCTTTCATAGTTGCCTTTATTAGCAGTTAACTGAGAACTGGTACCTTCCCTTAGAAGCACAGAGATCTATAAGCAATTCTATATTATTGCTAATCACCACAATTGGGTTTGATCTCTGCAGTTTAGATTATTCCAATAATGTCACACTCTTACTTAACATTTGTACATCCTTATTTTTAAATTCACCTGCTTCTAGGCAAGACTCATGCAGTTTATCATAGTGAAAATTTAACCAGTTCTCACTTGATGTAGTTTGTAAATAGCAATCAAAGAGAAAGCATGATTAGACCACTTTCTTTCTGTATTTCATACATTATTTCCTAATATGTTATTCAAAGCAGACTTAAATGAATTATTAGAAAGAACTGAAAAGAAAAAAAAGGATGTACAATAGCACTTCAATTTCTGAAACAATAAGCTCTAAATTAATTTCATTGCAACAGAATTCTGAAAATCCTAACCATTCCTGAAAGGACACAAAAGGAAAAAAGAAAAAGAAGAATATGACAGTAAAATAGAAAAATGTGTTGAACTAGAGGAACTTATTTGTCTTCCAATAAGAAACAAGAGCTTTCCTTTAAAAGAAACAATCCACAAAACATGCATATCACCGCAAACTCAATTTATAGTGATTGTAGCACAGCTTGTAATTTGCATTTAAATCAGGCATCATCTTTTGCAACCAAGAGAAGGCAGCTTTCCCAAATATTAGCAAGGCACATTGTCCATTGTTTTTGAATTAGTAATGAAAATGGTGCTTTTAGTCCACAATTAGAAGTGATTTTCCACAAATAGTGTAAATAATTCTCTAAGGAAAGAAACATAAGAAATATTTGAGTAAAAGCAAAAATACAATTATTTTTATTTTATTTTATTACATTCTGTATACTTTAAGTTTTAGTGATTTTCTTATCAAAATTGAAGTGAAGTTTCAGTACTGTAAATCAACAGAAATTCGGTTTACACAAAATTCAAAATGTATTTTTTCAGATTTGCTTAAAAATTTGGTCAATATTGACTCTATTGATGTATTTGGTTGACCTACCATTACATAAGGTAACTGATAACTATAAAATTAATGTGTGGTTTTTCTTGTTACCTCACTGAGACATTAAAACATGATATCACCAGTGTGAATGTAGCTCATTGCAAGGTTTGGACTATGGAAAACAAACTAGCTAACTATAGGTCTATGGAGATTCTGTATAAATTAAAGAAGACAGAAACCCACACACACATAGACCAATATTTACATTTTGATTCACAACACTCCCTGGAGCACAAGATGGGAGTTGTCAGAACCCTACACCACAGAGCTGAAGGCCTGCCTAGCAACAAAGATGGAAAAGAAAAGGAACTAAAACACATCAAGGAAGTCCTCAGAACTTGAGGGTATCCCAAGTGGGCCTTCATCAAATCTCAAAAAAGACCCATCAGGAGCTCCTCCATAACAGATGAAGAAAACAATAAATGAAGCAATATAGTCATTCCCTATGTTGCAGGAATATTGGAAAAGCTCAGGAGATCTTCAGCCAACACAACATATGTGCACACTTCAAACCCAAGAACACACTAAGGCAGAAGCTTGTCCACCCCAAGGCTAAAACACCCAGACACAAACTGAGTAACATGTTATATGCAGTGCAATGAAGTGAGGCATGTGCAGATCTGTACATTGGGGAAATAAAACAACAACTTCATAAACATAGGAAAGCAAACCTATCAGGACAAGATTCACCAGTCCATCTGCATTTAAAAGACAAACGCCATTCTTTCGAAGACAGCAGAATCTACATTTTGGGCAGAAAGGACCACTGGTTTGAAAGAGGGATCAAAGAGGCCATCTGTATCAAAATTGAAAAGCCCTCTCTCAACAGATGGGGAGGGATAGGACATCATCTATCTCCAGTCTACAACACAGTTCTTTTAACAGTTCCAAGAAGGCTCCACACACATTTGCACTACTCAGGTTACCTGAAAACTCAGATAAGCCTCCAGGTAGCACTAATGATTCACTAAAAGAATGCAAATGACCAGCTATCTGCAAGGAATATAAATCTTTCCATTGCCCACCATCCAGTCAGAGCTGAAGAAGCTCCTTGGATGAGAAGGAAAATGTCTACAAAGAAAAACAAGAAAGTCCAGTTGCCTCATGAAAAAGCATCTTTGGGATAGCTAACTATAGGCAAGAACAAGTTGCACAGAGCCATCATGTAGTTGGTTTCCAAGAGTGCTACAATCAAATTATTGTAAGAAGCAAAGATGAGTCAGAATCAAATAATTATTAGTGAGACAGAAATACCCAAGAGCTTTTGAAGGCTTTGTTTCAAGAACAAAGATAAGATGAAACAGGATAATGTATTATATCCCTTTCTGTCCAGCAGAATCCAATGACTAGCTAAGCTGGGAAAATCAGTTTAGGCAGTGAAGATATTTTAAAGCTGTCACCAGCAGTTCAATGATTCTCCACATCGTGCTGAAATTTCCTTGTAAAGAACAGCATGACAAGGGTGCTAAAGTTCAACCAATGGGCAGTGTTATGTGCAAGATGGAAATATTTTCTTCAACATAGCATTTCTCTGTGGTCCAAAATAGGTGAAGTCAAACTGTTTGTACCATTTCCTTATTCAGAAGGTTTGCCATCGGTCTTGCATAGGCTTAAAACACCATTTTTTCACTTAAGAAATCTGAGAATGCTCAATAATTAGAGTTGTAGCTCCCATCCTTTTGATGAATATAACCTTTGACAAGTTGTAGGGAAGTCAGGTGTGGCTGCAGAACTGATTGAAGCTGCATACCCTACTGCACATGATAACTGAATATCAGTGTGATATTTTCTCAACTGGACATGGCATATCGTTTGCTTTGGAAAGGGATGCATTTTGTAGTAGCAATGCATTTTGTATAATGATCAGTTTGAGACCTTAAAAGTTAGCATGGACATTGTGGTTGTCATTTGTTCATAGTTTGAATACCATGTTGTTTTCTAGCCAATTTTAGGCTTTCTTCCATGCAGCTGCACACTGTTAGAGCTTCAGGATCTGGCCTTCTAAAGAGCAGTCAGAGTTGATCTCCTCTAGGACTGACCGGTTTGATCGCCTTGCAGTCCAAGGAACTCGCAGGAGTCTTCTCCAGCACCATAGTTCAAAGGCTTCAATTTTTTGGCGCTTAGCCTTTCTTATGGTCCAGCTTTCACAGCCATACATTGCAACTGGGAAGACCATAGCCTTGACTATATGCACTTTTGTTGGCAGGGTAATGTCTCTGCTTTTTAGTGTGCTGTCTAGACTTGCCATGGCTTTCCTCCCAAGGAGCAAGCGTCTTTTAATTTCTTTGCTGCAGTTCCCATCTGCGGTGATCTTGGAGCCCAGGAAAATAAAATCTGTCACTTCCTCCATTTCTTCCCCATCTATTTGCCAGGAATTGAGAGGGCCAGATGCCATGATCTTGGTTTTCTTAATGTTTAGTTTCAACCCAAGTTTTACACTCTCTTTCTTCACTCGCAACAAGAGGCTCTTTTGATCCTCTTCACTTTCTGCCATTAGAGTGGTATCATCTGCATATCTTAGGTTGTTGATATTTCTCCCGGGCAGTATAGGACAGTATAAGACAGTAACCCAGTGTTATATGACCTGTTAAATTTGGCTGTATAATTACCTAACTGGATATACAGAAAACCTTAACATCAACTTCACACTGCACTGTGAAGGCAGAGCCAACATTCCATATATTTTCCACTGCAAAATTTTAAAAAAAGTTTTAATCAAAATAATTATGATAGATCAAATATCACGGATCTCTCACATCTTCCCATAGACACAATTTTTCTAAGAATTTACTACAGTGATGTGTGAATATAATTGTATTCTTTAAATGCTACAATATACCAACCATTTTCCCAGGAGAACATTTTCTGGAATCAAGACTTTTTTTCTTTGCCAAAAATTCACTTCTTTAATTTTAAACATACATGTTAACTTTCAAAAGAATTCATCTTTCTTTCTCAATCCTACAGAAGAAAAGTTAGAACTGCTATTCTTGGTACTCAAAATAAACTTTTAAATCAAAAGGTTGTAATTTTATTAGTAGAGTGCAATTAATCTTCTTCTAAATGCTTTAAGAAATAATCATATTTCATAATTTAAAATATATGAAATTAATACATTTAACAAATAACCCTATGTACTTCTGACATTGTAGAACACCTCTATTGCTAAGCACATTGATTTGTGCTTAGAGTGTAAGCCGCCCTGAGTCTTCGGAGAAGGGAGGGGTATAAATGGGATTAAAATAAAATAAAAATAAAAAATAAAAATATTTTGAATTTTATCTTCCTCCTGTTCTTTTCAAATGGATGCATTTTGTGAGCTGTTCATAAAATATAATATTTTGTAATATTTTAGTAAAATTTCAAATTATATTTTGGGACAATTTAATCTGCAACATGTGTCTGCTAATAGCTATTAATTGATGAATTACCAAAATTACTATGCAAGCATCTAATTGAAAACAAGTATAGAATGGTTAAGCATGCTGGATTTAATCCCAAATTAAATCCCTCACTGAACAATAGATTATTTCTTTTAATACAATCTCTATCACAAGATTATTCTGTAGAGCAGGGGTGTCAAACTCAATTTCATTGAGGGCCACATCAGCATTGCAGTTGCCCTCAGGGGGCCAAGTGGGGGTGGCCAGGGTGGGTGTGGCCTACTGGGTGGGCGTGGCTAGAGTGTGTATGGCCTACTGGGTGGGCATGGCCAGCTCTACATCGTTCGCATCAAGGGTGCCTATGGGGGCCTGGTCAGGAGTGGGACAGAACTGAGGGTCTCTGGCAGAAGGAGGGTCTCTGGGCCAGGACCAAGGCAGTGGGGGCTGTTCCCTCACTGTTTCCAGGATGGCTTCACGGGCCACATGAAACCACTTCGCGGGCCGGATCCAGCCCCCGGGCCTTGTGTTTGACATGTCTGCTGTAGAGGTATGCCATCATGACCTTTTCAATGAAATGCAAAATATAAATAATAATAAATATGAAGGTATCTGTGAACTCTTACTAAAGATGCTAGTAGCAAAGTTTTTATTTATTTATTTATAAAATTTATAGGCCACTCATTTTATCTCAAGGTAAATTGTATTTGAAGTCTGGTCAAAACTTTCTATATATAGTTTTTATTAAGCTTTTTTAAAAAAATAAAAAATAAGATAAAGTAATATAAAATATGGAAGAAAAGGGGAAATGAAATAAAACAAAGAAAAAGCAAAAAAAATGCAAGTAAGTGGGGAAAGCTAAAGAAGAATAGAAAAGAAAGTAAAAAATACAAAGAAGTAGCTTTTGATATAAGTACAATTATATTTTAACCTTTCTCTCTAAAGGTACATACTTTTATCCATTATGTATTCTGACTAATCATCAAAGCCATAAATCACAAAATCATTTTTTTCATTTTATGTAAAATTTCATAAGAGATAAGCCTGGCCAAGGCTTTTTAGAGCACTATAATCTGAAAACACTTTAAAGTGAATGTAAATATAATTTTCACTTTAATATGAATACATAAAATAATACATTAGAAGAACTATTTCTTATGAATAATGTGTTATATGAGCTATCAAATTTGGCTGTATAATTACTAGCCAATTTTCCTATTTTTTCCACCATATACTAGTGGGTTTTCTAAGAAATGAATAGATATTTAGGATTTTTTCTTATAATCTACAGAAAGACACATATAACTTTAATATCAGCCCAGATTTCTCAAGTGTATTTCAATATTAGAAGTGTCAAATTGATTTTGTTCTTAATTTCAAAGATACTATACTTCTTATCAGCACAATGTTGAGTTAAACAATGACTTCATTAAGATATATTTGTCTCTTTAAACATTCTTTCGGATTTTAAGTCATAAGAACTATTTCCTCTCCCCTTTTTATTTGAGGATATTTATGATTGATTGGTTCATTGAGCCTTCAAGTAAGTCTTGAGTTCTGGTAACTGCCTGGATTATCCATGCTGTTTACTTGATTTCTATTAGTAGTTTGCCATTGCCACATTAGTTCTAATGCACAACTAGAACTCATAGTCTGCCAGTTTCTGATGTGATACCTAAACCATTGGCCCAAACTGCCCTAGAAATCAATAGTGGGAGAGCCAAATCTATCAGGACAGTACAATATGGCATGAGAATATTTAAAAAGCACTGGATGTGCTTATTCATAATATCCAAACAAATATTGTTGACCATGTAGATCATCGTTATTTAGAACTGTGATGAACGTAAATTGATAAAGAAATAAATCAAATTCAGAAACTATGTCTTAAAGCATATTTAACATATAGCTGAAATATATGTAGTTAGAGCAACACAAAAATATATTTAGTATATTTAATATCAGCTAGTTTGATCAGCACAAAAATGTGATTAACCAGTAGCAAGATAAAATTACTGATGGATGTATTAATTTAGTTTATGTAATTTTAGCACATTTATGTATACTTTTTAGTTGTATTAATTATAGTTTTATGTATTTTTGGGTTTTGGCTTTTTTATGGTGTTAGGTCACAATTTATGACCATATTGAATCTATTCATCCTGGCAATAAATCTGTATTAACATATACATTATGATTGGTGTTGCTAAAGGTGGTTGATAAGAGACTTTATTATAAGAATACATTGTAGTTAGATACTTTTTCTTAGGTGCCTATTGCTAAGGTCATATATTGCAAAACAGGTTTCTTTGATTTTGCCTTAGCATAAAACAAGAAGAAGTCACTTAATGACTACCTTGTTCAGCAGTCATTCAAAATTACCAAGAAGCTGAAAAAATAACTTTACAACCAGTGCCCTCATTTATGATCTTTGCAGAGTTCCTCAGTCATGTGATCACCATTGTCCTGTGTCTGACTGCCAGGCCTGTCCCAGCTTGGCATTTTCCCTCTCCCCTTTTATATGGCAGAATCAGTGGTGGGATTCAGCCAGTTTGCATCGGTTCAGCCCACAGGAAGTGCCCACAGGTGCACAGGAAGTGCATGTATGTCACTTCCGGAAGTCTGTTGTAGGCTTGGGAGGCCTGGAGGAGGCCTCCCAGGCTTAGAACGGCCCACAGGAAGTGCATGGATATTGTTATGTATTCACATGTTAAAAACGTTGTATATATATTTAAACAGGGCTGAGGTAAAGCCGCGGCAGCTTTTGACAGCTGTCAAAAGCTGCCGGACAGAACTACGCAGGCGCCAACCGACTGACAGCTCTCGGCTGTCAAAATCACCTGGCAACAGCACGCGCTACCGATGACAGCTCCGAGCTGTCAAAAACCAGCCGACTCCAATTGGCGAAAGCGAACGGCGCGGGAAACCGGCTCAGCCCTGATTGGCCAAACCGTTGACAGCTGCTAGTATAAATAGGAGCAATGTTCTTCTGTTGTTTGCCTGGTTCGTAAATAAAGTTAAGTTGCTTAACTTGCTGTCTCGCCTGCTTCTTCGCTCCAAAGTACTGGCGACGAAGGTGGGATGCCTGCTTGCATAGCTGAAGTCACCGCCTAAGGGGAGAAGAGATTTTTCCCCTTAGCCTGAGCTAGTCACTCGCTGAAGTCACTTGGGAGCCTAAATCCCACACAACGCAAGCAGCTGCACCCACGACTTGACAGACAGCATGACGAACCACGGCCACATTCGAGAGTTCAACACTCGCCACCCAGAATGCTGGGAATCTCATCTAGGCCAGGTAGAAGGATACCTGGTGGTGAAGAAGATTATGGACGACCGGGCGAAGGCAGTCGCCCTCCTCTGGCTCAGCGGGCCCGCTGTCTACGATGCCGCTGTGGGACTCTTCAGTCCAGAACCAATCGCCACAATCTCCTATGCTGATCTCACCGAGGGGCTGAGTAAACACTTCATGCCCACGAAGTCAGAGCTCTTCTGGAGGGTAAATTTCGCCCGAAGAATACAGCTCCCTGACGAGCCCGCCAATGACTTTATAACCCGGGTCAGACACGCCGCACAGCGATGTCGGTTCCCGGATTTAGAGGACCGAATCCGGGACCAAATCATCATAGGGCTTAAAGATGAGCGGCTGAGGAGGAAGCTGATCGCCAAGCCCGCACTGACACTGGCTGAAGTGGCTAGGGAAGTCATCGCCTACGAGGGCAGCCATGGTGACAACCAACGTTCCCCTGACAGCGGGCCCAGTGGGTCCGTGCACCAGGAGGATGGCGGTTTCAGCGGTCCAGAAGATGACGACGTCTCCATGGACATCGATGCTGTGCAGCGGCGATTCGAAAGGCTCAGGCTGCAACGCAACAACAGAGGGGCCCCTGCCAACAACCAAAGGGGCGCTAACTACCAGCCAAACAGGGCTAAATGTGCCAGCTGCGGCAGAAGCCACCCGAGAGCAGCGTGCCGGTTCCGCAGTGCCAAGTGCCATGGATGCGGGAAGACAGGTCACCTCAAAGCCGTGTGCCGCAGCCGGGCCCAAGAAAATCTGCATGAACTGGAGGTGATGTCCGCAGGTATGAACCAAAACACAACCAGGGTCAGGCACAAATTCAAACCCCTAGTACTAAACGTAAAGGGAAAGGCGAGGGAACACACAGTCCACAGCACCCTTAAGCCCAAAGTCAAGGTGGACGTCCTGATTCACGGAATTCCCTGTGAGATGGAAGTGGACTCTGGGTCCTCCGTCTCACTCATTTCTTGGCAAACTTACAGGGACATTTGTAACCGCAGCAGAAAACGGCCCACCCTACGCCCCACCAAACTCCGCCTAGCGGATTTTCAAAAGACGCCCATTAAACTCCGGGGAAAGGCTTCCGTTCCAACGGAGTTTAAGCAATTTAAAGGACCCCTTACTATACTAGTGACCCAGGAAAACAGGACCAGCCTGCTAGGATTGGACTGGTTTGAGGCGCTAGGGATAGCGTTGACAGGCGTCAACGCCACTCAGCTGTCAAACTTAGAATCCGTCTGCCTTCAATTCGCGGACGTCTTTGACAGCTCACTAGGGAAATACACAGGGCCGCCTGTATCATTAAAACTAAACCCGAATGTAATGCCTGTCAGAATCAAGGCGAGAAGAGTTCCCTTCGCCTTAAGAGAAAAAATAGAAACTGAACTAGACCGATTAACTAACTTAGGGGTCCTAGAACCAGTAGAAGGGGCAGAATGGGAGACACCCATAGTGACCCCAATTAAGCCAAATGGCCAAATCAGATTATGTGCTGATTATAAAGCGACCCTAAACCGCGCATTAAATGCCCATGCCTACCCGGTCCCGGCTGTCAAAGACATCCTCTCGGCCATTAAGTCAGGCGCCATTTTTGCTAAGTTAGACTTGGCGCAGGCGTATTTACAGCTGCCTGTCACCCCTGACACCGCCTTAGCACAAACAATCGTTACCTACAAAGGAGCATTTAAAATTAACCGCCTTCAATTCGGCATCTCTGCAGCCCCAGGGATCTTCCAAGAAATCATGGAAAAAACACTTAAAGGGATCCCTGGGGTCTGTCCATATTTCGATGACATCCTAATTGCAGGGAAATCAGAAAACGACTTAGCTGACAAATTAACAAAGGTGCTCCTTAGATTCAGGGAGGCTGGCCTTAAATTAAGACGAGACAAATGCTCCATTGGGGTGCCCTCAACAGAGTTTTTAGGATTTAAAATTGACGCAAAGGGAATTCACCCCACTGAAACAAAAATTAAAGCCATTAAAACAGCACCAACCCCTAAAAATAAACAGGAACTACAAGCCTTCCTAGGTTTAGTTAATTTTTACCATACCTTCCTGCCTCATAAAGCCTCCATCGCTGAACCCCTCCACAGGCTATTAGATAAAGGCAAACCCTGGAACTGGTCACCTCAGCACGATAAAAGTTTTAACCTACTAAAAAATTTACTGACTAGCAATGCTACGGTGGCACTGTTCAACGAACAGCTACCCTTATGTCTGGCTTGCGATGCCTCTCCCTACGGCATTGGAGCAGTCCTAAGCCACTTAACTAAGGAAGGTACGCAAACCCCTGTAGCGTTCTATTCTAGAACGCTGTCAAAACCTGAGCGCAATTACGCTCAAATTGATAAGGAGGCTTTAGCTATAGTTGCTAGCGTAAAAAAGTTTCATGACTACCTATATGGCCGTCCATTTACCATTTTTACGGACCATAAGCCCCTATTAGGAATCTTTACAGTAAACAAACTAACGCCCCAAATATTATCTCCCCGCATCCTGAGATGGTCTACCTTTTTGTCAGCCTATTCATTCACCTTAGAATATAAACCAGGGAAAAGTATGGGCCATGCTGACGGGCTTAGCAGACTGCCCCAACCAATTATCGACCCAGACCCAGCACCAGCTGGAAAGATACTGGCTATCTCAGAACTGCCTGAATGCCCATTATCTGTTAAGGACATTTCTGCAGCCACTGCTGCAGACAAAACACCGGGCAGAGTCTTAGGCTATGTCACGTCTGGCTGGCAATCCACACCCCCAGACCCAGAATTCCAGCCTTATATTTTGAAGCAAAAAGAATTATCCACCCATCAAGGATGTTTATTATGGGGCAGCAGGGTAATCATACCTGAGAAGCACAGACTAAAGGTGTTAGAAAGCCTCCATGAAGGTCACCCAGGAACCGTCAAAATGAAGGCTCTGGCCAGAAGCTACGTCTGGTGGCCAGGATTAGACAAGCAGATAGAAGCACATGTAGCCGGCTGCTATCCCTGTCAACTTGTCAGAGCAGCCCAGCCCCAAGCTCCCATACACAGATGGGAAACTACAAAGACACCCTGGTCACGCATCCACATAGACTTTGCAGGTCCATTCCAGGGACAAACATTCCTAATAGTTGTGGATAGCTATTCAAGATGGCTTGAGGTGGCCCCAGTGACAAGCACAACTTCGGCAGCCACAATACAGGTTTTAAGGGGATTGTTTGCAACACATGGGCTTCCGGATGTAATAGTTTCCGATAACGGCCCCCAATTTACTTCCTACGAATTCCAGAGTTTCACAACGGCGAACTCTATTAGGCACACCACTACGGCTCCGTTTCACCCATCCACTAACGGCTTGGCAGAGGTGATGGTGAAGTCGACCAAAGAGGCACTGCGGAAAATCATCACCGGCAACTGGCACCGCAGACTGGCTCAATTCCTTTTGGCACAACACACCACCCCCTGCACAACTACAGGAAAGTCTCCAGCAGAACTCCGCTGGGGCAAGAGACTAACTACCAGATTGGACCGTTTACATCCCGACAGATCCCCTCCAGACCCAGAGCTTCCCCTCCAGTACAGAACTCTCAGCACAGGGCAAGCTGTCTGGGCAAGGAACTACGGAGGGGGCAACAAATGGACACAGGGGGTTGTCATTGAACAAACAGGTCCCCTATCATACGTCATAGACACAGGGAACAATTCCCACATCCGCAGACACATCGACCAACTACGGCGTCGCAGCCCACAAAATATGGGGGAAAGGGGGAACGACGAAATGCAGGCAGAACCCCCGCCGCAAACATTATCACACCAAAACCCCCCCGATCAAATTGCACCACAACAAGACCCCACACAAAACGACTCTGAAACGACGGAGCCAAGTCCCCTGCCCCCCGAGCCAGATCCTGACACGCCTGGGGAAAGGGAACGACCAGCAGAGACAACCCCCCGGCACTCCGAAAGAATAAAAAGACCCCCCGCCTACTTGGAAGACTTCGAATGGGGAAACCCAAAAAAGAAACAGTTGGGGAAACTTCAACTCAATCAGAGGGAGGGGTAAGGGGTGTTATGTATTCACATGTTAAAAACATTGTATATATATTTAAACAGGGCTGAGGTAAAGCCGCGGCAGCTTTTGACAGCTGTCAAAAGCTGCCGGACAGAACTACGCAGGCGCCAACCGACTGACAGCTCTCGGCTGTCAAAATCACCTGGCAACAGCACGCGCTACCGATGACAGCTCCGAGCTGTCAAAAACCAGCTGACTCCGATTGGCGAAAGCGAACGGCGCGGGAAACCGGCTCAGCCCTGATTGGCCAAACCGTTGACAGCTGCTAGTATAAATAGGAGCAATGTTCTTCTGTTGTTTGCCTGGTTCGTAAATAAAGTTAAGTTGCTTAACTTGCTGTCTCGCCTGCTTCTTCGCTCCAAAGTAGATATCACTTCCGGAAGTCCATTCTAGGCCTTGGAGGCCCAGCCTGCATCCAGGCAAAGAACCTGTTGTTCAGGTATTTGAATCCCACCACTGGGCAGAATGCCATCAAAGCAAAGCAGGGCTGGAGCTTTGTGATGGCAGATCTGACACTGACATTGTTTTATCTTCCCTTATAATGTTGAGAGATTGCAGAATTACAAGAGAATAAATAGCCACATAATGGGGAATGCACTTCAAAAGGAATGCAATAGCACTGACAGCTCCCGACACACTTGGAATTGGAAGCCTCAAGCACACTACAGAATCAGCCTAATATATTCCATGTACCTACTTACTCTCTTATAATTCCTTTCTCTCCAATCTTTCTACTCTGTGAAGGGAGGGAAGAAAAAAGTGGGTCAGACACAGGAGAGATCATTGTCCCCCCACACAGCATAAAGATTGTTTAAACAACTGATGGCTGTGGGAAGAAAAGAAATCTTGGCACACTTTAGATATTGTTATAATAGTATCCAATCATTGTGGCCATTACAGATTTGAGGATAACATCCTCATTAAAAAGAAGACATAGGAGATGGGACTTCATGGAAAAAATATTGTGGAGGAGTCACTACTGGTCTGTTGAGTCTTTTAGCATGTTTGAGAGATATTCATCACCTTTTCAGATGACAATTTGAGAAGCTTAGCTTTTAGAATAAGACTAGAGCCTTAGTCCCAAGAGGTACATTTAATGTCATCACCCAATATCTTGTAGAGGCTGTTGTGTACCTCTTGGGACACCAAATGCATGTCCCTTTTCAGGCTTTTGATGAGACATATTCCCTTATATGTATAAAGTAGGATATGTGGCATGTGTAAATCTATACATGTAACTGAGAAAAACCACAGAAACATCACAGTCATTAATTTAAATTCCCCTTTTTTCTGACTCAGATAACAAATCATATATTCCAGTAAATCCCATTAATGTTTGGTTCATGATCCCATAAGCCAAGTCTGCAAAGCTTTATTCCTAAATTAACAGCTAGTAAGTATGCTCATTCCCTTAAGTGAATTCAAAATATCTGTCTTCAACATTGACACGAAGCAATTTTAATATGAAGTCCAGTGTCCGGGCAAACTAACTGGAGACCTGTTGAGTTTATTAATAGTAGTAAGGATAAGTATTAAGCAGCCATTAATAACATATTCATAAGAAAGTATGTTGTACATTTAATAAGGCTGTGGTAATTGCTAAACTAATTTTAAATTGTTTTTCATAGGAATCCTTTCAATAACCTGCAATATTGCTGCACCTAGACTTTTATATCATAATGTTTCTAATACCTATCTGATACCTCATCTGGACTTCAGGGAAGACTAAGGAAGATTATCTTGATAGAAATTTGAGAGACCATTTCCTAAGCAAAAGGGACTGAAACTTTTTTTTAAGCCCAGAACAAGAAGATAAGATTTGGAAACAGCTCAGGATTATACTCCTCTAATTCGTATAAGTAAAGAAGGAAAAGGAGTAGAACACAATTAGACTTGTGGATTCTGTCATTATAGTCAATCTCAATAAAAGTGATTTTAGCCTTTCTGGGGAGTTGATTTCCTGATCTCATCTATCTAGTAGGTCTGACATGTCCATTGAATGGCTGACAACAAGTGAATGAAAAAGATGACTATGCAACAGCTTTATTAAGGTTAAGAAAATTGTAACTTCTTTAACAGACTGGAATCTCTCCCCAGTTTGCAACCACAGAGGATCAAATAGTTTTTCTGAGAAAAGCATTATGAAATGGGGTAATAAGTTTTTTGTGATTGTAAGACAGGAATAAAACAAAATCAGCCATGAATGTTGGCAGAACAGTTGCTGGAATTGGGTATGTCTAGTTTAATGAAGAGAAAGACAAGGGGTGACATGATAGCAGTGTTCCAATATCTCAGGGGTTGCCACAAAGAAGAGAGAGTCAAGCTATTCTCCAAAGCACCTGAAAGCAGGACAAGAAGCAACGGATTGGAACTAGTCAAGGAGAGAAGCAACCTAGAACTAAGGAGAAACTTCCTGACAGTTAAAATAATTAATCAGTAGAACAACCTGCCTCCAGAAGCTGTGAATGTTACAACACTGGTAGTTTTTAAGAAGAGACTGGACAGCAATTTGTCTGAAATGTATAGGGTTTCCTGCCTGAGGAGGGGATTGGACTAGATGACCTCCAAGGTCCCTTCCAACATCATCATCATCATCATCATCATCATCATCATCATCATCATCATCATCATCATCATTATTATTATTATTATTATTATTATTATTATTATTATTATTATTATTATTATTATTATTATTATTATTATTATTATCAAGCCTTGAACCTAGTAAAGGCTACCATAGCAGTTTCTAAATCCTTCTCCAGTAATGATTTTGTTTATCTTCTGTGTGGAAGACCTTCAAATATATTTAAGTAAAAAATGACTTTGACCTGAAAAACAGCAAAAGGTAACATAGTAAGATATATTAGATAGTCTGGTTCTGTTTCCATCCCATTTTGGTCAATTAGAAAAGAAAGACTCCTGGCCCATGATTAGTCAAAAGTATACTTTACCAAAGTTATTACAGAAGAGGCAAAACTGAGCCTGAGATTTTTACCCTCAAAAGATGCAGTTAACTTTCCCTTGTACCTGGCCAACCCCTTTTGTTGTCAGTCAATGTCCAATTAGGTGTTAATAAATTGTTCACTCCTTGTTACCTTGGCAACAGAACTTTCAGATCTCCACCAGGTTATTATCCTTATACTTTATATCACCACTGTGCGCGCTTCATTAATTCCTGGTTTCTTCTAGATATATGGCACAGGGCCAGATCATTTGTGGACCCACTCCCCTTGACAATATCTGCCTGCACCATCAGATAAGGTAGAGTGGGCACATTTTAGGTCCTCTCTATTAAATGAAGTCATCTGATGAAACTTTCTTCTTAGCTATGTGTGCTCTAAGGAACAGCTTCTGCCTCACAGTCTGGAAATCTCTATCTTAGTCCTCTGGAAGGCCACAAAAATTTAGCACTTCTCCCAGGTACTAGATTGGAATTGGAGTTGTGCCCAAAACATATGTATTCAGGATAGAAATATTATAGAGCCTTGACTGTATGTAATGTTTTTAGTTTTGTATATTTTGTGTGATCACAAGAGCCACCTCAGGTTATGTTTTATAAGCTGGGACACGGTGGCTCAGTGGAGGGACGCAGTGGCTCAGTGGGTTAGGACACTGAGCTTGTCAATCAGAAGGTCGGCAGTTTGGCGGGTTGAATCCCGAGTGCCGCATAACAGAGTGAGCGCCTGTTACTCGTCCCAGCTTCTGCCAACCTAGCAGTTCGAAAGCACGTAAAAATGCAAGTAGAAAAATAGGGACCACTACGGTGGGAAGGTAACAGCGTTCCGTGTGCCTTTGGCATCTAGTCATGCCGGCCACATGACCACGTAGACATCCTCGGACAAGCACTGGCTCTTCGGCTTTGAAACAGAGATGAGCACCGGCCCCTAGAGTCGAAAACGACTAGCACGCATGTGCGGGGGAACCTTTACCTTTACCTTTAACTACTGTAAAAAATCATTTGAAAAAATAAATAAAAGTATGAAATAAATACAGACTTTGCCTTAATGAATTTATTATAAACAAATGTTAGAAATTCTATTTGCAGTTTCCAAGATTCAATATTTATCTCAAAGACTACCATAAATGGTACTTTATTGAACTCTGTGTAATTTAAAGAAGGGAAACTCTATGACAATGTTAAAAAAGAATTATGGAGAAAATTATTCAGCTTCTGAATTGGAAAGTTATTTCAAGGTGAAATGTAATGTAACATTGTGATACATATGTATCTAAGTCTAGCAATAAGTATCTTCCTCCAGTCTTTCGAATATTGATTTTTAACCATGCTTCAAATCACATTAAATGAGAACCTTTATTATGGCCCTTAGCCTAGGGAACACAACAATAAAAATACATAAAACTATAATTAATACAACTAAAAAGTATACATAAATGAGCTAAAATTACATAAAATAAATTAATAAAGTAACATTTATGTATCAATATCTAACATTTTTCCTTTGAAATTATTTTTTTATTTCTTTAAAGAGACAGTGTAACTTTGGGCTACATACAACATATACAGTACAACAACAACGATGATGATAGTGGACATTGCAGTACCTGGCCAGAGCAGGATAGAAGAAGAAAAAAAACCTAGATAAAATCACAAAGTACAAAGACCTGCATATAGAAGTACAGTGACTATGGCAAAAGAAATCAAAGACAGTACCACTAATATTAAATGCCTTGGGCACAATCCCAAAATATCTGAAGCACTTCTTGAACACCTTCAGCATTAATAAAATCACCATCAGTCAACTGTAAAAGGTTACTCAGAACAGGTTACATCCTGCAATAATAACTTTAATATCACCAAACAAACAACATATTCCAAATCTACTCTAAACATTTGTCTGATGATGAACCAGAGATACAGGCACAGAAGAGACCTTGGAGGTCTTCTAGTCCAACCCCTGAATGGACAGGAGACCCTATACCATTCTGGACAAATGGCTGTCAAATCTCTTCTTAAACGTTTCTAGTGATGGGACACCACAACTTCTGAAGACAAGCCACTCCACTGGTTGATTGTTCTCACTTTTAGGAAATTTCTCCCCAGTTTTAGGTTACTTCTCTCTTTGATTAGTTTTCATCCATTGTTTCTTGTCTTACCTTCTAGTGTTTTGGAAAATAGTTTGACCCCCTCATCTTTGTGGCAGCCCAATGTGTAGAGTAGCAACAAATCAAAACAAAACCACAAACAATTGAAATGCCAAATGGCCTAATCATCAAGAGATATCAAGGTGAAGCCTACAAGCCTACATATTTTCTAGTGCCATTCAAGTTTTTTTAGTATGGCACCAATAACTTTCTAGACCCTATATATAAAAGAGACAAATTGGTATGTTTGAGAATTTCACATGTAAACTGTGAAGTATCATCATAAAGCTTCTGTCTTTAGACTGGCTCCCTAGAAATTTGTGACTGTAGCTCCAGTACCTCTGTCTAGCACTGCCACCGGATGAAAGGAAATTATAGGAATTATACCAAATTTCCATCTTTTTTCATCATGAGAAATAACAAGCCATTGCCTACCACATAATTAAAGAAATACTCTGTCCACTACAAAATTAAATACAACAGTGAAAAATGATTTGGTATCGCAGGTTTGGGCATCACCCAAATGTACTAATAGAAGTATGAGTATTGGCCCTGATTTGATTCAAATTGTCAGTTCTGCACACATGACCAATTCAATCCAATTCAATTAGTTCCAAAGTCATTAAGCTGATTTAAAGATACCCAATTTGATCAAATAATTCAATCCAAATAATCAAGTTAATTCAGTTTGGAGAGTCAATTGAATTATCTTTGAATCAAATTATGATTTAGATTAAATCTTTGCATGGACCTATTTGCTTTGCTTCATTGTCTTAATGCTGTCATGAAAAACTAATGTGGCACATTTAGTACAGAGTAATGGAAAGGAAGAAACAGGTTTTACAGGCACGTGTCAATGGAAGAATCTTCCTGTTGACAATAAACTAGATTAGATTTTCTGTTTAAATTATAATAGTTATAATTATTTCTGATGTATCATTTATACAAGTTTGGTTAGCACATATTTTACCTTTGATCTGTGTGATATTTTTAATATTCCCAATTTGATATTAAATTTTAGATTTACAAGTGATTTTTTTTCTCTTTTTTAAGGTGTCAAAAGACAAATTAATTGTGATAGGATACAAATGAAATAAATAAAGCCTTTTGTCTTTTATGACAATGTGTACAAATACTGTCATTTGGAAAGCCTCCTTTAAATATTTTTACTGTAACAGTTTCATTCTTGCATTTGGCAAGGAAAATTCAGCAATACATCCAGGACCAAAGAAGCATCCTGAATGTTCTCCCACAGAAATATCTGCAATTGTTATTCTCTGAACAAAAATAGGTTTCCTTCCTTTAGCTATTTGTTACAAGCTAAAATGATGTCAAAATGGCAAATGTGCTATCACATCATTGAGCAAAGGATGCATGATATAATTTAAACCTTAAAATCGGACCACCAACTTGTTTTATTTGGGTGATGATGTGCAACATGTATTTCTTTTATTTGAAGGCATTCGTATCTCCCACTGCAGGCATCTATATCTCCTCTTTTCAACAGCTTACAGAGGAAATATATTCACTGAATTCATTGACTTGATGGAGTACAATATAGGTATGATTTTTTTTTATTGTTAACTATATATAGTTAGCATGCTTAATAGAAAGGCATAAATGTGCCCAAACAAGTGAAAATAAAAGGAAATAAATCTGAATCACATTTACAGATGAAATCTAATAGACCGCATATTCTCAGCTGATTTTGAAACTACATTAATTTAAATATTTGCGTGGGGGTGTTAAGTTGTCCTTGGACTCTGAGTGGGTTATAGCTTTTTTTAAAAAAAATGGTTTTCAAAATGAAATCTATTGTTTTAATAGAAAAGCATGATTTAACAAGATTAGTCGCCTGTGGTTTTTTTCCCCCTTCGTTTCTTCACCCTGTGGCAGTTTCGCCTGGATCATGTTATATACATGAAGTCTTCTTAGTGCTTTGTACATAATCAATTTTGGTTGCATATTCATGTTTTCCAAGCAAATAATTTTTGCTTGTTCTTCCTTATATCTAGAAGGAAAGACATCCTGTTACCTGGAAATTAGCTAGTGTACGCTTCTGTGCTACAATATTCTGAAAGTTTTATTGGCAGGAAGATGTTTACCCAGATCAAGACAGTGTTACAAATTACTGAAGGAAGGGAAAAATCTTGTCATTTGTAGCTCTGCTGTAAAGTTCTGCTAAAAGGCCTAACAGGAGGAGAAGAAATGTAGGCAGATGCTGTATATCTAGACTGGCTCAAGTAAACATTTGTGCAACACATCTTCCAAAACACCAACAAAACCCACTTTGTTTCTCAAATCAATTTACAGAGGTTAGCTTTGCTTGCAGTCTTTTCTAACAACACCTTTGTACTGACAGACGTTCAGGTTGTCAGTATTAGAAGCAGGGGGCAAGGGAGAATTCAAAAAGCACTAAGTGTTTTCCCTTAATCATAAACTGGAGTGTTCTGTTTTATCTTCATTCCTTCCGTTCCTGTCAGAAGAAGCAAAAACTTCCCGTCTGGATTTATCCTGATGCTTCACTGGCCACTAACAGGAATAAACGGAGATCTACAGCATTCCATATTCCATTAAGGGATAGACTGGATTTTGTAATAAAAATGTCACAATAACTGAACCAAGCAAAAAGCCAGCACCCTAGAGAGAATTTGTTTAATCATTCTCTACTGCCAGATGTCAAGCATGTTTGTTTCCTAGTTGCCATCAGACTCTTGCTGACATTTGTTCAGACACATGGTGCTCTAAAGATGTCCATGTGTGTGTGTGTGTGTGTGTGTGTGTGTGTGTGTGTGTGTGTGTGTGTATTTTCATGCGCGCGTCTGCATATGTAAAAAAATTATGGAGAAGGAAGTTCTGGCTTTACAACTGATATTTGATAAACTGCTGGGTAAAGAGATATTGAAAAAGCAATAAGCTTGACAATTCTGTTAAAGCTTGATAAAAATGCTGCCGGTCTTCCAAACTGCAATGAGCAAATCAACACTTCCTTGTTAATCATGTCAGGAGAAATAAGATGTGGCTCTTAGTTTGCCTTAGGTGCTGAAACAATCTTGCTCGGCTTGGTTAGAGGAATCTGAAGAATAAACAACTTCATCATACTCGGAAGAGTTGCTTTTTTGAGCCAAGCAAGAGATTCTATCGTAAACCTAATTGTCCCATTAATAACACAGACCTGCTCTGTGTAATATTTGTAAGAAATAAAAGCAAGCTCTGCCTTGCATTTTTACTTATCTGCATCACTTGGTACTAAATGAGCTTGATCCTACCACCAATATTGCTCAGAGCATTGCTGCTGGTTCTGTCCACTATTTATAGACCATTAGGACCAGTTAACTGAAGGAGAGAATCAGTCTTTTAGTTCTTAAGATGCATTTAGACATAATGATCACAGGAAATTCCTCATGCATAAGCAAGCATCATTGTGTACATCTTAGATGTATCTTATATTGTCTGGTAAGAAATGTATTTATGTTATGTAGCTATTAAATAATTATAAGTTGTTCAGATCACAGGTGAACAGATTAATATTCTTCTCAGCTACATTATTAAACCTTTATTCTATTGACATGGAATGAACACATAGACCTAAAGTTAAACCATTTTGCAAAAAACTAAAATCAAGAGTATCTGAAACATGACTTCAAGAGATAGTTCAGCTATCTGTATTTTTGAAGCAAGAATTTACTGATTGCACTAATAATAAATGCCCTACACAATATTAATATTTATGTGCATTGCTTTATATGTGCTCTCTGCTTATGTCTAATACAACAATGTGACATGTTGTTGAAACCCCACATTGACCTTTTCATTATGCTGCACTTCAGCTGACAATCTATTCATTTCCATTCTAAATCTTTTAAAAGAGGACAAGAAGAAACAACAGTTGAATCTTTAAAAGGCCAAATGATCATAATCTAAAAGACAAAGTTATCTTTTATTGCAAGTTAATTTTTAAAAAATGAACACAAACCATTTTAACCAAAAAACCATTTGTATCCCCTCACTTCCAGAACATATAAAATTTTAAGAGTGTAGCTTCCTAAAATCATCCTAGTTAAGTATTTGCACATGTTAAATTTCATACTGCTAGGAAGGAGCATTTTGTTCTATGTATACATAAAACAAATAGAAATAACTTGGTTATAATGAGTTCTGACAAAGCTTCTGAGTTACCCAGTCTTCCAGGGAACTCACAAATTTAGTAAAGTCATTATTTGCAGATTCAGTCTGGGTCGGTCATCGGGACCAGAAATTTAGTCTTTCAAGTCATTATTTGCTTGAGTCATCCACCCATCATTTGCACTCCAATTATTTTTACACAGCATGCCCAACCTAAGAGGTGAAATCAGCCAATGGGAAAAAAACACTTTGAAGGGTGTACTGAATAGAAATCAGGTCTTTGCAACTTTGATCCAATCCTTGCTAAACATGTCCTATAGGCCACACATTTCTGCTTCTATGCATTTAACATAACTAATTTTAAAATATCAACATCCTTTGTTATTTCAGTATTCTTAGATCTGAAGGTAAAAATGTCTTAACCAAAATTTGTCAGATCAGAACATACAATAACTTTTTGCACTGCTTGTTTTATATGACATTGTTTCAATACATGTTTAGAATAAATATCTTCTAAAAGCCAGTGTGGAATGAGATATTATGAATCAAATTTCAGTTCAACATTCTTTCAGGCTAGCCTACTTCAAGAAGCATCTTGAAAATAAAACATATTTTAATAAAATGTATCATTTTATAATGACTAAAATTTACAATTCTTTAAAGATATCCAGTTTTTAATACACAAAGTGACTATTCTAATGAAAATAGAATGTGAGATCCAAAGCAACATGAATCATATTTATAACCTTTGACTTATCAAGAATATTTCTTCCTAAAAATAATAATTAGGGTATATCAAGGGTCAAGTCAAATGAGAGGAAAAATTGACCTTTATGGGCTGCCATAAAAATGATCAACACCAGCGCTTCAAACCAAAAATTCTTATGTATTGTGATACTTTGTCTAGTCACCTCAATGAAAACTTTCACATTCCCCCAAAGTGGATTTTCCAACAGTTTGTCCATATAGAAGAACCTACAGGCAAATTCTCAGAAAGGTAAAAAAAAATAATAATAATAAGGGGGCCAAGTTGACAATTTTCTCTGAGTGATAACTTTATTTAAGAATTGAATTGCAAATTCCAGGTGGAAAAGACCTCAGTGAGATCACTCATGCAATACATTAGTAGGATCTCAATCTACTTAAAAGAACTCCATGCAGCCACAATTTAATTTGTATGTTCCTAAACACCCAGCTCTCCTGTTTTTTTCCCCAACAAAGTTTCCATTCTATCTGACTATCCTAGTAAGCACTGATTAAAAAGAAGCATTTGTGTCTGGGAGGGAAGGGCATAGATCAGGCTGTCCCATCAAGTATATCACTTTGTTCTCATCAAATATATAATTATTTTACATGAAGCATGGAGGCCATGTCCAGGATTTAAAATTCACATCCATAATACATTTTTAAAACAGATTCACTTACCAATTTCCCTAGAGATTTGAGTGAAAGCTTCTACACCACTTTCCCCATAGTTTCCTTCTGATGCCAGTGTTGACACATAGTTCCATCCAAGGGCTGTCACAATGTCAACCATAGCTTGAGCTTGATAGGAGTCTGGTGGGACCACACGAGAGAAAAAATCATACCTGGTGTTATCACTCAGTTCTGGAGCTGTAGATGCATAGCTGATTTGAGGTATCTGCAAAGAACCAGCATGAGAAATATATTTCAAAAATATAATAATGATTCAAGAAAAGGTCCTTCTAATAAAAGACTTTGTAACAGTGTTGGGTTCTTTTTTTTTTAACATACACTCAAGCAGAGGCTGGATAGGGATCTGTTAAACATGAGGAACTGAATTCCTGCAAGGAACAAAGAATGGGGCTTGGTAGCTTAAAAAACTCTTTTACATTGCTATAATTCTATGTTTTTTATGAATCATAGAAGCCATGATACTATGAAAAAGTGTTTATTTCTTCAAAGTTGTAAATGATTGGCTCATCTTTATTTATTTAATTTGTATAGTTTGTATAATTGTTATCTCATCAAGTGACTCTGTGGTGAAGAAAATTTACAAAATAAAAACAATTAATATAAATCTTAGAACATTAAACATTTCCTGAATTTCTGCTTTAAAGTGTTCCTAATTAATGTAGTCACTCACTACATTAGCCATCAAAGAGTGTTTCCCAAAAAACTTTCTCAGCAGAGTTTAGCTGATGATATTAGGAAGCAAGATAAATTACAAATTTATTCAGTAGGCAATAATTTCAGTTGGAAAAAAGAATTTCTGTAATCTTGATTTCACTTTACCTGCTTCTCATCCTTTTCCTTTCCTTTCCTTTCCTTTCCTTTCCTTTCCTTTCCTTTCCTTTCCTTTCCTTTCCTTTCCTTTTCCTTCCTTCCTTCCTTCCTTCCTTCCTTCCTTCCTTCCTTCCTTCCTTCCTTCCTTCCTTCCTCTTTATGTAGCTTTATGATTGTCTTGTCAAATTTTTAGGCTTTATTCAGAATATATTCCTTGTTCATACAGTTAATGAATCAAATGTAAGAACAACCACTAACAGCACAAACTGCTGGAGCAAGTAACTAGTTAGCAGGCAATAAATTTGAATGTACAAAAGATAGAAAATATGTATTTCAGTACTAACAAATTAGAACATCATCACTCTAGGGAATCATAAGGAATGGCTTTTCAGATTGGACAAGACAATAAGCATATTTGACATGGGTAAATACACACTAATTATCAATATTATTATTTCTTAAAGGCCATCAAGCTTTGTTCTTTGCAACAAGTGGTAATTAAAATACAATGTTTTATTAATTTCCAATTTATTCTGATAGAGGAAGAATTGACAGATTCTTCTACTTATCTTTCATGTTTAAAATATCTATGAAAATCTGGATTACAAATAAAGAGCTGCAACATACAAGCCAAGGAATTTGGTCAAATACATGTTACAGAAAAAGCTATTAAAAGACAGTAACATTTTTATCAAAATTCATAAGGATATTGTTTTGGCAGACAAACAAATACAATTTACATATCTCATTATCTAAATGTCAAGAATTTAGATAGTAACCCATCTCACATGTTTGTAAGTACTTTTTAAAAAATTTATGGAATATAACACTCTAAACCAGGTATGTCAAACACAAGGCCCGGGGGCCAGATCTGGCCCACGAAGTGATTTCATGTGGCCTGCAAAGCCATCCTGGAATAGCACCCGCTGCCTTGGCCCCGGCCCAGGCCATCCAGGAGCCAATGTACAATTGTGTGGTGGCCATCTATGCTGGAATGTATTCAGTCTTAGCTCCACAAGGCCATCTGGAAACAGTGAAGGACTGGCCCCTGCCATGTCAGCCCTGCCCCCTGGGTGCATGCTGGGGCGGTATCATCCTTTGTGAGGAATGAAGAAATGCACCATCGCCTGGAAGTGGCCAGCAAACGGTCCTTGCCTACTTCACATATCTGGCTTGATGGGCTCCGGGTGAAGGATTTCTTGCAAGCAGTGGGGTGCTCTCCTCACAGCACCAAGAGGCTGAGCCAGGTGGCACAAATCCAAAAAGAAGCATGACACTGCCCACTCCCCAGCCTGCCCAATTTCAGCAGGCAGTGGGGTGCTCTCCTTACAGTGCCGAGAGCTGAGCCGGGTGGCACGAATCTGATGAGAAGTGCAATGCTGCCTAGCTCCCAGCCTGTCCGTTTTCAGCAGGCAGCAAGGTGGAAAGCCAGCTCAGCTGGGGGCTAGGTGGCATCACACTTCTCTTCAGATTCACGCCACCCGGCTCAGCCTCTCGGTGCTGTGAGGAGAGCGCCTCGCTGCCTGCTGAAAGGAGGCAGGCTGGGGGCTGGGCGGCATTGCGCAGGTAATATCGACTCTCCCGCTGCTCATGGCATCCCCTCCCCCAGAGCCCACCAAGCCAGATATGTGAAGTAGGCAAAGTAGCCTTGGCACTTGCCCTGGTCCCACCCCCTTCTGCCAGACACCCTCAGATCTGTCCCACTCCTGCCCAGGCCCCCACAAGCACCCCTGATATGAACGATGTAGAACTGGCCATGCCCAGCCAGTAGGCTACACCCACTCCAGCCACACCTACCCAGGAGGCCATGCCCTCCCTGGCCACAGCCATCTGGTCCTCCAAAGGCAACTGCAATGCTGATGTGGCCCTCAGTGAAATTGAGTTTGACACCCCTGCTCTAAACAAAACAGGTGATGTTGTCTATCAATCCAATAATAAACATATGCACAAAATATTCACTTAATTCAACATTCATGTACATAGTAAATTTTAATGCAGTGCTAAAGTATATACTGATACTAAATGTATTTTATTATCATCTTATTAATTATTCATTTGTAAAAGTTGAAATGCCTTCAGTAATACTCTGCAGAACTGCATTATAGGATACAAGCAGCACATTTCTCAAAAGTTGCCAACCAGAATTTAACTCTTTTTTCTTCTTTGCAGGTCAGGATATTTTGCATCCTGAGCTGGAAGAGGAAAGTTATGTTGGCATATAAGACTAACTTCCTCAGAAAAAGCACCCCAAAGGAAAATACAATAATAATAAATCAAACAATCTGTTGCCCTTTCATGACACCAAAATCTGTTTGTTGAAGTAGCTTGTTTCTTGCCTAATGGTGGGCCAAGTTTGTCTCTTCCTGCAGCATTTTCATTCCACTTAATAGCAATGAAATTCTATCAACTATATTTCAGTCAAGTACAAACCACTTTAGATCAAGGCGACAAAAATCTATTTGAAGATTTATGGTACAATAGGCCTATAGCAGCATTTGATACACTATTTTCCTCTTGTCAGAAACTTGTAATAATTTACCATAGATCTTGTTAGGAATGTTTCCTGCTAATTTTTTTCCTTCCTTTGATGTGGAGGTATCACTTTAAAAGTCCTGAAAGACTTAATCTTTCATGATTTCAAACATGTATAATAATTTCCAGAGAGAGTTGGACAAATTTTTTCACCATAATAAGAGAAAGTCAAAGCATTTGAGACCGGAGGCAGAAAAGACTTTTTCACAAAGCAAAGTTAAAAAAAAAGTAAAGTCTCAGTGCTGCGAAAGGGGATCAAGTTGATCAAGATCAACCTATCAAGTTCAGGTGATATTCTCATTCAGTTTTTAAACTGAAATGAAGAATTATCCTGTGAAACAAGTCTTTAAAATGTGACAAGGTATATTCTTTTCTTGCATTTACTCATCACATAGTGGAATATAATTTTCCACAAAAGTAGAAAAGTACATAGATGGTTATATCCATAATATACTGCTCAAAAAATTAAAGGGAACACCAGATAAGACATCCTACTTTTAAATACAGTACATTGTGTTGTTTAAGTGTTCCCTTTATTTTTTTTGAGCAATATATAAGATAGGTAGATCAAAATTTCAGTTATCAATATTCCTAAACAGTACGACCATCTATGATACAAAATGTTGTACCTCATACTTATTTCCTCATCAGATAGCCTTTAAAGGGATTAGCACAATAAAAAATATTCCAAACTTTTAATATTTTATTTTCTACTTGGAAGATGAAATCATGAAACTATTAAAATACTACAAAAGAAATGAGCATTATATTTCTAATCCTTTCACATTCAGTTGATAGTAGATATTCAACAACCAGTAATTTCATCTGATAAAACTTCAAATATTGAGTTTCTAATTGTTAGGAAATATTAAAATTAGAAAAAATATAAACTGCTTGAAGAATCCTCACTGCCAGTTTAAATGAAGACATGATTATTATGAAATGTTGCATTATTACCATTATTACTACTTTGGGTTCAGATTATTATTTTTGGTATGCAGGGCTTTTTTTGTCATAGAACGCTCAGAACGGAGTTCCGGCACCTTTTTTGGATGGAACCTTGTAGGGTAGGGCAAGGCGGGTTGTATGACATGTGTGAGTTCCGGCACCTTTTTCTTTTACAAAAAAAGCACTGTTGGTATGTATTTCCTATTCTCCATTCTGTTTACAACTAGGTGTAGGCTACAGAAGAGATAATGACTACCATTTCCTTAGCTGAACAGCTTAAAAAACATTCCCTTCTGAACATGGAGAGTAATATTACTAGGTAAAAGAATGAATTTGCTATTTTAATTTATTAAAAATGCCTTGTTTGATGGCTTTCCATATTCCCAATATGAAAGCTTATTTTAACATCCAAAATGTAGTTCATACAAAGAAAAAGGCTTCATTGTAAATGTTGGTCAAGGTACAAGCAAAAATACGATTACATTTATTTCAAAATATTTGGGGTCACGCAATCCCAAAAGACACAGAGTGGGTTATGGAAATAAGAACAGATGGGAGCAAATTGCAATTGGCATTCTTTTTTAAATAAACCTTAATTATTTGAATAAATGTATATGTCATGAATTCATTTCCAAACAGAAATGTAGAAAGAAATGAAACTAAAAAAAGCCAAAGGATTGCACCCATTCAAAATGCAGTAAAGAAAAATGTAAAAACAATGTTAAAGTTTCACACTCTTTTGTAGATAATGATGATGATAATGATGATGATGAATGATGATGATGATGATATCATTCAATCATGTCCAGTTCACAGAAACTCTATGGATCAATTCTCAACACATTGTCCTATTTTTTATGGCTTCTTTCAGGAGATCCCTGCCCTTTTCTGTGTCAGCTTTGATGTTTTCTGGCAGACTCATTTCTTTTTACCACTGACCATTACAAGCAGAACAACTGGAACAAGTCAATTTTGTTCCTATCTAGTTTTACATGGTCCAGCTTTTGAAACCAAAGTACCTATGGGAAACATGATAGTATGGATTAACCTGCCTTTACTGGCCAGGCTGATGTCTTTGCTTTTCATGCTGTGCAATCCAGTGCAATTCAATGCTTTATTTCTATACTGCATTTAGTGCTTTGATCAATCTATGATCCTATGAAAGTGAATTCTTGCATGCACTCAATCTCTTCATCACCAGCTGTTATTTTGACATTTTCATTCTTGGCAGTGGTCATAAGCTTGGTCTTTTTTATGTTCAGAAAGAGGTCAAATTTCTCACTTTCTTCTTTAATCCTTTGATCAGATCTTTCAGGCCTTCTTTGGTTTCTGAAAGGACAGTTGTGTCATCAGCATATCAAAGATTTTTCTTGTTCCTTCCTTTTTTGTATTTTTTGTATGTTTTGTATATAATAGCATTTAAATAAAGTTTAGTTTACACAACCAGGAAGAAATCAGCCAGCTTAATTTTAATGTTCCAGGCAAACGTATCTTGTTTTGGACATAGAAAACTACACATTAAATATGCCACTGAATTTGTTGTATTATTCTACATTTATCACAAATTATTAACTACTTTACATTTTTAAATATTTATTACTTCCTTTTTTACAAAAACAATTGTTTTTTCATTGGAATTAAATCAGCTTTGGACCTGGACTCTTGCAGGAGGATAATTACCATCATTTACCATCATTTTTACCTTCAGTATTAGTCCTCTCTGTAAATTGTCATATTTATTTTTCTTTTACAGGATAGAATTTATTTAGTGAGGTGCTGTTAAGTGCACTAAGCAAAGGCATACAACAATCAAAACAGGCTTTTCAGCCTTTCATCTTGCTTATATTGTGATTGTAAACTTCAAAGGTCTATATTAGCTGCAACAATTTATACAGGGAATAGAACTATGCACTCACAGTGCTTCTCAGAATACTTGTAGCAAGTCTTTTGATGCAGAAAGGCCAACTCAATGATCTTACTCATGCTATGTACAAATGATGTGCACAGAGATGGACAAATCTGCTAGATCTTTCTGTGCTATTCCTACATGCATGTTCATTTCTTTCCCCATCGGTCTCTGAATTTTTAAACCATATATTTTAAATCACACACATAAATTTTCATATACTTGAAAATGATATGCAGTTTCGCATGAAGCTTTTATTTTTGTGTATATTTTGTGTTTTAGAGAAGGGTGGGGCGTAATGCCTTGTAAAACTTAGAGAAGTATCAAAGCTCTGAATATTTATGCCCCACTGTACATGTAAATTGTGGAAATGTAATTAGCCAATTAATATTAGAATTTGACCTACATAATATCCCAAAATGTACTAAAACCAACACCTTAAAAAATCAATGCGTATAACAAAATGCACTAAGATGCTTGGCACTTTTCAGAATTTCCTAACAAAACTAGGCAGCTCTTTATCTCTAGGGAAGTTATAATTCAAAATATGTGCCATTAGCTGCCTTTAGTAAAGTTACAAATGTCTCATTTAGAATCCCAATGAGGGTGCAGTTCTCAACATAAAAGGGGTGGACTCAGTTATGTACATACACCACACAAACACACTCATGTGAGCATCAGAGGTTTAAAAGAAGGAACTCACCATAAAACACCTCTGAACAATCCACTTTGTAGTTCTAACTATCACCATCTCCATAACCCACATGCAAACAAACATACACGTAAAATATAAGCCATGGCCCCCACAAAATTGTCCATGGCTGCTCTAGCAACTTATTTGCAACCACAACTGCATTGATTTTTTTCCAAGGTCATTATTCATCTCAAAAATACACCTGCTGAAAAAAAATTCAAGTGTATATTACCCATATAATAAAATATCATCTATAGTGGATACCTAAGGTTCTTTTGAAAAGGGTTGTTTTTTTAAAAAAAAAATAAAGAATAGAAAGCTCAAAATACCGTTCAGTTTTTTCTTAGTTCATTTTATGCAATATGTATAAAATGTGCTTATGTTGTTAAACAAATATGATATTCCTTGTTTTAAACGAATGCCAACAAATGTAATTCTAATCCAGGAATGTAGAGGAACATTTAGTGCCAGATTCATAAATCATACAGCAATGTCATCAGAAACTAAACCACGCCACAACCTCTGTTAAAACTACAAAAACTAAGTAGATTTCAGTGCAAACAGATGCTGCCCTCAGTTTTATTTCTTTGATGGGGAAACTAAGATAAACCTATGATCTACCTTAACTATCAAGGAAAAAAGCTCTAACCTAAGCTGGGAGGCACAAAGGTTTTTGCAGAACTGTCATCAGGTAGAGATTTAATGTCAGATGGTGGCAGTTTTATATGGATTACAAAATCCTACAGAAGGGTTAACCTCAAACATTTTTTTCCAAAAAGGATCCAAGGATAACGCATTACATGGCTCAGTATTTTCTCTACCTATATCCGATGTGTAATACAAATGGAAAGACGCATATCATTTATTCACTTCAAAGTTCCCCAACCACAGGAAGAAAAAATGAGCCTTGGTGGAGCAGTGGGCTAATGCCTCCTTAAGTAACACCAGCTGCCTGCAATTAGTGCAGGTTCGAGTCCCACCAGGCTCAAGGTTAACTCAGCCTTCCATCCTTCCGAGGTAGGTAAAATGAGGACCCAGATTGTTGGGGGCAATTAAGCTGACTTTGTAATAATGCCGCTTGGGGGTGTGTGTGAAAGCCCTAATAAGCAGGCATATACATAGAATGAAGGCTATTGCTAAGCTTGTAAGCCGCCCTGAGTCTTCGGAGAAGGGCGGGATATAAATGGAATTTAAAAAAAACACACCACAGAAAGCATTCCTGATTTTAAACTTGAGCTTATCAAACCTTCTCCTGAAGCTCCAAAATAACATTTGAAAGCGATCTGAAGTGGACGTGAAAAAGAGTCTCAGATCCTTACATTCAGTACTGTGTACAACAAAGGCCTTCAGGTTCATGGCAAAAGCTTTAAAAAACTGATAAATTCAAGCTTTACAAGAGAGATTCCTGCTCTTTCTCCCTCCCATCCAGCCCAAGCATCCTGCTTTGTCCAGGTAATTATGAAGAAAAGAGTGTCAGAGGAAGAAAAATAATGAGTGCCAGAAAAGGGTTAGGAAAGGATGCAGAAAATGAGTCCTGTGTCTTTTAGTTGTAGCCACTAGTCCAGGGGTAGGCAGGAATTGGCTGGCTCAGGAATTGGCTGGCTCAGGAATTCTGGGAGTTGAAATCCATGAGTCATAAAAGAGCCGAGGTTGCCTACCCCTGCACTAGTCCTTCAATCTCATCAACCATTTTTCAGGAAGCCATTCTTAAATATATATATTGTCTTTCACTGAAATAACAATAAAAAGGTTGCTCCTTCCAGATGCATTGGCTGATCATATCAAAAAAGATGCATGCTGAAAATTATTCTTGTGCTTATTTTCCATCATCAAAGACTATAGCTCATTCTACGGTTTATCTATAACCTTTGTTACAATGACTTTGCATGGCATGAATATCAAAATACAATATATCTTTTGCTATCCGGTACTTATCATTTTATAATGTCTAGTGAGTGACATATCTGAGATTGATTGTCACAGGCTACCTCAAGGGAGGCTGAGAAAATGCTACCCAAAGTAAAACAGTGATTAGACTGGAAAAGAATTGTATTATTGGAGCTTTATCCCGTGCATTTCCAAAGAGGTCTTTTCATAGTTATTGATGTAGACATTTATAACAATACTTCCACAATAACAGAACCCTCAGACAACTGGTATTTTATTTATGTTGTCAGCAGTAATCAAGGCCCATCAAAATTGAAAAAAGTATCACCAGCATCTTTCAGAGAAACTGTATCTCCTACTGATTCCCAGGTTTTGCATCAATGTGTTTTCCAAATGGCCAAGAAGTGGATAACAAATAGAAAACAAATAGAAACATTCTTTAATTTTGTGTTTCTGAAGGTCACCATTTAAAAAGTTCACCTGTGCTTTGATGTGGGTTGCTACTGGAGTTTGGGATAAAATATTTTAATTTCACAACACAAATTTCCCTTTTATTAAATTCAAATAAGAATAAGAAGCCTACTTTATTTGCACCTTTAACCACTTTAACAAACATTTATTTCTTTGTTATGTTGATATTCAACTACCAAAACAAGGTGCAACCCACTGTAAAAATTTAACAGTTTATAATTGAATTTGTAACTATTTAAATTTGGGATCTGAAAAGATATGGGTGATTCATCATTAAATCTTTATTATAGTCAAAGACCAGCATAAGGAGGGGGGATACAGCCAATTAAAAAGCATAGAACATACATCAGATTCTAAAAACATAATAATTACAAAAAGCTAAAAAATATAAAACAGAAGTATACGTAAAAATAAGATCCTAAAAAAACCTAAAAATAGGGACATCAGGTGGATATAAGGGGAGCATGAAGGTTACTGTGTGGAAAACTATACCTACCAAATGACATAACACTCTAGAATGGCAAACTAGATGCTCATTAACTTTATGGCACAAGTCATCATCTGATGAATTTTAAGGGCTGCAGTGCAGAATCTGGCCACATTACATATTGTAGCAAGGTTGCTATCTGAAAGCTGCAGGGCCAGGCACTGGAAAAGCACATAATCTGTTGTTTCTGTGTGTCCAGAGTCACAGGGACATTGTCTCTCCAATAGGGAATCTTCCTGTCTTGGCCTTCAAGGGCAGCTGATGTGAGAGTATGACATCTGCCAGAGTAACAGCCTTCTAGTGTCTAGGTACTTCAAAATTAGATAGATATGCCATAGGAGAGACAAAGTACCTAATGGTGCAAAATTGGAGAAGGGGCTTACCAAACCAAACAGCAAAAAAGTCAAACCTCTTATAATGACACAGATAGTCTGCTGTGGCTCATGGTTGTTTGCATAGCTGACTTGCACCACTCAGCCTTAAAGAAATTGCTCACTCTTGCAATAAAATGTCCTTACTTTTGAATTATTTTTCTTGCATTAAATTAAATAACAATAACAGAACATACAGTACATTGGGCTGAATCAGGGTAAACAAAATAATGCAACATAAAGTTTTCAAATAAAAGGAAGGAGGGAACTAAATTGAAATGATGGAGACGATACATACCAGCAATCCATTAAAACATATTACTTCTATGACTTTATTTTATTTTAAATGGACACTGCCATTATATTGTAGGCACTCACAACATAAACATATGATAACAAATATATTATCATACATATGATAATACACTCAAAAATCAGGCACCAACAATTCCAATTCATAGCTCTTGACACGAGCCAGGTCTTTAAAATTTTTCAAAATGCTATCATATTGGAATCCCCCTGAATTTCTGGCAGAACTTTATTTCAGAGGACAGGCCCCAGGAAATAGACAGCAGTCAAAGGAACTCAGGATGTACCAATCACATTGGATTGAATCAGTCAGGCAGACCCAATTGATGGGCTGTCTGCTAAAACAAAACAAAGCTTTGTTATACATGAAAGAAAACCAGGAAGCCATGTCCCTGTGACTCTGGACACACAGAAAACCAGTATTTGTGGAGTCTGTCTGGCAAGAATAAAGAGTGTTTATTCACAGAGATTATGCATGTGTAACACTTGTATCAATTCTAAGCCTTAGAGAACTGATAAACAGTAAGAAAGTTAAACATCCTGCATTCTACATCTAGAAATTAGAAATAGGGATGGCCTGGAGCAAATAGAATGGTGTATTAGATATAGTAAGGGAAAGAATTATTTGATCCCCTGCTGATTTTGTACGTTTGCCCATTGACAAAGAAATGTCAGTCTATAATTTTAATGGTAGGTTTATTTTAACATTGAGAGACAGAATAACAAAAAAAAATCCAGAAAAATGCATTTCAAAAAAGTTATAAACTGATTTGCATTTTAATGAGTGAAATAAATATTTGACCCCCTTCGGGAAACATAACTTAGTACTTGGTGGCAAAACCTTTGTTGGCAATCACAGAGGTCAGGTGTTTGTTGTAGTTGGCCACCAGGTTTGCACACATCTCAGGAGGGATTTTGTCCCACTCCTCTTTGCAGATCCTCTCCAAGTTATTAAAGTTTTGAGGCTGACGTTTGGCAGCTCAAACTTTCAGCTCCCTCCACAGATTTTCTATGGGATTAAGGTTTGGAGACTGGCTAGGCCACTCCAGGAACTTAATGTGCTTCTTCTTGAGCCATGTTGTTGCCTTTGTTGCCTTGGCCATTCTGGAATACCCATCCACAACCCATTTTCAATGCCCTGGCTGAGGGAAGGAGGTTTTCACCCAATATTTGGTGGTACATGGCCCTGTCCTTTGACACGGTAAAGTTGTCCTGTCCCCTTAGCAGAAAAATACCCTAAAAGCATAATGTTTCCACCTCCACGTTTGATGGTGGGGATGGTATTCTTGGGGTCATAGGCAGCATTCCTCCTCCTACAAACACGGCAAGTTGAGTTGATGCCAAAGAGCTTGATTTTGGTTTTACCTGACCATAACACTTTCACACACTTCTCTGAATCATTCACATGTTCACTGGCAAACTTCAGACACATGTGCTTTCAGTACATGTGCTTCAGTACATGTGCTTTCAGTACATGTGCTTCAGTACATGTGCTTTCTTCAGCAGGGGGACCTTGCAGACACTGCAGGATTTCAGTCCTTCATGGCGTAGTATGTTACCAATTGTTTTCTTGGTGCCTAAGGTCCCAGCTGCCTTGAGATCACTGACAAGATCCTCCCGTGTAGTTCTGGGCTGATTCTTCACCATTTTCATGGTCATTGAAACTCCACAAGGTGAGATCTTGCATGGAGCTCCAGACTGAGGAACATTGACAATTATTTTGTGTTTCTTCCATTTGCAAATAATTGCACCAACTGTTGTCACCTTCTCACCAAGCTGCTTGGCAATAGTCTTGTTGTCCATTCCAGCCTTGTGTAGGTCTACAATCTTGTCCCTGACATCCTTGGACAGCTGTTTGGTCTTGGCCATGGTGGAGAGTTTGCAATCTGATTGACTGATTGCTTCTGTGGACAGGTGTCTTTTATATATGTAACAAACTGAAATTAGAAGCACTCCCTTTAAGAGAGTGCTCCTAATCTCAGCTTGTTACCTGTATAAAAGACACCTGGGAGCCAGAAATCTTGCTGATTGATAGGAGATCAAATACTTATTTCACTCATTAAAATGCAAATCAATTTATAACTTTTTTGAAATGTGTTTTTCTGGATTTTTTTTGTTAATTCTTTCCTTCACTGTAACTCCTGGAGCATTCATTAGCCAAAGTTTAGGCATAGGGATGGCTAGAGACCAATAGGACAAATTGTTAGATCATTACTAAAATGTTTATTAGGTGATATTTGTTATATATCCTTCAATAAAAGAAAACAAAACCTGCAACTCATGTCTGATGCTCTTCATCAGCTTTGGTACCAGACTCAGACCCAAATTGGGGACAACACAATGGGAAATGGGAAATCCCTCAAGTAACCATGCTCTATATCTTCCAGGGCAGGGGTGTCAAACTGCCGGCCCACGGGCCGGATGTGTCTCAACAAAACCGCGCCCACCCCATTGCCGGCAATGGGGAAAAAGCTCCAATACATTGTGCAATGTCACATGATGTCGCAAGTTTGACATATCTGTTCTAGGGCTTTATAGGTCATAACCAGTACCTTAAATCATATCCAAATGCAAACTGGTAACCAATGAAGCTTGCAAAGCAGAGATGTCATATGAGCATACCAAGGCACACCCATCTCTGTCCTCATCATTGCATTTAGGATCACTTGAAGCTTCCAAAAGGCAGGCCCATGTAGAGTATATTGTAGTAAGTGAGCCATGAACTGACTAGGGATGAATCTGAAGAGCCTCTTGATCTATGAAAAGGCATAACTAGCACACCAGATATCCAAAGACTCTTTTGGCCACAGCTGCCACCTCTGACCACAGCAGGAACTGTGAGTCCAGGAAAAACCTTAAAATGAATACCACTTTGAATGGAGAAGCTTAACCACATACAAAGTTAAAAATCGAAAATCTCAAGGTCAAATTAGTTCTAAATAGTTCCCATTAGTTCTAATCAGATATACATATATCCATATAATATAGCTTAATTTTTTTATCATTCACAAAAAAGGTTACCAGTTCCTCATGCTTTGATGAATTACAAATACTGAGGGCAAAGTCAAGTCACTTTATACATTCTTCACCAGGATTGATCAATCTAAAATCATATGTATATCTTTGGATTTCAGCTCAAGGTATGGCAAAAATAAGGGACGTGGTGGCTTAGTGGGTTAGGACGCTGAGCTTCTCGATCAGAAGGTCAGCAGTTTGGCGGGTCGAATCCCAAGTGCCATGTAGCAGAGCGAGTGCCTGTTACTCGTCCCAGCTTCTGCCAACCTAGCAATTCAAAAGCATGTAAAAATGCAAGTAGAAAAATAGGAACCACTACGGTGGGAAGGTAACAGCGTTCTGTGAGCCTTTGGCATCTAGTTATGCTGGCCACATGACCACGAAGACGTCCTTGGACAAACGCTGGCTCTTTGGCTTTAAAACGGAGATGAGCACTGGCCTCTAGAGTTGGAAATGACTAGCATGCATGTGTGGGGGAACCTTCACCTTTATGGCAAAAATAGAACAGATCCAAGCCATATAAATTAACATTACAACTTCTGAATTGCATTTTCAGCAGAAGATGATTATTACATCCAACCCTTATTAAACATTCTCTGAAATGCCAATATACCAGAAATATTTTTTTCTGTGTATTAACCCATTTTAAGATCAAAAGAAATTGAGGCTTTAAGGCAACATTCTACTGGTTCACAAGAAAAAAGCATTCAAGCTCATTACTTTACTTGTCCACCACTTCATTCCAATTTCACTACTTCCTTCAATTCCTTATAAAAGTAGGTTACCTGTTTAAGAACCAGGACTGATCCCTGCAAAGTCTTTTAACAACTGAGCACAAGGCATTAGAACAATATTGCCAAATGTTTTGTAGGTTGGGGTGCTGTATATTAGTATAACATTTTGGTCTACATTTTGGAGTGAGTTTTGAAAGAATCATATTTCTTGAGTGGAGTTTTGTCAGCCTCCTTTACAACAGATTTATAAAAGTTAATTGTGTTTGGTCTACATGCATTTCTTCAGTTTTTTCACAACCACACAGCAGTAATAATGCTGTGAAAACACTATTAGTTTAACAGTTACTACTTGGGCCCAGAGGGAGGGGTCCCTCTGACTGATTTATCCCCTCCAGGTTTCCGTGTGCTACATCAACCTCGAGCTCAGGGTAGGGGAGGTGGCGTGGCGGTCATTATCAGAGAGACCCTCCATCCGCGGGAGGCCACTGCCCCTCAGATAGACGGATGTGAATCCCTCCACTTAAGATGGGGTCCTGGTGGTCAGTTGGGCCTACTTCTGGTATACCTCTCTCCAAGCTGCACAGCAACGGTTCTACCCAAGCTACCTGACGCCATCTCGGGATTGGCGGTCGAATTTCCAAAACTTATGGTACTGGGAGACTTTAATCTACCTTCCCTGGGCAGTGCATCAGAAGTGGCCCGAGAGTTCATGGCCTCCATGACGGCCATGGACCTGACACAAATTACTCAGGACCCAACTCACGAGGGAGGAAACATGTTGTTGTTGTTAGTTGCGAAGTCGTGTCCGACCCATCGCGACCCTATGGACAATGTTCCTCCAGGCCTTCCTGTCCTCTACCATCTTCTGGAGTCCATCTAGGCTCACACCTACTGCTTCAGTGACTCCATCCAGCCACCTCATTCTCTGTCGTCCCCTTCTTCTATTGCCCTCAATCTTTCCCAGCATTAGGCTCTTCTCCAGTGAGTCCTTCCTTCTCATTAGGTGGCCAAAGTATTTGAGTTTTAGCTTCAGGATCTGGCCTTCTAAAGAGCAGTCAGGGTTGATCTCCTCTAGGACTGACCGGTTTGATCGCCTTGCAGTCCAAGGGACTCGCAGGAGTCTTCTCCAGCACCATAGTTCAAAGGCCTCAATTCTTTGGCGCTCAGCCTTTCTGATGGTCCAACTTTCACTGCCATACATTGCAACTGGGAAGACCATAGCCTTGACTATACGCACTTTTGTTGGCAGGGTGATGTCTCTGCTTTTTAGTGTGCTGTCTAGATTTGCCATGGCTTTCCTCCCGAGGAGCAAGCGTCTTTTAATTTCTTGGCTACAGTCCCCATCTGCAGTGATCTTGGAGCCCAGGAAAATAAAATCTGTCACTACCTCCATTTCTTCCCCATCTATTTGCCAGGAGTTGAGAGGGCCGGATGCCATGATCTTGGTTTTCTTAATGTTTAGTTTCAACCCAAGTTTTGCACTCTCCTTCTTCACCTGCAACAAGAGACTCTTTAGTTCTTCTTCTGCCATTAGAGTGGTATCATCTGCATATCTTAGGTTGTTGATGTTTCTTCCGGCAATCTTAATTCCAACATTTGATTCATCTAGCCCTGCCTTTCTCATGATGTGCTCTGCATATAAGTTAAATAGGCAAGGCGACAGTATACAGCCTTGCCGGACTCCTTTCCCAATTTTGAACCAATCAGTGGTTCCGTGTCCAGTTCTCACTGTTGCTTCTTGGCCCGCATATAGATTTCTCAAGAGACAAATAAGATGGTCTGGTATGCCCATCTCTTTAAGGACTTGCCACAGTTTGTTATGATCCACACAATCAAAGGCTTTAGCATAGTCAATGAAGCAGAAGTAGATGTTTTTCTGGAACTCTCTAGCTTTCTCCATGATCCAGCGTATGTTAGCAATTTGATCTCTAGTTCCTCTGCCTCTTCGAAATCCTGCCTGTACTTCTGGTAGTTCTCGATCCACATACTGCTGGAATCTAGCTTGTAGAATTTTAAGCATAACTTTACTAGCGTGAGAAATGAGTGCAATGGTGTGATAGTTTGAACATTCTTTGGCACTGCCTTTCTTTGGAATTGGAATGTAAACTGATCTTTTCCAATCCTGTGGCCACTGTTGAGTTTTCCAAATTTGCTGGCAAATTGAGTGTAGCACTTTTACTGCATCGTCTTTTAAGATTTTGAATAGCTCAGCTGGAATACTGTCACCTCCACTAGCTTTGTTGTTGCTCAGCTTTTCTAAGGCCCACTTCACTTCACATTCTAGGATGTCTGGCTCGAGGTCAGTGACCACCTCATTGTGATTATCAGGGACGTTAAGCTCATTCTTGTATAGTTCTTCTGTGTAATTTTGCCACCTCTTCTTAATCTCTTCTGCCTCTGTTAGGTCCCTGCCATTTTGGTCCTTTATCATGCCCATTTTTGCATGAAACGTTCCTTTCATCTCTCCAATTTTCTTGAAAAGATCTCTGGTCCTCCCTATTCTATTGTTTTCTTCTATTTCTTTGCATTGTTCATTTAAGAAGGCATTCTTATCTCTTCTAGCTATTCTTTGGAATTCTGCATTTAATTGGGCGTATCTTTCTTTTTCTCCCTTGCCTTTCGCTTCCCTCCTTTCCTCAGCTATTTGCAAAGCTTCCTCAGACAGCCATTTTGCTTTCTTGCATTTCTTTTTCTTTGGGATGGTTTTGGTTGCTACCTGTTGTACAACGTTGCGAACCTCTGTCCATAGTTCTTCAGGCACTCTGTCTATCAGATCTAATTCCTTAAATCTATTTGTCACCTCTACTGTATATTCAACAGGGATATGATTTAATTCATACCTGACAGGCCTAGCGCTTTTCCCTACTTTCTTTAATTTAAGCCTAAACTTTGCAACAAGAAGCTCATGGTCTGAGCCACAGTCAGCTCCTGGTCTTGTTTTTACTGACTGTATAGAGCTTCTCCATCTTTGGCTGCAGAGCATATAGTCAATCTGATTTCTGTGTTGACCGTCTGGTGATGTCCATGTGTAAAGCCGTCTCTTGGGTTGTTGGAAAAGAGTGTTTGCTATGACCATCGTATTCTCTTGACAAAATTCTATCAGCCTGTGCCCTGCTTCATTTTGTACTCCAAGGCCAAACTTGCCTGTTATTCCCGTTATCTTTTGGCTTCCTACTTTAGCATTCCAATCCCCCATGATGATAAGGACATCATTTTTGGGTGTTAGTTCTATAAGGTGCTGTAGGGCTTCATAGAACCGGTCAATTTCATCCTCTTCAGCACTGGTGGTTGGGGCATAGACTTGGACTACTGTGATATTGAATGGTTTGCCTTGGATTCGAACTGAGATCATTCTGTCATTTTGAGGATTGTATCCCAGTACTGCTTTTCCTATTTTTTTATTGACTATGAAGGCTACTCCATTTCTTCTGAGGGATTCTTGCCCGCAGTAGTATACCTGATGGTCATCTGAATTAAATTCACCCATTCCTGTCCATTTTAGTTCGCTGATACCTAAGATGTCGATGTTTAGTCTTGTCATCTCTTGTTTGACCACGTCCAGCTTTCCTTGATTCATGGATCTTACATTCCAGGTTCCTATGGAGAAAAAGTCTTTACAGCATCGGACTTTCCTTTCACCACCAGACATATCCACAGCTGAGCGTCCTTTCGGCTTTGGCCCAGTCGCTTCATTCTTTCTGGCGCTACTAGTACTAGTCCTCTGCTCTTCCCCAGTAGCATATTGGACGCCTTCCGACCTGAGGGGCTCATCTTCCAGCGTCATATCGTTTTGCCTTTTAGTACTGTCCATAGGGTTTTCATGGCAAAGATACTGGAGTGGTTTGCCATTTCCTTCTCCAGTGGATCACGTTTTGTCAGAACTCTCTGCTTTGACCTTTCCATCTTGGGTGGCCCTGCACGGCATAGCTCATAGCTTCATTGGAGGAAACATGCCTGATCTTATTTTTGTCTCTGGGCAGTGGCTAAATGGACTGGGTGGGGTTACCCCAACATCACAACCCCTTTCATGGACAGACCATTACCTCCTGCGGTTGGGCCTCCGTCACGTCACCCCCCGCCGTCAGGAGGCGGAACCGACCAGGTGGTTCCGCCCCAGGCACCTGATGGACCCAGATAAATTCCGGATGGCGCTTGGACCGATTCCCACCTCCCTCTCCCACAACCCGGTCGAGTCCTTAGTTAATGCCTGGCAACAGGCTGCTTCGGAGGCACTCGACCGCGTTGTCCCTTTGCGGCCACTGACCCGGCGCAAGTCCCGACTCGCTCCTTGGTTCTCCAAGGACCTGCGGGAGATGAAGCACCAGAGAAGAGGCCTAGAGAGCATTTGGAGAACCAGCCGGTCTGAGTCTGACCGATCACAGTTAAGATCCTTTTCTAGATCTTATCTCGTGGCAATGAGGGTGGCAAAGCGTGCCTACTTCACCACCCTCATTGCGTCCGCAGATAATCGCCCGGCCGCCCTATTTAGAGTGGTCCGCTCCCTTATAAGTCAAGAGACGGGAGAGGACCCCCTACATGGACGGGCTGAGGAATTTAGTAAATATCTGGTGTACAAAATTGCTCAGATTCGGGCTGGTCTGGACTCTGACTGGGCAGTATCTAACGAGAGGAAAGCGATGAAGTTGGCCGAATACATTTGGGAAGAGTTCGATCCTGTGACTCCGGATGAAGTGGACAAGATCATGGGGAAACTAAGTGCCGCCACATGTTTGTTGGACCCGTGTCCCTCCTGGCTAGTCTATGCAGCTCGGGAGGCTACACGAGGCTGGCTCCTAGCAGTTATCAATGCCTCATTGAGTGAAGGGTACTTCCCTGCTGCCTTGAAAGAGGCGGTGGTAAGGCCCCTCCTCAAGAAGCCGGCACTGGACCCAGCTGTTTTAAACAACTTCCGTCCTGTCTCCAACCTTCGCTTCCTTGCGAAGGTCGTTGAGAGCGTGGTTGCACGACAGCTCCCTTTGAACCTGGAGGAAGCTGAATATCTAGATCCGTACCAATCGGGTTTCAGACCCAGGCACAGCACGGAGACGGCATTGGTCGCGCTGGTGAATGATCTCTGGCGGGCCCGAGATAGAGGTTATTCCTCTGTCCTGGTCCTATTAGATCTATCAGCAGCTTTTGATACCATCGACCATGGTATCTTACTGCGTCGTCTTGAGGGGCTGGGAGTGGGAGGCACCGTTTTGCGGTGGTTCTCCTCCTACCTCTCGGACCGTTCGCAGACGGTGTTGGCAGGAGGGCAGAGGTCAAGCCCTAGACCTCTTAAGTGTGGAGTACCTCAGGGTTCGGTGCTCTCGCCCCTCCTGTTCAACATCTATATGAAGCCGCTGGGAGAGATCATCCGTAGCTTCGGGGTGAAATATCATCAATATGCTGATGATACCCAGCTATTCATCTCCACCCCGAATCAACCCAGTGATGCCCTCGATGTGATGTCCCGTTGCCTGGAAGCGGTACAGATTTGGATGGGAGAAAACAGGCTTCGACTTAACCCGGCCAAGACTGAGTGGCTGTACATACCGTCATCTCGTTTAGTCCAAAATGTTCCATCTCTGACTATTGGAGGAGAGATGTTACCTCCCATTGATAGAGCACGCAATCTGGGCGTCCTCCTAGATTCACGACTCAGTTTTGAAGATCATATTGGAGCCGTGGCTAGGGGGGCATTTGCACAGATTCGTCTTATATACCAGTTGCACCCCTTTTTGGACCGAGATGCCCTACGTACAGTCACCCACGCACTCGTTACCTCCCGTATTGATTACTGTAATGCTCTCTACATGGGGCTGCCCTTGAAGACCAACCGGAGGCTTCAGCTGGTGCAGAATGCAGCTGCACGGGTTGTGATGGGAGCTCCCCGATACTCCCATATTACACCACTCCTGCGTGAGCTGCATTGGCTACCAGTTGCCCTCCGGGTGAGATTTAAGGTGCTGGTACTTACCTTTAAAGCCCTACATGGCTTAGGTCCGGGATACTTGCAGGACCATCTGCTGCCGGGAACAAATCCCCATCGTCCAGTACGCTCGCACAGAGAAGGCCTCCTCAGGGTACCGTCAGCTAGGCAATGTCGACTGGCGACCCCCAGGGGGAGGGCCTTCTCTGTGGGAGCGCCAGCCCTATGGAATCAGCTCCCCCCTGAGCTTCGGATGGCCCAAAACCTCCAATCCTTTCGCCGCGGCCTCAAAACACTCCTGTTCCACCAGGCCGACCTAGACTGACAGGCATTTTATTTAATTTATATTTAGTATTTTTAATTTATCTCTTAAATTCTCTAATTTAATTTATTGCACAGATGTTCTCAATTTTATTTCTATCTTGATCTCTGTACTTATTATATGTTTTGCTGTTAGCCGCCCTGAGTCCTTCGGGAGATAGGGCGGGATATAAATCCCATCAATACATAAATAAATAAATTTGTTATTTTTAAACTTAAAGCAACAAATTCAGAATACTGAAATTTATTCCTGAACAAAGATCCCAATACAAGCCAGAATTTTATGATGTGACATAAAAGCTTTCAAGCTGAATTCCAAAAAGGGTTGAATTCCTACCAATAATTTAAGCTAAAATAAATACAGAGTTATAAACTTGAATGTCTGGAGAATTAAATGTACCTTTTCTAAAATACCACTCTAATGATGACTAAGGTAAAGAAAGTTATGGATGTCAATGCTCTGACAACTGAGAATCAGCAGCCATTTTACCTTTGCTTTTAGAGTGCTTTTTTTACTGTTTTGAAGTCTAGATGTGGGGATGGGGGGGAATGGAATAAATGCTTGAGGGTTTAGTTAGCCATAACAACTGCAGCTGTGTGGGAACTCAAGGACATTACTTGATAAATTTTTGGCAGGCTGGGAAGTAAAGCCTGTGTTTTGTATTAATTGGAGAATGTGATTTCTGACAACTTCTTTGGGGTGGGAATTGCAACTTGTTACTTTGTATCTGGGGAGGAAATTTCAGTCTTGGGTTCAACTATGTAAGTGTTGATACTTTGTTTCCTAATAAAATGTTCTTTAAGGAAGAATTCTTGCCTTGAAGTTCTTTTACTGGTTTCATCTATCAGAACCATGACAATATCCTATATATTTGCTTGGAAAAATGTGAAGAGCTGTTAAAATACAAAATAAAACTTGGTATTAAATTCAATTTAATCCCATTTATCTTCAAATGCTGAAAGGAATAGCAGGCCATGCATTTGGTTCATCTTTCATTTGCATTAAATTAAAAGTAAATTTAGATATCAGGTATTTTATTAGCAAAGTATTATAGGGTGCATAATTCCTCCCAAAAGTTGGGGAAACATTTTATATAGCAAATTAAGGCATACAAAATCATTAAAACTCTTTTTTTTTAACAAGAGGTGTTGAAAATAAATTTTATCCTGAACTTTAAGATCTTATATAACAGTATGAATGAAAGAAAATAGGAGCAATATTTATGTTGATAAATAATAAATTCACATTTTAGATCAGAGTTTAAAAGACAGTCATTGTGCACTTAAATTATCTGCAGCAAAAGTAATGTTATCAGTTTATGCAATATAGTGATAGACGAGGAAAAGATAACTACAACTAAGGACAGCTTGAGCTGTCAGAATTCTCTCTGCAAGAAAATCTATTGATAAATGTTTAACAGTTGCTTTTTTCTCAGCAAGGGAGAACTGGTCTAATACTTCCCATCACTTAAAATCCAGGTTCTTAGTTTAAAAAACCTGACTAGATTAAACAGATGCTCATTAAATTACCCACATCCATAAGCACATTCTACCTGGATATTTTAAATGCAAGCAAGGTCCATCTTCTGCAGTAAAAGACACAATAAAAATGAAGAAAATTAATGCTATCTTAAGGACAGCTGAGGAAAGGGGCTGGAAAGTTTGCAAATAACTTCATCATCAGAAAGTACTTCCAAAGAAGAGCTAAAATAACCAAACTTGTTTTCTATTTATTTTGGGACTATGTTTTCATTATGCCATTCACTTTTCTGCAAAACTAAATTCTAACTTTGATGCTTGTGCAGGGCAGAGAAATTTTTCTGCCACTTTTTTATTATCTGTGCCTCAACTAATGAAACAAAATTTGCTTCTGAAATTGTCTTTTGCTGTATTTGTATCTCTATGGTGGCCTCTTTTTATTTTATTTATTTATTTTTATTTTATTTTATTTTATTACATTTATATACCGCCCTTTTCCTATGAGCTCCTATGCATTGATTATATTCCAAAGGAAAGCACTATTCGGGAATTCCACCTACCTAACTTTTTCAACAGTGAAACTTCCTTGAGCACTAAAATTAACAGTTTTGTTCTTGAGAAATGACTGGAGAACCTTTTGCCTTCATGAAACTGACCATCAAATTTTACTAACCAACATTTTGGAAGAAAACATTTAAAGATATTTGTACCTGGTCTGCCTGAAATATTTTTAACAGCTAATTTTTTGGCTTAGATAAAAGAAGAATATCAGATTAAAATTCAGGAACTTGTTTTATTTGAAAACCTATGCACATTTAATAATTTGTTGTTAGATAGTTGTTAAATAATTTAATTTTTAATATCTTCCCTGCACCGATAGAAACTTTTTTCTTTTTTTTAAACTCTTATTGGGCATGTATGGGATTTCTGCAAAGCAAGAAATCAATTTCTAATCAATTTGAAGGTTATTTATTTATTTATAACTATACAATCAATCTGCTAACCTTTAATGGCTGCCTATAGCTTACAAAAATACAATAAAGTAATCAGAGAAATGTCATTAAAATAACTAGAAACTCTAACAGTAACATCTTAACATTTAAACACCAGAATTCAAAGAAGGGAATATGCTCTTGGTCCTTTCTAAAATTGGACAGGGAATGAGCTTACTTCAACTCCAGTGACAACTTGTTCCATAACATGGTATAGCATTAAATCAAATAAAATTCAATGGTTAATGTCAGGATTTGTCAAAGATTTGTCAATTCATTGGTGACTAAAGAGTGCAGGGCAAATTGTACAGGATGAGGTGACAGGGTAAATAGTTAGAGGTTGAGACAATTTTATTTATCATTTTAATGAATACCTGCCTCGGCTATAGCAAAATTTCTGGTTTAGCTCCAACCACTTTTGGACATTAGGATAGTTTTATATAAGGTAGAAATATACAACCTACACTCCATTTGATCCACAAAGTTGTTGCTCGATTATAATGATCAATCCGATGCAAGTGGAAAGGAAATCATGTTTGAGCACAGTTGGAATCACTGACATAGAATTCAAAGTGCACTACTCTGTTTGTCTTTACAGTTTCACATGCTTTGGGATTAATTCACACTCAGTCACAAAAGATCTTGAAAGATGATGTTGCACTTGCAATGAAGTTTATTTAAGTTGTTGTTTTTAATGGTCCTAGGCTACATGTCACTGTAAATTCTGTATAGCATATGACAGCAGTACATCAAAGCCCAGAAACTCTTCTGAAAGCAAAAGTGCTCCAGACAGTACTTGCCAAAATTTTATTGGGATTTATCACTTAAATGTACTGTCCAGTCTGAATTTTGTTGGTAATCACTCAATGTTGATTTCCTTCAATCAGCCATACTTGAAACAATAATGTATGTTTCATGTTCATTAAGACCTTCATGTATTTATTTGAATTTGACTAATTTATATATCTCTTTATATATCCCTTTTGAATAGATTAAAATGAATAAAATAGTATAAAATGACATCTGTAGTAATATGGTAGATGCAAATAACCACACATGCATACAGACAATGAGAAAAGGTGAAAGGAATCTGACCACCTCTGGCAATTATGTTTCTCTAATTAGAGAGGATGGTGCTTTACTACCACCTCTTCTGCCATGGTTATATTTCTCTTTAGTAATTTTGTCAATTTCCCAGTTGACCCTGTCTCCTCATACAAGCCATAGTTAAGGCCTATGTGGTTTTCTAGAAGAGTAATACACTATGCTTGCTGTTAAGTAGTGGGTTCTTTGGTGCAGGAAGGAAGACATGAGGCTGAGTACAGGATAACTCATACTTTATTCTTGCTAGAACTGTACTGGAACTTGGGCTGCAACCAGCCACAATATATAGTCTAGCCCCTAGGTGGCAGCCAATAGGTTTGAATCCACTCTTGCTACCTGGGGCTAGCCAATTGCAGGACAGGAGACAGCTAGTCTGGGTTGCTGGAGAGCCATTAGCTGCTCCAGCAACGCACGTGGTGTATCACCACAAGCCCAGTACATAACACTTGCTATCCAGATGTAATACTAAAGCTTTGTGATTCAACCAGGGATTAGGTATCTGCAGTCTTAGGGTTTATGTGATCCTAATGTCCTTTTTGTAGTCACGTGTTATAATTGCTCTAAATTTGATAGCTCTTTCCTGTTATATGGTAAAGGGAGACATATAAAAACTGGAAAATCATATTTTTTTTAAAAAAAGAAAATTTCAAAATCTCACCCTGGACATCCCAATAAATGTGACATGGATCCATCCATCCACTGTGAACCCTTCAGTTCTCAAAATATCACTTGTGGCCTTTCACCATTAAACTAATATTAATGGACCCTGAGAAGTTCCAGGCAGCGCTGGGGTCTCCACCTGCCTCCTTTGCTCACAGCTCGGTTGATGCCTTAGTGGAAGCCTGGGAAAAGGCTGCCATGGATGCACTTAACCGAGTTGTTCCCTTGCGGCCCCTGACCCGGTGCAGATCCCAGTTCGCTCCATGGTTTTCCGTGGAGCCCTGGGAGATGAAGCGTCGGAGACGGGGCCTAGAGAGCTGTTGGAGATCCACCCAATCTGAATCCGACCGATCGTGACTAAGATCCTTTACTAGATCTTATCTCGCAGCAATGAGGATGGCGAGGTCTAATTACTTCGCTACACTCATTGCGTCCGCAGATAACCGCCCGGCCGCCCTGTTTAGGGTAACTCGCTCCCTCCTTAATCAGGAGGTGAAGGAGGATCCCTTACAGGGTCGTGCCGAGGAGTTTTGCCAACATCTGTCGGACAAAATCACTCGGATTCGGACCGGTTTGGACTCCGACTGGGCAGAGTCTGACGATCATGACATGGGTGGTCTTGTTGATGTTATCTGGGAGGAGTTCGACCCTGTGACCCCAAAGGAAGTGGACAGAATTATGAGGAAGCTGAGCTCCACCACTTGTTTATTAGATCCGTGCCCTTCTTGGCTGGTTTATTCGGCTCGAGAGGGAACACGAAGCTGGCTCCAGGCGGTGATATCTGCCTCCTTGAGTGAGGGTTGTTTCCCCTCTGTCTTGAAAGAAGCAGTGGTGAGACCCCTCCTCAAGAAACCTACCTTGGACCCAGCTATATTAAACAACTTTCATCTGGTCTCCAACCTTCGCTTTCTTGCTAAGGTTGCTGAGGGTGTGGTGGCGCATCAGCTCCCTTCGGTTCTGGAGGAAACTGACTATCTGGACCCGTACCAATCGGGTTTCAGGCCCGGACACAGCACAGAGACGGCATTGGTCACCCTGATAAATGATCTCTGGAGAGCTCAGGACAGAGGTTGTTCCTCTGTCCTAGGCCTACTAGATCTCTCAGCGGCTTTTGATACCATCGACCATGGTATCTTGCTGCAGCGTCTCAGGGGATTGGGAGTGGGAGGCATGTTTCTTCAGTGGTTCTCCTCCTATCTCATGGGACGTTTGCAGTCGGTATTGGCAGGGGGGCAGAGATCGAGATCGAGGCCTCTCACTTGTGGAGTTCCTCAGGGGTCGGTCCTCTCACCTCTCCTGTTCAACATCTACATGAAACCGCTGGGTGAGATCATTCGTGGTTTTGGAGTTGGGTATCATCAGTATGCTGATGATACCCAGCTTTTTATTTCGACCCCAAACCACCTCAGTGATGCCCTCGATGTGATGTCCCGTTGCCTGGAAGCAGTTCGGGTCTGGATGGGGAGGAACAGGCTTCAACTCAACCCTGACAAGACTGAGTGGCTGTGCGTACCGGCAACTTGGGATATTCAGAACATTCCATCTCTTTCTATGGGGGGTGAGTTATTACCCCCCGTAGATAGGGCTCGCAACTTGGGAGTCCTCCTAGATTCACAGCTTTCTTTGGAAGACCACATAATAGCTGTGACTAGGGGAGCCTTTGCCCAGGTTTGCCTGGTGCGCCATTGCGGCCCTATCTAGACCGGGATGCCCTGCGTACGGTCACTCATGCGCTCGTGACCTCTCGTTTAGACTACTGCAATGCTCTCTATATGGGGCTGCCCCTGAGGACCACTCGGAGACTCCAACTGGTACAGAATGCAGCCGTGAGAGTTGTGTTGGGAGTCTCCTGATACTCCCATGTTACACCTCTACTCCGTGAGCTGCATTGGCTCCCAGTTGTCCTCCGGGTGAGATTGAAGGTGCTGGTAATGGTTTTCAAAGCCCTACATGGCATGGGTCCAGAGTACCTTAGGAATCACCTGCTGCCGGCGTCAACTTCCCTCCGCCCAGTGCGCTTCCACAGAGAGGGCCTCCTAAGGGTGCCGCCGTTCGGAGAATGCCGTCTGGTGGCTCCCAGGGGGAGGGCATTCTCTGTGGGCGTGCCTGACCTATGGAACCGTTTACCGGTTGAGCTCCGGATGGCTCCCGACCTTCGCTCCTTCCGACGCGACCTTGTTTGAGCAATCCGGTCTGGTCTGGCGGGTTTTGTTTTAATTATTGTTTTAATGTAACTTATCTTCTGCATTTGGGCATTAGGGTTTAATTTGTTTTCAATTTCTGTATTTGTGCATTTTGATATTTATGTCACTGTTCACCACCCTGAGTCCTTGGGGAGAAGGGCGGTATACAAATCAAATCAATCAATCAATCAATCAATCAATCAATCAATCAATAAATAACTTCTAATGGGTTGAATAAAATTACTGAAAGACCCTTCCCAGTTTGTCTAGCTCATCCCAATTACTGGGAAGACCCAAGACATCTAACAGATTCCTCATCTGAACAAGAAACAAAACAAAACAGATCTCCCACCACATTCCCAGTCTGCTTCTTTACCATTGCTACATTTTTCATTTAAATGAATCCTTTTCACTTCTGAATGTTTTCTCGGCCATTTTATCTATGCTGTTATTCTTTGCCAGCCATTTTTCCAAACTGCCAAAAAGCATACTGTTATTTTTAAATCCATTGTCAGCCAGCATTTCCTTTCTGTGGGATACCTAAGATAGTCTATAGAGTCTTTCTAGTTGCTGAGCTGAGCAAGACCCAACAGTTTTCCTGCAACATTTAATGAAGCTAACTTGCTTATCCTCCCCGCTGGTAACAGGCAACTGTGGGAGAATATGCACTGCCTATTGCTATGCTCCTCTTGTCTCTGATACATCCTTAAAGGCATGTAAAGCCAGTCCATTACATTTTGCCTATCACCAAAACATGGGGAAAAATAGTGCTAATTTTTTACTTTATGTTTTACCTTTCTATTTTCCCATTTAATATTGATGATTCCTGCTCTACATAGAATGCTTCTTTTCTAAGTATCAATCCATCTCTTTTTATATGGCAAAGGGTCAACATATTTTTATCTCCTGTTGAAGATTCAGCTTCAAATTGTTGGAGCATCTACTGCTTGCTTACAAAACTTTGTTATCATCTATGGCAGACATGTCAAACACAAGGCCTGGGGGCCGGATCCGGCCCGCGAAGTGCTTTCATGTGGCCCGCGAAGCCATCCTGGAAACAGTGAGGGAATGGCCCCCTGCCCAGAGACCCTCCTTCTGCCAGAGACCCTCAGATCTGTCCCACTCCTGCCCAGGCCCCCATAGGCACCCTTGATGCCAACGATGTAGAGCTGGCCATGCCCACCCAGTAGGCCATATGCACACTAGCCACGCCCACCCAGCAGGCCACGCCTACCCTGGCCATACCCACCCGGCCCCTTGAGGGCAACCACAATGCTGATGCGGCCCTCAATGAAATTGAGTTTGACACCCCTGATCTATTGAATCGTTGTTTTCTTGCAGATCTTTTATTACCAACGTACTGAAGATATCACCTAATCAGTTAATGAAATGTCTGCAAGAAAACAACCAAATTCAGAGAGTATCAAGGATCCCACTGTTCAACCATCAGCTACTAATTTTCTCCTTTATTGTTACTTAAAAACAAATACACAGAAAAGATGTATCTTGCTTGTTCTTCTGAACTCTGCAAATGGGAGTATAATCTACAGGAGATTTAATAGACAACTTGACTTACTCCCAAAAAAGATGCCGCTATACATTCAAAAATACTTTGTACTGTCTTAAATACACAAAGCAGTTCTGTAGGATGAATACTGAACACAAACACAGTAATCAGTGTAATGGATATTTTAAATGACATCCTTTCTGATTACAGTAAATTTCACTTTTCCTCCTCCTCCAAAAGCAACACAGACTCAAAGAAAAATTGAATAATTTGAAACCGACATTGGTTTTCCTCTTATCTGCATTTCTCCAAGTCTTGATAAACATACCCGGCTGATTCAAAGCTTTTCATTGTTTAAAAAAAATACTAAGTTTAATGAGAGTTAATTTCCCTGCAATACACTGAAGCAATGATTAACACTAAATTGCTATGGGAAGATTGAAATGCTAGCTTTATACGCACAGATGTCACAACAGTTGGAAGCATACAAAAAGGCTGGTTGGTTTTAAGCATACTTCTTCGCATACAGACTAACAGATGAACACAGTGTGTAGTTTGAGAGCATAAAAACAAGGCTGTGAGGTGCTAATCTCATTCCATTCAATGAACTACCAACCAAGAATTACTTCCATGAGATGAATAAGTCATTGTTATATTGTGGACACTTAAATTATATTTACTTGTGTATAATTAAAATTACATATTGAGGTCATTAAAAGACTTGCCTCCACACAGAGAAATATCTTTAGCACTAATTCCTAAGATATATTATCCCAACACAATCTGTGTAATGTGTTTATGCACATCTTAGGGTATCGGTTATTAATTACATGATTAGTTCTTACGGACTAAGATTGATAAACGTAAATACATGTTATTTGATTTTATCTATTAGAACGCATTGTGCATAATTCTTCCCTACAGCTGCATTTGTATCACATATTCTCACTGACTGCTAGACAAACAATATCAGGGAAATTTTCTTATCTGGGAACCTTTTCAGGATCTGTTACAAGGAAAAGGTTATCAACTATTATTTTATTTCTTATTTTTCTTATCTATTCAATTCTACATTGGTTTCCAAATTTATTTTAAATTTATTTGCAAAAACAGTTTACTATACTTTGTCCCTGAATATATGTTTCATAGTATAGGCAACATTTTTATACAAGCAATTCTCTCCATTACAATTGAATTTATTTTGTTTTCACCAATATATCTATTTCTCAATGTATATTATGGGACCACATCACAAAAATTGAAAATGTCCATAGCAGCACCTAACTATATTCTAGTTTACATGCAGCAATGAGAAATGCAAACTGAATAGGGTTACATTATAATGTGTTTAAAATAAATTTTCTCTCTATTTCTATTTATTACCTGTAGTTCTCAAAACCTACTGACTATGTGTTGGTGATTTATTAGCTAGCCTAAGTGGATCTGAACCATATCAATACATTCTCCACAGAGAATTCCCCATAAGTTTAGAAGAATTTACATTGTATATTATGTTACTCTTTATTGTATTTCAGGGAATAGGTTTCATGAGTAAAATCTCACACTCACGACTAGCCAAAGTAGACTAGTGTAAAGTAGAAGACTAAGATAAGAGCTTTGCATTGTCTGGTTTTCCCATCACCAGAATAAGCAGGCAATTGTTTCTGGATAGTGGATAGGGATGATGTTACTGTCTATCAACCCTTATTCTCCTTCAGAGTGACTTTAGGATTTCTCTGCTCAGTTTTCAAAGTGTGCTTTTTAATATTATATATTATGTCATGAGTATTTCTTTCCATTTCACCTGTAGCACTCTAGCTTGTTGCAGGCTAACCTTAACAGGTATTGGATACTTTACAGAGGAAGATTCTCTCATTAGGTTCCATGCCTCCATTTACCAGAACTTCTGAAATAGTAGAGTTAAGACCTTGGCTCTTTTTTAAAAAGAGTGTTAAAATCAAATCTATCACTGAAGCATTTTTTTTTTAATTGAAAAGTTTTAAAAATACAGTTTTCCTTTAAAAAACCCCCTTCCCCCTCCCTCCTCCCCTCCCTACCTCCCCCCTTCCCCCCCTCCCCCCCTCCCTCCTCCCCCCCCACCTCCCCCTAACCCCCCTCCCCCCCCCGGACTTCCCAGAGCTAAATACAAGGTATATATATATAAAAAGGCAATCATAAACAACCATATACTAACAACTATAAATTCTAAAATCCATCACTCTCTAACTTATATAGGATCAAACAAAACTTAGCATTATTAAATATATATAGAAGACAAAATAAAAAAAGAAAAAAGAAAACGAAAGAAGACTTATTCAAATGCTAGATAAAACTTCTTGACCCTATACTTATTCTGGATAAACTCAATCCATTTTCTCCATTCCATAATATAATGTTCTTGCGAGTAATCTTTCAAATAGGCCGAAATCTTCGCCATCTCTGCCAAGTCGGAAACCTTTAAAATCCACTCTTGTATAGTCGGCAGTTCCTCTTTCTTCCAATATTGACCTATCAAAAGTCTTGCTGCCGTAACTAAATTCAACATCAACTTAGAGTCCACAACTGTAGCGTCAACAATTATTCCCAACAAAAAAAATTGCGGACAAAACTTTATCCTCCGTTTAAAAATCTTCTGCATATTCCACCAGACTTTTATCCAAAAAGCCTTGACCTTTTTACATGTCCACCATATGTGAAAATATGTTGCCTCTTCATCACCACACCTCCAACATTTAGGCTGATAATTCGGATACATACTTGCAAGCTTTTTAGGATCTAGATGCCATCTATAAAACATTTTGTAAAAGTTCTCTCTTAAACTTTGAGCTTGAGTGAATTTTACATTCCTCACCCAGATCTTTTCCCACGTGTCCATTGTAATAACTTCCTGAATGTTTTGGGCCCATTTTATCATACAATCCTTAACAAGCTCTGTTTCTGAATCGATCTCTATCAATGCAAGATATATCCGTTTAATATGTGCTGGTCCTTGATTTCTAATTTGCTTTATCAAATTTTCATCAGTCGTTGCAAATCCATTTTTTTGATCTTCTTTCCACCTGGCCTGTAACTGAATATATTGAAACCAAGTCTGAACAACCTTCTCTTCTCGCAAGAAACTATATGATTTCAAGCACCAAATATTCCTTTCCAAACTTAAAATTTCCTTGTAAGTAGTCTCATCATGTTTGAAACCAGCATGTATATTTTCTATTGCGTGTTTTGGGATTGCCCACAATGGTATCTTGCTGCTTAACTTATGTCTATACTTCTTCCAAACTCTCAGCAATGCCTGTCTTAAAATATGCATCCTAAACACAGTATCTACCTTCTTATCATACAGCAAATATGCATGCCAGCCAAACAACAGATCATGGCCCTCAAGATTTAATAACCTCGATTGTGTCAAATTAATCCAATCACTTATTCCTACTAGTGCAGCAGCTTCATAATATAATTTAAAATTAGGCATTTTAAGGCCACCTCTCTCACGAGTATCCTGCATAATCTTAAGTTTAACTCGTGGCTTTTTCCCTGCCCACACAAATTTATTGATACCACGCTGCCATTCCTCCAAGTTAGAGTCTTTCTTAAGAATCGGTATCATTTGAAATAAGAATAAAAATTTGGGCAGGACATTCATTTTCACTGCTGCAATCCGTCCCAACAAAGACAATTGCAATTTTTCCCAACTCTCCAGTTCTTTTTGAATTTTCCCCCATAACTTTTCATAATTATTTTTATATAGCTTTGTATTAGAGGGCGACAAAATCACCCCCAAATATTTAACCCTTTTAACAATCTCAAATCCAGTTAATCCTTCTAGGAGAGCCTTCTGCGAAACTGTCATATTTCTAGCCAAAATTTTAGTTTTCTGTATATTTACTTTAAATCCAGAAACCTTCCCATATTGTGTTATTATCTCCATCAGGTCCACAACAGAGTTCTCTGGCTGGGTCACTGTAACAACCAGATCATCTGCAAATGCTCTCAATCTGTAATCCTGATCTCCAACTTGTATCCCCTTAATTTTTTCCGAATTCCGAATCTTAACCAATAGTATCTCTAATGTTAATATAAATAACAAGGGCGATAGCGGACAGCCTTGCCTTGTGCCCTTCTCAATATTACATACTGTTGTCAAACTATTGTTAACTATAATTCGGGCAGTTTGTTTTTGGTATAATGCCCTAATCGGTTGTAAAAATTTTTCCCCAAAATCCATTTTGTCTAAAACTTTCAACAAAAATTGCCAGTTCAATTGATCAAAAGCCTTTTCAGCATCTAAAAAGATTAGCGCAGCAGAGATCTGGTTGTGCCTTTCCAAAAACTCTAACACATCAACTATATGTCTCACATTGGTTTTCATTTGTCTTCCACTAATAAACCCCGTTTGGTCCCCATGAATCACCTGTTGCAGAACCCTCATCAGTCTATTAGCCAAAACCTTAGCAAATATCTTATAATCTGTATTTAAAAGCGATATCGGTCTGTAATTTTTAACTAAAGTAGCATCCTGGTCTTCCTTCGGAATCAAAGAGATAAAAGCTGTTCTCCAAGACGGGGGCACCTTTCCCCCCCTCTGGATTGTCTGGAACAGTTCCTTTAACGGTTTTATCATCTCTAATTGTAAGTTTTTATAATAGGCCGCAGTCAAGCCATCAGTGCCTGGTGCTTTATCCACCTTCAGTTCCTTAATAGCTGTAAAAATTTCTTCTTCTGTAATCAGTTGGTTAATCCCCTCTTTTTGTACTTGCGTAAGAACCGGGATGCTAGCCTTCTCCAAATACGTATCAATATCTTTTGCATTAATGTCCTCTTTAGTATATAATTTCGAATAAAAATCCACAAAGGCATCCTTAATAAGATTCTGTTGATACACAACCCTTCCTTTATGCTCAATCTTATCTATATTAGATGCCCTTTGTTTTTTCCTCAGTCTATAAGCCAACCATCTGCCTGGCTTATTAGCATTGCAAAAAGTATTATGCCTAGCAAACCGCAGATTGGTCGCCACTTGATCAGCCATTAATTTATCAAATTGTCCTCGTAACAGTCTAATAGCCTCCTTGATCTTCACCTCCTCTGGGTTCAAAATCAAAGCCTTTTCTTTTTCCTTTATTTCATTCTCCAGTTCTTTCCTTCTAGTTTCCACTGCACGTCTATGTCTATTATTCATATATATCAACACCCCTCTCATATAGGCCTTGCTAGCATCCCAAACCATATCCATAGAGGTACCCTTATTCATATTCATCTCAAAAAAATCCTTCATCCGCTGTTTGCATTCTTCCACATTTCTCTGATTTCTAAACAAATTCTCATTTACGCGCCATGAGCGTCTATCTCCTCTTTCCTTATCAATCTCCAACCACACTGGACTGTGATCAGAGATAATTCTTGCGCAGATTTTCACCTTTTTAGTTCTCAAAAGAAGATCATTAGTCAACAAAATAAAATCAATCCTCGAAAAAGATTGGTGTCTATCAGAATAAAATGTATAATCCTTCTCCCGCAAATGTCTCTCACGCCAAATATCTCGCAATTCCAGGTCATCCTTCATTTCAAAAAAAGATTTAGGCAGTCTAGCGTGACTTGGAATGCGTTTAAAGGCTCCAGCCTTATCCAACTGTACATCCATAACTCCATTCCAGTCCCCCATAAAAATAAAGGATTTATAATCCAACTGGGTAAGCTTTGTATGAAGTAAACTAAAAAAGTCAGCTTGTTGTTGATTTGGAGCATATAATCCAACTAAAAGCGTCTTTTTACCTTCAAACAACAGCTCGATCATAACATATCTTCCATGCTTATCTGCTTCAATTAGGTCCGCTGTTAAGGCACTTTTAACATAAACAACCACTCCATTTTTCTTATTCTCTGCAGAAGCAACAAATTGCGTACCCAGCCTCGAGTTCAATAAATACTTTTGATCCAAAACTCTAATATGCATTTCTTGCAGGCATATAACATCTATCTTAAATTGTTTTAAATATTGAAAAACTTTCTTCCTCTTCTGCGGTGAGTTTAGTCCATTAACATTCCAGGTTAAAAATTTAGTTGCCATGTATATCCTCGAGAAGCTCTTGGACCACAGCTTTGATAGGACTGGTTACTTTAGGCCGTGCTCCTCCCACAGCTTGGCTATGAATGCGATGTGAAGAATCTGAAGACTTTTGCTGATCTTGTTCTTTTATTTTCTTTGCTCGTTTTAAAGCAGCACGCGTCACTCTTTGCTCTCTAGGATCATCCAAAGAGATTGTAGCTTGATCTCCTCCAGCACCATTTTCCTCTGTTTCCTCCTCTTGTTGTTCTTCTTCTCCAGATCCCTTTCCAGCTTCCAGGAGCGTTAATGAGGTTGCTTTTAAGACATTATTGTAGAAATCACGTGCTTGTTTCACAGTAGTCAGCCTATACCTTTTACCTTCATACATCACCATCAGCCCCTCTGGAATCTCCCATCTGAACCTTATATCTCTTTGCTTGAGCTCTTGCACAAGAAATGTATAGTCCTTTCTTCCCCTTAAAATCCTTGGAGGAATTTCTTTTAAAACCAAGACTTCTTGTTCAGCAATCACAACCTTAGCATCATAGGCAGCTTGTATAACTTGATCTCTAATTTCTCTTTTTGCAAAATAAACCACCACATCTCTAGGCAACTTTCTCTGTCTGGCAATCCATGAATTCACCCGAAACACTTTATCCATAGCTGCTCTTATTTCAGATGCTGGCTGGTTCAATACCCCTTCGAGAGCCTCAGAGATCAGCTGCTTTAAATCTTCTTTAACATTCTCTTTTAAGCCTCTAATTCTGACAGCAAACTGCATCTGGTAATATTGGGCATGGCTTAACTCCCTTTCCAACTTGCCTCTTTCAATTTCATTCTCCCGTGCTTTTACTTCTAGTATAGCATTCCTTTGAGCCAAATCATCCACTTTTTCATCTAAATCTTCCACACATTCCGCCACTTTATGCACTGAAGTCAAAATGTCTACCTTCATCACGCTGTACTTCTGTTCCATCCTCTCTTCCATTCTTTCCTCAAATTTCTCCAATTTCTCCTCCATCTGTGCAAATTTATCAGCAATTGATTGATTAATTGATTCCAAAAGTACCTGGGCATGTTTATCCAAGGCATCTCGCAAATCCTTCGATGTCAGCACTTCAGGAGGGTGCAATGCCTGTAGTGATGATTGTTGCACCGGCGAGGATCCTCCACTCCGAAGAGTTTTAGAGGGAGGTTTAGCCGCCATCTTTTAATCCTCAATTATGACGCACTTTCAATTAAAGTTTAAAAAGTCCAACAAGTTAGAGAGTACAGTAAAATAGTCCTCTTCACCTTTTCCTCTTGTACCGCTCTGCCTGCTCCTTTAAATCATAGTCCTTTCATCAGGCAGGGCTGGTTCGCAGACGCCTGGCTCTGCTCCAGGAAGTTCGGAGCAGAGACGACGGCCAGCTGGGAGCAACCCAGGCTTCGGGGGAGTTCGATCCTTCAGCCGCCCAAGCTCAAAGCTCAGGCGGCCTCGGAGAACTCTACCCCTACCTGGGGCCTCACCCCCTCCTCTTCTCCTGAGGAGGGGGCTTCAATTTCGCCCGAACAGCTGATCGGCGCTGTTTCGGGCAAAAAAACAAACAGCTGAGCCGCGGGCAGCCAGGGGAGGCTGTCTTCAGCGCCGCGCCGCCAGCGGAAGTCCCTATCACTGAAGCATTTTTAAATTTTATTTTAATTTTAGGCCTGCCCACTGAATCAAACAAGTGATTCAGACATTTTTTTTAAAACAAAAGGAAAAAAACCCACAAAAGTACAATGAACACTGAGATATAAACAAAAATAATAATCCCATCACTACAAATGCCATAGAAATATTTCATTAAAATTAAGTAACAGACTCCAACAGATATTCCAGTTCCAGATCTGGGAACATAGCCATAACCTCCGGACCTTTTGAAAGGCCAACCAAGTCAGGGCCAATCTGGGAAGGTGATGTTCTGCAGGGCAGGCTCAGGAAGAGAAAAATACTTTCTTTAATGGACCTATGACATGTGTCTCTTGCCAGATCAGATGTTGGTCAAATGGGTTTCTAGAAATGTACTTCTACTGCTAAGCTTGTAAGCTGCCCTGAGTCTTCGGAGAAGGGCGGGATATAAATGGAATTAAAATAAATAAATAAATAAATAAAATAAATAATGCTGCTTTCACATTTTTAAATGTGACTTAAAGAAATGCTTAGTCTCTAATGCCTTTTGCTTAGATGAATATATTTCCTTTATATGTGATCAAATAAGCAACTCTGCACCTGTTTTGGAATATGACTGGTATAATATTACCTTTGGTAAAAAGTTATGGCTTTACTGATACAATATATTAATTATTATAAACTTTATTAAAATAATGTATGCTGCAATATTGATTTACCAAGGATATAATTCTACCAACGTACCTTTGAGAAGGCATACATGTGGAGAGAGAGAGAAATAGGGATATATTTATGAGAGTGAGATGATGTACATATAGATACAATGATATAGATAATATAGGTAAAGGTAAAGGTTCCCCCGCACATGCGTGCTAGTCGTTTCCAACTCTAGGGGCCGGTGCTCATCTCCGTTTCAAAGCCAAAGAGCCAGCGCTTGTCCGAGGATGTCTCCGTGGTCATGTGGCCAGCATGACTAGACGCAAAAGGCGCATGGAACACTGTTACCTTACCACCGTAGTGGTCCCTATTTTTCTACTTGCCTTTTTACGTGCTTTCAAACTGCTAGGTTGGCAGAAGCTGGGCCGAGTAACAGGTGTTCACTCTGTTACACGGCACTCGGGATTCGACCCACCAAACTGCCGACCTTCTGATTGACAAGCTCAGCGTCCTAACCCATTGAGCCACCCCGTCCCTTTTATAGATAATATAGATATATAGATACATCACATCTAACTATAGCACACCAAAATGAAGGAGAAAGAAGACTCAATCTTTTCTACTCGTTTCCAATACCAAAATATGGAATGTCGCCATAAACAAAATCTATTCATCCATCCATTTGATCCAATGTTGCTCATACTAATTGGTGCTAAGTACTTACAAGGATTTCAGAAAGGAATATATCCAGTCCTACCACGAGATATCAATAATTAAATATGGGATCTTTTGCAGACAAAATAGGCAGTCTACCTTCAGGCTATCGCCCCTCACAAATTGTAGTTTAACTACATAAAGCATGGAAGAAGAGGAGGAGAGCTCTTGAGAAGATAAAATAGCTAAAGTAGAAATTCATTTCTAAGTTGTCTATGTCGAAATTGTAATCTCCTTGAAAATAGTTAGAAAAGCAGATAGCAACTCTATTCCAGCTGGGTCATTTACCTATCAGTATTTGATCATCTGATCATCTGAATTAGTGTCCATATGTCAGTTTTAAAAGCAATCTTTTCATCTTTTCCTGAACAGCTCAGAGATTAAGTATGTAAAATCCTCCTTTTCTTTATAATTTCAAAACATATTCACATGCATTCTTAGGAAATGAAAGCCACCTGAGAATTTTCTCAAATTACATAAAATACTTAATGACATCGGCTTCTACATCTCATTTCTCTACTTGTTCCTACCTATAATAGAAATGAAAGAAAGAATATATAAAAAGTGTCAAATCCTTTAGTGTAATAACCCGCCTTTACTGCACATGTTGCATTTATTCATTTGGTATATTTTTTTTTCAGACTAAGAAGATGTCAGGCAAAATGAAGTCAAAGTAAAATTGCCACTCAAGAATGAGAAAAATTATAATATTAACTCTGGCACAAACTGCATACAATCCAAATTTATTGTTCTGATGCTGATAGCTCTGGTAAATGGAATAAAATAAAACTAACATAAGATGGTAATTCTAAAAGATTTCTTTGCCCTCTTTTTATTTTCCTCTTACATCAAAGACATCCCCCCATGTCAAGATCTTTAAATAAAATGATTGTTTGAAGTGGATAGATCCATCTTCATTACCTATATATATCACCAACTACTGCATTTGCACTTAATTTAATTTGCATTTATATTTTTTTCAACCAGTTTCCTTAAATTTAAAAGAACATACATTGCTCTTTTGTTCTGGGGAGGGGGGAAATGAACTTTTCATGGGTGGAATGTCATTCTCTGATGCTCATCTGGTTACGAGAGCTGTGTGTGAATGCCTGTCTATTATTGCTCAATCTTTATCTCCCCAGGAGTTTGCAACTGTCAAAACCCGTCCTGCAGCAAGCAGGGCAGTATGCTGAACACAGGAACGGGAGACAACCGATGCGATCTGCAAACACTTTATTCTTCAAGGCAGCAGCCACAACAGGGAACAAAGCCAGCGTTGGCCGCTACTTGCAGCCAACGCTACTATATACACACCCAAAAACCCCACCCATACTCCACCCAAACACGCCCCCGCCCTCCCACTCTCTATATCTTCCCCACCCCTCCCCTACAAGGCCTTTCGCCCGTCGGCCTGACAGGTAAGCCCCCTCCCGTGTGTTTCCGCCACCGTGCTCCTCCCCCTCACCCACTCCCTGCCGCGCCCAACTCCGTGCCCCCCTGTCGTTGTTCACGCCCGAGGCCCCCAGCCACCCGGTCACCGCAGCGGGGAAGGTCCCATCCCCTAATGGCAGCGCCGGCTCCCAATCCACACAGTCCCGTGCAGGCATGACGTCGGCCAGAGAAGGCGACTGCAACGGCGGAGCCTCTGTAACAATCCGCCGCGAGGCCGAGGCTCCCGAAGCCTCCCAGGCCGCTGGGACGCTGAGCCGGCCCGAGCCTCCACCGGGCAGGCCGCAGGCCAGGGAACCCTGCGCCGACGCGCCGCCGGGCGAGGGCAGCAGCCGCGGCGCGTCCGGAGGCGGTAGATGAGGCGGCGCGGGCCCCGGAGCCTCCGAAGCCGGGGAACCCTGCGCCGACGCGCCGCCGAGCGAAGCCAGCAGCCGCGGCGCGTCCGGAGGCGGCAGAAGAGGCGGCGCGGATCTCGGAGCCCTCCAAGCCGGGGAGCCGTGAGCTGACGCGCCGCCGGGCGAGGCCAGCAGCCGCGGCGCGTCCGGAGGCGGCGGGAGTGGCGGCGTGGATCCCGGGGCCTTCCGAGCCGTTTTGGTGCCGGGTAGGATCGGCGGGAGGGAGGCAGGGTGTGCCGAGGGGGTGGAGGGACCCCCCTTTGAGTGTCGGGCTCCCGAGGCCCGACATGCTGCCCCCTCTACCAGGGGTCCACCTGGAATGCAAGGAGAGAGAGGTGAGCAGTCTGTAACATGACCAGCAATCCCCCCCTGGGTCCCCCCCGGCTTCCCCGGGTGTTTCCGGTGGAAAGCACGGAGAAGGCGTGGTGCGCACACATCCCCATCCCGTACCCAGGTGGCCTCCTCCATGGGGTACCCCTTCCAGAGCACCAAGTATTGCACCCGCCCCCTCCGTTTCCGGGAGTCCAGGATCTCCTGTATCTCATAGTGGTTGCCGTGTATAGGCCCCGGGCCGCCCTCCCCCACCGCCACAGAGGCGGTTGTAGCAGGCTTCAGCAGGCTACTGTGGAAGACGGGGTGTATCTTTCCAAGTAGGGGGGGTAGCCGAAGTCTGACGGTGACAGGATTTATTACCTGTATAACCCGGAAGGGCCCGAGGTATTTGGGCCCTAGCTTTCTACACGGCACCTGTAGCCGCAGGTATTTCGTGGAGAGGTAGACAAGATCACCTACTTTGGGAGGTGCAAACGGCCGTCTCTTCCTGTCCGCCTGCTCTTTGTATGACCCTGCAGCTCGCTCTAGCGCCTTCTTAGCTATCCCCCACACCCCCTCCAACCGGTGCATCCACTCCCCAGGTGTGCAGGAAGCCGGGGCCCCCTGGTCACATCCCGCGATAGGAACGAACTCGTAACCAGAGACCACTTTAAAGGGGGAGAACCCGGTACTGCTATGCACTGCGTTGTTGTAGGCTACTTCCGCGAGGGATAGCAGGTCTACCCATTCAGACTGTTGGTATGAAACATAACAACGCAGGTATCGCTCCACCGCCGCATTTGCACGTTCCGCGGCTCCATTTGTGCTTGGGTGGTACGCCGAGCTCAGGCCCTGTGTTGCTCCGATACAACGCACGAAGTCCCTCCAGAACCGGGCCGTGAACTGTACTCCACGGTCGGAGATGATACGTCGTGGCACCCCGTGGAGACGATAAATGTGTTGAACAAACAACCAGGCCAGCCGACGGGCTGAAGGCAATCCCTTGCACGGGATAAAGTGGGCTTGTTTCGAGAACAGGTCCACTACCGTCCACAAAACGTTATATCCCCTGCTTTCCGGTAGCTCGACCACAAAGTCCATGGCGATGTCCTGCCAAGGTCGTACGGGATCTGCCACCTGTTGTAGCAGGCCCGCCGGTTTCTTAGTAGAGGGCTTGGTGGTTGCGCAAATGCGGCACTTCTGCACATAGCTCTCGATGTCTCGTCTCATGGTCGGCCACCAGAACTGGCGGCGGGCCAGATGCAGGGTCTTCACGAACCCGTAATGACCCGCCTGCCTGGCATCATGGCATTGATAGAGCGCCTGGTCCCGTGCCGCCGCAGGCACATACAGCCTGGCCCCGTGCCAAGCTAAGCCATCCCGCAACGAGAGGGTGTCGGGGTGCGCCTGTGCCCATTCATCAGTCGCCAAAACCCCCTTACAGGTCCGCAGAAACCCGTCTGTCACAACATTGGCCTTGTGCTCCGTTTCCTCTACCGGGCGGGGCGGTGGTACCAGTGCCTGTACTACCTCCTCTTTTCGACAATCGTACTGTGGTAGCCGAGATAAGGCATCCGCCAGAAAATTTCTACCCCCGGGCACATACTTGAGGCGGAACCGGAAGCGGTGGAAATATTGGGCCCACCGTACGTGTTTCGGAGACAGACGGCGGGGTGTCTGCAGGGCTTCTAAGTTTTTATGGTCCGTCCAAACCTCGAACTCCTGACTAGCCCCCTCCAGAAGATGTCTCCAAGTCCCCAAGGCCCAGCGGACCGCGAAGGCTTCTTTCTCCCAGATAGCCCAAGCCCTCTCCGCGGTTGTTAGCTTCTTGGAGGCGTAAGCGCAGGGCCGTAATCCTCCCATTGCATGCCGTTGCAAAAGGACAGCTCCAACAGCCACATCGCTTGCGTCAGCCTGTACTACGTAGGGCAGGTCAGGGTTCGGGTGTTGTAGGACGGGCTCCTTAGCAAATTGCGCCTTGAGCGCCTCGAAAGCCCGCTGGCATGTAGTGGTCCATACAAGCTTCTGCCCTGGCCGCGGCAACGTTGCCAACTGTTTAGTCCGTAGTAGATCCGTGAGCGGTAGGGCGATGGAAGCGAAGTGTGGAATAAATTGTCGATAAAAGTTAGCAAAGCCTAGAAAGCTCTGCAATTGTTTCCGGGTCCGTGGGGCCTGCCACTGTTGGATAGCCTCCACCTTCCCCGGGTCCATCTCCACCCCGTTGGAGGACACCCGATATCCCAAATAGTCCAGCCGGGGTTTGTGAAACTCACATTTAGAGAGCTTCACATATAACTGGGCGTCCCTCAGCTTGGTCAGCACACTCCGGACTAAGGCGACATGCTCCTCCAACGTTGACGAATATATGAGGATGTCGTCAAGATAAACTAGGACCCCCCGGTACAAGTGGTCATGCAGGACTTGGTTGATCAACTGCATGAAGACCGCGGGGGCTCCTTGCAGTCCAAACGGCATTACCCTAAACTGAAAGCTCCCCAGCGGGCAGTTGAAAGCCGTCTTCCATTCGTCACCAGCTTTAATCCGAACACGGTAGTACGCCTCTCTGAGGTCTAACTTGGTGAACACCCGGCCCGTAGCCAAATGAGCTAAAAGGTCCTTCACCAAAGGGAGGGGGTACAAGTGCTCTACACATACCGCGTTGACCCCCCGATAATCAACACACAGTCTTAGAGTCCCATCTTTCTTCTCCCTGAACAAGACAGGGGCCGCCATCTTAGACCGAGCGGGCTGGATGAACCCCCTCCGCAGGTTCTTGTCAATGTATTGACGGAGCTCCTGCATCTCCCGGGGTGCCATTGCGTACATACGGGGTTTCGGCAGTTTTGCCCCCGGCTCCAGTTCAATAGCGCAGTCCGTCGGGCGGTGGGGTGGCAAAACATCGCACTCCTTCTCGTTGAACACATCTGCGAGATCGCTGTACTCCCGTGGCACCTGTGTCTCAAACTCAGTCCCCACCCCAGCGGCCCCCTCTGGCCCACCAATCCCCTCCGGACCCATGAAGGAATGCTTTGCAGGAGGCTGGGGCCCTGTCCCGAGACGGAGGTGTCGGCATCCCCCCTCCCACCAAACCGTGGGGCCCCACCTGTCCAACCACGTGAGCCCCAAGATAACCGCCTCCGTCATAGACGGCACCACGACAAACCGGAGAGTCTCCCAGTGTGTACCCAATTCCATTCTCACCGGTGCCGTTACATGCGTAATAGGTGCTCCACCCAAAAGGGACCCGTCTACCTGCTGAAATCGGATAGGTTTGGGGAGCCGTTGAAGGGGGATACCGGCCTCCCTTGCCATCACCAGGCTAATGAGGCAGCGCGTGCTGCCTGTATCAACCAAGGCCTTACACTCCCTCCTCTCACCCGTTCGTGGGCTTATCAACACCACAGGCAGCACAAAAGGGCACACCGGAGCGCTTACCATCGGGTCCTCTTCGTACTCGTGATCCTCAGACCCATCGGATGTGTCAGTCCGTCCGTCCGCCGGGCCCACTGGACGCACCGGTGTTGATGTTCGGGGTGTCTTGTCGGCCACCTGGTACGCCGTTCTGGAGCGTTCCGCAGCCCTCCTGGGGGTCGGGACCCGCGCCACCGGAGGGTTGGAGCTTGGTCGTAGCGGAGGTAACGGGCAGTCCACCGCCCGATGGCCCGGTTGGTCACAGCGGAAACAGCGGATCGTTGGACGGGATGCTGGTAGGGGGCCGGGTTGTGTCGCCACCGGCTCGGGCTTCCGGCTCCCGGTCTTCGGCCCCTCCGGGGCCCTCCAGGTTCCAGGACCCACTACTGGCCTGCCCCGGGTGTCCTGCAACCCAATATCTAGCTCCACCGCCACCCGGAACCAATCCTGAAGCCGTGCAGGAACCCCCCGCACCACACATGCCCGTCGGAGAGCCCCATCCAGACCGGCCCGGAAGTGGTGCACCAACAAGCGCTCGGGCCACGAGCGTAACCTGCCCGCAACCCTTCGGAACTCGAGCACATACTCCTCTGCCGGTCGTCCTCGCTGCCTGATGGCTAACACTTCAGCCTCCGCGCGATGTAAGCGGGACACATCTTCAAAGCGGACGCGCAGAGCTTCCAAGAACAGCCCCACGTCCCCGAGTTCACGGGCGTGGTCACTGTAAAGGTCCGCTGCCCAGGTTGCAGCCTCTCCCTGAAGGCACGCGGTGACCGCCACCACCATCGCCCACTGTGATGGATAGGCATGGGCATACCCGTCCAGATGGTTAATCACCTGCCCTAGGAACATGGCCAGGCGGTCGGGATGCCCGTCATAGGTTGTGGTAAGCGGTGGGGGTCCCCACACCACACCCGGACCCCAATGTCCAACAGGTGGACGGGTCTGAGCCTGGGACACCCCCACCGATCTGGGTGCCGGACGGCCAGGGCCTCGATCAGGCGTTGGCCAGACATCACGCCCTCCTTGTGCTCGTGTGGATGGGGCCCGAACGCCACCCTCCCCAGGCACCTTGAACTTTGGGCTGGCCAGTCGGAAACGGGACGTTGCTGGCTGACTGGGAGCCCCCCCAAGAGACCACTGTCCCGTGTCATCGTCGGGGCCCATGGCCACCCAGGAACCGCCGTCACGAGCCCCGACTTCTCCGAACCTATCGCGCAGCATGTCCATGGTTTGGCTCCCGGGTGCGGTTGAATAACTGTAATCCTCTCCGTCTTCGTCAGTCAGCCGACGCTCCCTCCAGCCCAGTGGAGCCCCACTGGGCCGGCCCGTTCGTCCTTGCTCGACCCCTGTGCGCCCCAGGATCGAGCTCAGCCACCACTCCCCCCCCTGGGACTGGCTACCAGCACCCAGGGATTCCACCACGGGGTCTGCTGGTGGTACATCCCGCACTTTAGGCCTCACAGCAGGCTGGACGTCCTCCACGCCCCTCTCCGCAGGGGCTGTCGCCTCCGCCCCGGCCACGCCAGCCTCCTCCGATACAGTCTCCAAAGCAGCCCCTTGCGTGCCCTCTGCCATGGCGCATTAACGGAACACAGCAGAAGGGCAGTCAGGCCACGATGCTAAGGGGAAAACGCTGGCTTTCTGTCAAAACCCGTCCTGCAGCAAGCAGGGCAGTATGCTGAACACAGGAACGGGAGACAACCGATGCGATCTGCAAACACTTTATTCTTCAAGGCAGCAGCCACAACAGGGAACAAAGCCAGCGTTGGCCGCTACTTGCAGCCAACGCTACTATATACACACCCAAAAACCCCACCCATACTCCACCCAAACACGCCCCCGCCCTCCCACTCTCTATATCTTCCCCACCCCTCCCCTACAAGGCCTTTCGCCCGTCGGCCTGACAGGTAAGCCCCCTCCCGTGTGTTTCCGCCACCGTGCTCCTCCCCCTCACCCACTCCCTGCCGCGCCCAACTCCGTGCCCCCCTGTCGTTGTTCACGCCCGAGGCCCCCAGCCACCCGGTCACCGCAGCGGGGAAGGTCCCATCCCCTAATGGCAGCGCCGGCTCCCAATCCACACAGTCCCGTGCAGGCATGACGTCGGCCAGAGAAGGCGACTGCAACGGCGGAGCCTCTGTAACAATCCGCCGCGAGGCCGAGGCTCCCGAAGCCTCCCAGGCCGCTGGGACGCTGAGCCGGCCCGAGCCTCCACCGGGCAGGCCGCAGGCCAGGGAACCCTGCGCCGACGCGCCGCCGGGCGAGGGCAGCAGCCGCGGCGCGTCCGGAGGCGGTAGATGAGGCGGCGCGGGCCCCGGAGCCTCCGAAGCCGGGGAACCCTGCGCCGACGCGCCGCCGAGCGAAGCCAGCAGCCGCGGCGCGTCCGGAGGCGGCAGAAGAGGCGGCGCGGATCTCGGAGCCCTCCAAGCCGGGGAGCCGTGAGCTGACGCGCCGCCGGGCGAGGCCAGCAGCCGCGGCGCGTCCGGAGGCGGCGGGAGTGGCGGCGTGGATCCCGGGGCCTTCCGAGCCGTTTTGGTGCCGGGTAGGATCGGCGGGAGGGAGGCAGGGTGTGCCGAGGGGGTGGAGGGACCCCCCTTTGAGTGTCGGGCTCCCGAGGCCCGACAGCAACTTTCTTAGCTATGCATGCTTAAATTAGGCTAGGAAAAGTTAAGGAAATGCTACATCAAATCTGGAAGCGCAAATAGCCAAGAATACTACAGAGAGATAAAATGTTTAACCCAACTCCTAAATATCCTAAATCAACCTGAAATTTAGTAGTTGTTTTTTTTTAAAGAAATCTCTTTCAGAAAGTCTTTTAGAAACTGGAAGATAGATTACAGAAGTGAAGCAATTTTCATTCAATGCCAGATGACACACAAAAGCAGAAGACAGGGTTCATGAGAGTGATCGTTTTGTGCTCTATCTTCCTTTCTTATAGTAATATTTATTTATTTATTTATTTATTTATTTATTTATTTATTTATTTATTTATTTATTTATTTATTTATTTATAGTATCTTGTCTGACTTATTATGGCCAATCAACCTTGCCAAGGCAAATGACATACAGTAGAATCTTCCAAATGCTAATTATATCATAGTACTATTGCAGGAAAAACCCACATCACTTATTCCACATGTATGCTTACATTTTTTTAAAAAAAAATACAGGAATGGGAGGAGGGAATCTCTTCTCATCTGATGAGGTAAGTCTGATGATTTCTGAAAATTATTCAAACAATACAGATGGCCTTCAATTTATAAGCACAATTGGATTCAGAATTCTGATTGTAAGTCAGGGTGGTTTTTAACTGGATCACTGTGGCCTGACTCAGTTTTATGATTGTTTTTACATTGGTAATAAATTGTATCAGTTGGGTCCTTAAGTGAACCACAGGGTTGTTAAGTGAAGCCATGTAGTTGTTAAGCAAAACCAGCAACGGGTGCTCAATGAGTGGGTTATTTAAAATAGTAAAAAAAAACAACCCAACAACATTGCAAATCATGGTCATGTAACTGCAGAATATCAGAAATGCAGTCATGTGACCTGAGGGAACAATATGGCGGTTTACAATGGTTGGAAGTGCTCTACAGGCTGTAAAGCATCCTTTCTGGGGCTGCCATAACTTTAGCCAGTTGTTAAGAAAGGACTACCTGTAACATTACAATATCTCAATAACAATCTATAAGGATGAGATGACTAGATGTAATTGTACAAGTTTACAATAATTAGAGTGGGTTAGTGAAATTAGGAAAGAAACCAAAATTGGAAAGCAAGGTACACAATTATACCAGAAGACAGATAATAACTCATTTTGCATTTCTCTCTTATCTGGTTGTTATTATATAAACTTCAGCAGGAGTCGCAGTAGTAAATGATAGCACAATGACCTGTATTTCAGAACCTAGCTTGAAAATCCAGAACACAAGATGTCTTCAAGCATTAAGGATTTGGGACACTGGGTTGTGTTTCTCAGTGACCTATAAATTTCAGAAGTACAACATATATGCTATATTCACACCAAACTATGGATTAACTATAATTAAACTACATTGATTACATTTAACTAATGCTATGCCAAACACAGGGGACGCGGTGGCTCAGTGGGTTACGACACTAAGCTTGTAGATCAGAAGATCGGCAGTTTGACGGGTCAAATCACGAGTGCCGCGTAACAGAGTGAGCGCCTGTTACTCGGCCCAGCTTCTGCCAACCTAGCAGTTCAAAAGCACATAAAAATGCAAGTAGAAAAATAGGGACCAGTACGGTGGGAAGGTAACAGCATTCTGTGTGCCTTTGGTGTCTAGTCATGCTGGCCACATGACCACGGAGACGTCCTCGGACAAGCACTGGCTCTTCGGCTTTGAAACGGAGATGAGCACCGGCCCCTAGAGTTGGAAACGACTAGCATGCATGTGCGGGGGAACCTTTTATCTTTACCTTTTTTTATGCCAAACACAATGACTAGCTTCAAACAATGCACTAAACATAAAGCAAATCAATTGTTAACTAGCCATGATGTATTAACAATTATTTTTTTCTCATTTCTTTGGTGAAAAAAATGTTTATTTCCTTGAATGCTGATGCATGAGATACCATTTGATATTTATTTAAAATTATATACCCTATCTATCCCAATAAATTTCACCCTGTTTAGAAGCAGATCATCACATGCACACTACTGGAAATACATTGTACTTTACAATGTAATTTTTTCTCCAGAACAATTCATGGTTTATTCCCCATAGAAGTTCCACTGAATTGACAGTATGCTTCTGTTTGAAGGAATTTCTACTCAAGGGTCACTATCCAAGATGGTAGCTGAATGAGAGTCACTTTTATTTAATGTATTAAATTGTTGCGTTCATTTTTATATTGCTTTCAGCACTCAAAACCTCTTAAGAGTGTATACAAATATTTTTAAGGCTAAATCTTATCAAGTGCTCATAAATCAAACCTCTGTTTACCTGCAGCTATTACATTCCTAAGTGGAAAAATAAAGCAAAAATATGGCCTCAAGCACAATTAGAATTTTACTTGTGTCTTTTCCCAGGTCCTTGGTCATGTAAGTAAATCTGAATGGGTCATCCATCTGCCCATTAATCTGCTGACAAATCTGCAGGTGTGGCTTTTTAAAACTACAGCAGAATATTAATGTCAAACAATATATTCATTATGTTCTTTCAGAAAAGTGGGAGTAAGTGAAAATATCGTCAGCAGTGGAAAATGAAAAAGCATAACAGAAGCTTACTATTACAACTAGCTTTGCAGATGAGTCAGAAATCCAATTTCTGTGGCCATTTGAGTTCAGCAATAACTCATAATGAGCAAAGGGAACGTTTTTCAAAGAGATCACACAGATATTGAGGAAGAGAAAACTTCTATTATTCTATAAAATTTCCATAATGAAAATAGAATAAAGAAATTTTCTCCATCTGGAACATAAATTCCCAGATGTATGATTGCTACTGATGGCTGAAGTTTAAGAAATGTTGCCTAATTCACAAACTACCATTGATCACTGTTTGACCAATGCATGCCGGGTTTTCAAGACCATGATCCTTTTAGATTACTATGTTGAATTTATATCTAATTTATTTTCAGCAGAGCTTTCTGAACACCAACCAGGCCAACCTAGTGAGCAGATCTATCTAAGAAAGTTGGTGTAGAAGATTAGACATGTTAAAAGCAAAGTTGTGCATTACATGGTCTAACTTTATAAGGGTTTCTACTTACAAGTACAGAGCCAAACAGACAATTAATGAACTCAAATGTTAAAATTACATTTCTTTTTAAGTCCCATCTGAAATTCCAGAAGCTGAAGCAAGAGAGCAGAGCTTGAGCCCAGGCAACAAGGAACCAGTTCAGCAGAGTCCTTTTGTCCAATTTTAAGGTGCCAAAATAACCCAACACATAAATTTGCAAAAAGTATAGGCTTACACCGTAAGTGAGCTGCTCGCCCTGAGAGCTTCTCCCCTCTCTCAGATGTGGCCATCCAACCTGTGCCGCCGTTTCCTTAATGACGGGTCTTGGGACCCCGAGAGGTGGCATGGCGCAAAAAAGAGGCTTTTGGGTTTTCTTTTAAAATTTTTTAAAGGGTTAGGGAGGGGGGAGGGTCAGGCCTGACAGAATGAGGGGGGGGGATTTTGCTGGACCTTTCTCAGTCTAGGTTGGCTGATGGTCGTGGCAATAAGGGGGCCGGGGAGAGTCTTGGGACCCAGGGGGATAGGGTGGGGATAGCGATCCCCACGGTGATTGGGAATGGTGGCAGATGGATGAACAGAGGGCCATATCGTAATCTGGGATCGCGCCCCCGCTATTTTCGAGCTGTAGTGCGCTCTGACCCTCTGGCTCTCACCTGCTCTCCCGGGGAAGGGGGAGGGCAGACACCTGAGCTCAGGCTGATCTATATGAATGCCAGGTCTGTTGTGAATAAAGCTCCCCTCATCCGTGATTTGATCGAGGAGGAGGACGCAGACCTGGCATGCATTACGGAAACTTGGTTGGGCTCGGAGGGAGGGGTCCCTCTGATTGATTTATGCCCTCCAAGTTTCCATGTGCTGCATCAGCCTTGGGCTCAGGGTAGGGGTGGTGGGGTGGCGGTCGTTATTAGGGAGGCCCTCCGTCCGCGGTAGGCCACTGCCCCTCAGATAGGCGGATGTGAGTCCCTCCTCTTAAGGTGGGGCCCTGGTGGTCAGTTGGGCCTGTTGCTTACGTACCTCTCTCCCAGCTGTGTAGCAACAGCTCTGCCCGGGCTACTCGATGCCCTCTCGGGGTTGGCGGTTGAGTTTCCAAGACTTATGGTTCTGGGAGATTTTAATTTGCCTTCCCTGGGTGATGCGTTGGGGGTGGCCCGAGAGTTCATGGCTTCCATGATGGTCATGGACCTGTCCAAGATTATTCAGGGTCTGACTCACGAGGGGGGGAACACGCCCAACCTTATTTTTATCTCTGGGCAGTGGCTTAATGGTCTGGAGGGGGTTACCCCAACATCTCAACCCCTTTCATGGACAGACCATTATCTCCTGCAGTTGGGCCTCTGTCATGCCACCCCCCGCTGCTGGGAGGCGGAACCGACCAGGTGGTTCTGCCCCAGGTGCCTGATGGACCCAGATAGGTTACAGACGGCACTTGGATTGATTCCTACCTCCCTTTCCCACAGCCTGGTCGAGACCTTAGTCAATGCCTGGCAACAGGCTGCTTCGGAGGCTCTCAACCGCGTTGTGCCTTTATGGCCTCTGACCCGGCGCAGATCCCGGCTCGCTCCTTGGTTTTCCGTGGACCTGCAGGAGATGAAGCGCTTGTTGCTTGTTCCTGTACTTGTCTTCTGCATTTGTAGATTTGAGTTAGCAAATTGTTTTTTTTATCTCCTTTGTGTTGTTAGTAACCTGTTCACAAGATAGAATAATTGGGGGTTTTTTGTATTAATTTCAGCTTGGAGAGTATTTCTTTCTGTGTTTCATCAGTATTTTCTTGATGACATGGCAAGTTAAGGGTGCTGGGAAGAGATGTTAAAGATGATGTTTTACTATTTAATGCTGAGTCTGAAATCCATTTTGTTTTGTTGGATTTTATTTTAGCTTTATAAGTAGACTTTATAGATTTATCCATCCGACTGTCCGTTCCTGAATCTCCCCTAAGCAGATATAAGTAAAGTTCAATTTTTTTCTGTCCAATAAGAAATATATCCTTTCTGTCCAGGGAGAAAAAAGAATCATTGAGGGTTGTTTAACAGCCAAAATTTATAATCCAAAGTGTTCCATATATTTCTTCCACACACACACAAAAAAAAATCCACAATACAGTTCTGGAAGTCAGTATTTATGTTCAAAATTCAGACAAGCCAAGTTTAGAATGTTTACCATCTCTTCCACATAGATAAGCAGCCCCCAAACCTGTTCCTTTTTTTCCTCAACTGTAATTTTCAATAATAAAATAATTCCAAGGCCAGTCAAAACCTTATCTAATTCTGGGCTTCAAGCCAGATTTCTTTTAGGCATAAATAAGTTGTAGTGCCATAATTTACCACTAGATGTCATCAATGCCACTTTCTGGTTTTTAAGTCCAAAATATATTGTTAAACTTTTCAAATCTTTTTCTTTAGAAGAAATAAAAATAAAAAGGTCTTAAAAACACTTTTAGTCTTCAAATTTTAAAACTGTAAGTATATTTTAGTTCCAATTGAGTCTTATAGGTTAACCAGTATCCCCAAGTATTACTTCACTGCTTTTCTTTTCTGAGGGAGTGGGGCAAAAATAACCTTTCCCTCTGTCATCAGGGGATGTGCTTTGGGCAGCTTTTCAGGAAGAGGTATCAAGATCATAAAGAAAGGATCAGGTCTCACCCAGTTTTATCCACATTGCTCTAAAAATGCTTGATAGTGCTTGTTTACTTCTGTAGTCCGCAACTTAGGGCTGGCTACACAAATGCAGCCAGTCTTTCTCCTGCAAGTGAAGAGTGTCCTCTCCTCACTTGCCACCTCTAGGGGGTGACTTTCAACCCTTTCCAGGGTCCCCCAGCAGGGCAAAACCAGATGCAAGAGACGGAGCCCCGTCTTCAAACATTTGCGTCACTGCAAGATCCCAACCGGAAGTCAACTGTTCAGGTTTCTTGTACTATCTAATTAATAGACAGTTTATGACTGAGCACAATAAAATAGGTGCCTGATCAACTTATCTTGTCGAAACCAGGAAATTCTGCACCTGTTGTAGATTGTGGATTTAATATAAGGATAGTCCTACACAGAGTACACTACAGTAATTTATATAATCAATTATGTTATAATGAAGACTGCCCAACTCATCTCAGATAGAAACATATTTACTTTGTGGATTCATGAAATAAAAATCACCAAGTAATAGATTTTTGAGCCTGCAAATCTTTGGCTACTGAAGGACTTTAAATATCTCCCAAAATCTGGCCTGGAAAGCTGCTTGGCAAAGAAAGAATGTGAGAGTTAAAAAAGCAGAGGATTTCATCTATCAGAGGGGGCACTATCTGTTTAATATACCTGAACAGATGACCCTTAAATATAACTAGATTTTTATAATGGAAGATATGATTTAGAAGTAAAATAGCATTTTTTTTCCTTCTTTTGATATGGGAAATTTGAAAATAAGAGGTGGAATGGTATGAATAATTTTTTAGCTATATAAATGTAATTAATATTGAGAAAATCATAACTGGAAAAAAAACTTTAAATATTGATGGGAAACCAAACTTTAATAAGAGCACAAAAAACAGGATATTGACTTATGAATTGATATTACTGTTATTTCTATAATATTAGTAAAATACAATGAAGATGTCTATACCTAATTTTGTATACATCAATAGTACTAAGAATTATAATTGTTTAATGATGGGAAAAGGGAAAAAATATGGGGAAGAAAGGAAGATCAGATGGAATACAAAGTTTTTTACAATTTCTACCCTAGACAATGCTAATGACAAATTCATATCACTTGGTAATTGGTCACAAATTCATATCACTTGGTAATCGGTCACTAGCATCAAGAAAATTCCATTTTGAAATAACTGAAAAATATCTAATTACAAGTGACTAAGTGCTAAGATTCAAGGTGCTGGTGATGACCTATAAAGCCCTAAATGGCATGGGTCCGGGTTATTTACGGGAGCACCTTTTGCCAGCGTTAACTTCCCATCGCCCTGTGCGCTCCCACAGAGAGGGCCTCCTCAGGGCGCCGTCGGTCAGGGAATGTTGACTGGCGGCCCCCAGGGGGAGAGCATTCTCTGTGGGCGCGCCTGCCCTCTGGAATCAGCTTCCGGTTGAGCTCCGGATGGCTCCTGACCTTCGCTCGTTTCGCCGCGACCTGAAGACTTGGCTATTTGAACTTGCCGGCCTGGACTGAGGGACTGGGATTTTAGATCTTAAATTTTAAAAATTTTAAATTTTAGCATGTGTTTATTGTTTAGGGCTATTTGATTTAATCTCATTTTAATTTTTTATACATTATGTGTTGTTTATACTGTTTTAATTGCCCTGTACACCGCCCCGAGTCCCTTCAGAGAGGGGCGGTATATAAATCCAAATAAATAAATAAATAAATAAATATAAGTATTTTCCTGATGTTAAGTGTAAATGTCCCATAAATCTTATACCTATACACCTATACACACCTGCCTTCAGAAGCTGTGAATGCTCCAACACTGGAAGTTTTTAAGAAGAGACTGGACAGCCATTTGTCTGAAATGGTATAGGGTTTCCTGCCTGAGCAGGGGGTTGGACTAGATGACCTCCAAGGTCCCTTCCAACTTTACTACTACTACTACTACTACTACTACTACTACTACTATTTAGATAATATACTATATATGTATATATTCTGTGTGTGCATGTATGCACGTGTATGTGTACATACACATATACACACGCACAGAGAGAATATATAGTGCATAGTATATATTGTTCCTGTTTATAATCATTTACACATGTGGACAAGTACATCTTGTTGCAATAAATGTCACTGTCTGGTGAACCAAATTTCGGTTTTCTCCTCAGGATCAATTGTTCATCAATATAGATGAAATGAATTAAGCAAATTAGGTAATATTTGGGGACGCATTGGCTCAGTGGGTTAGGACGCTGAGCTTGTCGATCAGAAGGTTGGCAGTTTGGTGGGTTGAATCCCGAGTGTCGCATAACAGAGTGAGGCCTGTTACTCGTCCCAGCTTCTGCCAAACTAGCAGTTCGAAAGCACATAAAAATGCAAGTAGAAAAATAGGGACCACTATGGTGGGAAGGTAACAGCGTTCCGTGCGCCTCTGGCATCTAGTCATGCCGGCCACATGACCACGGAGACGTCCTTGGACAAATGCTGGCTCTTCGGCTTTAAAACAGACATGAGCACCGGCCCCTAGAGTTGGAAACGACTAGCACGCATGTGCGGGGGAACATTTACCTTAACTATAGGTAATATTCTCTTCCTTCCATTCCTGTTTTGCATATGAAAAGAAAATTCAATTTAAACATTCTGGTCTTGATTTTGAGGAAACTTTTTATTTTCATTAAACCCAATTAAAGCAAATTTTGGCTTGGTTGTTTAGTTCCTATAATTAGGATGGGAAAAAGTCTAGGACATTTGGAAATAACAGAAACCTATCTGAAGTAAGGCCAGAGAAAAACATTGCACAGTGATATGTATTTATTATATGGGGTATCTATTACATGAATTATATATGCAGCCTCTCTTCATCAGATAGGAATAAAACTAGTTTATCAGTTAAATCTGACTCCTTACTAAACATGTCGTTTTCAAAGCTCAGTGCAAAATCTATGAAATGTTCGTTAAGAAGGGAAATTGCCTTATCTAATATAAGCATATAAGTGAATCCTGAAAAATCTGCAATGAATATAGTTTGGATTTAGTTTGCTCAAATTCTCAAATTCAATCCCTTTATAACCTCAGATAATTTAAAATGTCTAATCTTGAATTTTCAGGAAAAGGCAACTTCAGCTGAACATCATCAGAATACATACTCAATATATGATCTCTCTCATTTGCTTCATATAGATATTATATTATGCAATAGACAATATGGAACCTTATTCAAAGGAAATTCCCAAAGTTGTGCAGATATCTCTGATACCATCTGATAGGAATGCTTCCAGAAAGATAAAGGCAGAACCATTACCGGGAAGATCTTCCCATTTCTAATTCCTTCAAATGCTCTAAAATGTTAGTAGAGTCAAATCTGCTTAAGGACCAAGAAAGTTTGGTAGAATCTAATTTTGGTAGAATCAAAGGCGGCAGTTTGGAGGTCCCGGGGGTGGTTCCGGCGGCGCCCGGGCTGAAGGCAGCGCCGCAACCCAGCGCCCGTCACCACAGAGACCCGTCGCCGCTGGCATGCAGGTGCGTCCACATAAAAAAAGTGGAACCGCGCGCGTGTATCCACGCATGCGCATGCGCAAAAAACAAAATGTTTTGCGCATGTGCAAAACATTTTGTTTTATGCGCATGCACATGCATGGATGCATGCGCGTGGATGCACGCGCGCGGCTCCCACTTTTTTTATGTGTGATGGAACTGGTTCCCAGTGGCTCTTTTGCTTTTTCAGGTTGCCGACCCCTGGTCTAGGGGATTAGATGCTCTCTGACTGGCGTCTCCAGGTTGGCCCACCCCAGAGTCAGACTGATCAGCAGAGTAGGCACAGCGATTACTTGCCTACTGAAGGCTTGCTCCTTCAGGGGATCCATGTTGCATTCCTGGACTCCCCACTTCTCCCTCTGGTTCCTCATTGGTTATTAAGGAAAAGTCCTGAGACTCCATGTGAGGACTGGCTTGGCCGCAAGTTTGAGGACCTTGGGAGGGACTTATGACGCAGTCCTCACTTAGTGGCTGTTCTGGAAACCATTTTCTGAGTTGATCAATGTGGCGTCTGACAACTCGCCCTCCCTCCAACCCCACCTCATAAGACAGGGGCCCTGATGCTTTGGTAATTTTACCAGGAACCCACAAATTCCCATGACTATAGTTCCTGGCCCAAACCCAATCGCCCATTTTCAGTCCCCTAGGGGGTTTTGGTCGAGAGGCTTCTGCTGCCACTCTATCTGGATACAACCTGTCCAGTTTAGTGATCAGTCGCCTCCCCCAATGCAGTTCTGCAGGACTTTTGCCTGTAGCAGTGTAGGGCATAGAATGCTGGCAGAGTAGAAAATCTGCCAATCTGTGATGCCAGTCACCTGTTACAATGCGCTTGAGTGATTCCTTCGTTGTCCCCACCTTTCGTTCAGCTTGCCCATTAGAAGATGGGTGAAAAGGTGCAGATGTTGCATGTCTGATGAGATTTGCTCTAAGGAAGGCCTGAAATTCAGCAGCAGTGAATTGGACCCCATTGTCTGAAACTAAGACATTTGGCAACCCATGTGTGGCAAAGAGTTTTCTCAGCACCTGGATGGTCCTAGCAGTAGTCATGTTAGGAACTGTAATTACTTCCAGCCATTTGGAGTGGCTGTCCACCACTATGAGGAAGAGCTGTCCCTGAAAGGGCCCAGCGTAGTCTGTGTGAATTCTAGACCAGGGAGTGTGCGTTTCCTCCCACCTATGAACTGGAGCCTGTGGCATTTCAGGCCTAGATTGCTGTTATGTATAACAACCATGGACTTGTGCCTCAATGTCCTTGTTGAGGCCAGGCCACCAAAGGTAGCTTCTTGCTAAAGCTTTCATTCTGACAATGCCTGGATGGCCTTCATGTAATGACTGTAAAACCCTGTCTCTCAGGGAGGAGGGAATTATGACTATGTTTCCCCATAAAATGCACCCCTTGTAGGCAGATAGCTCATGCCTTCTGACAAAATAATTCTGAAATTCCAAACCTGGGCTTTTATCTAACCACCCTGTATATACCCATGAAAGTACTCTACTGAGTGTTCTATCTATAGCTGTTTCAGCAGCAATGTCCCCAGCATGGAGGGGAAATTCAGGCAGGTCCTGTATGGACAGAATTCTGGCATCAGGAGCCAGATCTGGTTCCATTAGTGGCAGTGGTAGTCTGCTGAGGCCATCAGCATGGCCCATTTCTTTGCCCGGTTTGTGAATCAATTTAAAAGTGTATACAGATAGAAAAATAAACCATCTCAACATTCTTGGATAGAGTATGTGGGGGGTTTGTTTGTCTGTTGTGAAAAGTCCCAACAGAGGTTTGTGGTCTGTAAAGACCGTGAAGTCCCTGCCATATAAATAGTCATGGAATTTTTTTATTCCAGCAACAATTGCTAGGGCCTCTTTGTCAATCTGAGCATAGTTGTGCTCAGCAGAGGACAACGTCCTTGAGTAAAACGCTATAGGAACCTGTGTTCCCTTCTTTTCTAAGTGACTTAAAACTGCTCCCACCCCATAAGGAGATGCATCACATGCAAGACATACTGGTTTAGACTCTTTGTAATGAGTTACAGTGGACTTTTCTGACAATAGTGCTTTTAAGTCTTGGAAGCTTTTTTCATGTATGTTAGTCCATTTCCATGGAGCTTTCTTATCTAATAGTCTGTGCAGAGGCTCTGCTAATGCGGCCTTGCCAATCTTGCTGCGGTTAAAATATGCAGTAATAAGTAGAAAGATACTTTGCTGAGTTTATCATTAATAATCTCTAATGAGAAGGTTTCTGGTTTTAAATCAATTTTTTGTAGTAATATTTCTTCCAACCAATTTTTTATCCGCTGCCAAAAATTTTGCGCTTCTGAACATTCCCACCACATATGATAGTAAGTCCCTGGAAGCCTTCTGCATTTCCAGCACATTGGTGAGATTTTTTATATATTTTTGCTAACTTTGTAGGGGGAAGATGCCATCTATAAAACATCTTGTACAAATTCTCTTTATAGGAGGTGGTTAGCGTTAACCTCCTATTTCTATCCCATAGTGATTGCCAATTATCTAGGTCAATACTGTAATCAAATTTTTTACTCTAGGTTAACATTGTTTCTTTTACCTGTTCTTCTAACAAATCCTGTTCTAATAAATATTGATATATCTTTTTTTCTCATTTGGTCTTCTGTTCCTAGAAGAATTTTATCTAATTGTGTATGCTCTAATTTTATCCCTGGTTCTTTTTTGTCTTTTGTGTATCGTGACTGTATTTGTAAGTATGCCCACCATTCCAACTCTACACCATCTTCTGATAATCTTTTTCTTGTTTTCAGGTCTCCATTTTCATCTAAGAGATCTTTATATGTAATTGTTGTTGTTGTTAGTTGCGAAGTCGTGTCCGACCCATCGCGACCCTATGGACAATGTTCCTCCAGGCTTTCCTGTCCTCTACCATCTTCTGGAGTCCATTTAAGCTCACGCCTACTGCTTCAGTGACTCCATCCAGCCACCTCATTCTCTGTCGTCCCTTTCTTCTATTGCCCTCAATCTTTCCCAGCATTAGGCTCTTCTCCAGTGAGTCCTTCCTCCTCATTAGGTGGCCAAAGTATTTGAGTTTTAGCTTCAGGATCTGGCCTTCAAAAGAGCAGTCAGGGTTGATCTCCTCTAGGACTGACCGGTTTGATCGCCTTGCAGTCCAAGGGACTCGCAGGAGTCTTCTCCAGCACCAGAGTTCAAAGGCCTCAATTCTTTTGCGCTCAGCCTTTCTTATGGTCCAACTTTCACTGCCATACATTGCAACTGGGAAGACCATAGCCTTGACTATACGCACTTTTGTTGACAGGGTGATGTCTCTGCTTTTTAGTGTGCTGTCTAGATTTGCAATGGCTTTCCTCCCGAGGAGCAAGCGTCTTTTAATTTCTTGACTACAGTCCCCATCTGCAGTGATCTTGGAGCCCAGGAAAATAAAATCTGTCACTACCTCCATTTCTTCCCCATCTATTTGCCAGGAATTGAGAGGGCCGGATGCCATGATCTTGGTTTTCTTAATGTTTAGTTTCAACCCAACTTTTGCACTCTCCTTCTTCACTCGCAACAAGAGACTCTTCAGTTCCTCTTCACTTTCTGCCATTAGAGTGGTATCATCTGCATATCTTAGGTTGTTGATATTTCTTCCAGAAATCTTAATTCCAACTTTTGACTCCTCTAGCCCTGCCTTTCTCATGATGTGCTCTGCATATAAGTTAAATAGGCAAGGCGACAGTATACAGCCTTGCCGGACACCTTTCCCAATTTGGAACCAATCAGTGGTTCCGTGTCCAGTTCTCACTGTTGCTTCTTGGCCCGCATATAGGTTTCTCAAGAGACAAATAAGATGTTCTGGTACTCCCATCTCTTTAAGAACTTGCCACAGTTTGTTATGATCCACACAATCAAAGGCTTTAGCATAGTCAATGAAGCAGAAGTAGATGTTTTTCTGGAACTCTCTAGCTTTCTCCATGATCCAGCGTATGTTGGCTATTTGATCTCTAGTTCCTCTGCCTCTTCGAAATCCTGCCTGTACTTCTGGTAGTTCTCGATCCACATACTGCTGGAGTCTAGCTTGTAGGATTTTAAGCATAACTTTACTAGCATGAGAAATGAGTGCAATGGTGCGATAGTTTGAACATTCTTTGGCACTGCCTTTCTTTGGAATTGGAATGTAAACTGATCTTTTCCAATCCTGTGGCCACTGTTGAGTTTTCCAAATTTGCTGGCAAATTGAGTGTAGCACTTTTACTGCATCGTCTTTTAAGATTTTGAATAGCTCAGCTGGAATACTGTCACCTCCACTAGCTTTGTTGTTGCTCAGCTTTTCTAAGGCCCACTTCACTTCACATTCTAGGATGTCTGGCTTGAGGTCAGTGACCACCTCATTGTGATTATCAGGGACATTAAGCTCATTCTTGTATAGTTCTTCTGTGTAATTTTGCCATCTCTTCTTAATCTCTTCTGCCTCTGTTAGGTCCCTGCCATTTTGGTCCTTTATCATGCCCATTTTTGCATTGAACGTTCCCTTCATCTCTCCAATTTTCTTGAAAAGATCTCTGGTCCTCCCTATTCTATTGTTTTCTTCTATTTCTTTGCACTGTTCATTTAAGAAGGCATTCTTATCTCTTCTAGCTATTCTCTGGAATTCTGCATTCAATTGGGCGTATCTTTCTTTTTCTCCCTTGCCTTTTGCTTCCCTCCTTTCCTCAGCTATTTGCAAAGCTTCCTCAGACAGCCATTTTGCTTTCTTGCATTTCTTTTTCTTTGGGATGGTTTTGGTTGCTACCTCTTGTACAATGTTGCGAACCTCTGTCCATAGTTCTTCAGGCACCCTGTCTATCAGATCTAATTCCTTAAATTTATTTGTCACCTCTACTGTATATTCAACGGGGATATGATTTAATTCATACCTGACTGGCCTGGTGCTTTTCCCTACTTTCTTCAGTTTAAGCCTAAACTTTGCAACCAGAAGCTCATGGTCTGAGCCACAGTCAGCTCCTGGTCTTGTTTTTACTGACTGTATAGAGCTTCTCCATCTTTGGCTGCAGAGTATATAGTCAATCTGATTTCTGTGTTGACCGTCTGGTGATGTCCATGTGTAGAGCCGTCTCTTGGGTTGTTGGAAAAGAGTGTTTGCTATGACCATCATATTCTCTTGACAAAATTCTATCAGCCTGTGCCCTGCTTCATTTTGTACTCCAAGGCCAAACTTGCCTGTTATTCCGGTTATCTTTTGGCTTCCTACTTTAGCATTCCAATCCCCCATGATGATAAGGACATCATTTTTTGGTGTTAGTTCTATAAGGTGCTGTAGGGCTTCATAGAACCGGTCAATTTCATCCTCTTCAGCACTGGTGGTTGGGGCATAGACTTGGACTACTGTGATATTGAATGGTTTGCCTTGGATTCGAACTGAGATCATTCTGTCATTTTGAGGATTGTATCCCAGTATTGCTTTTCCTACTTTTTTATTGACTATGAAGGCTACTCCATTTCTTCTGAGGGATTCTTGCCCGCAGTAGTATACCTGATGGTCATCTGAATTAAATTCACCCATTCCTGTCCATTTTAGTTCGCTGATACCTAAGATGTCGATGTTCAGTCTTGTCATCTCTTGTTTGACCACGTCCAGCTTGCCTTGATTCATGGATGTTACATTCCAGGTTCCTATGGAGAAAAAATCTTTACAGCATCGGACTTTCCTTTCACCACCAGACATATCCACAGCTGAGCGTCCTTTCGGCTTTGGCCCAGTCGCTTCATTCTTTCTGGCGCTACTAGTACTAGCCCTCTGCTCTTCCCCAGTAGCATATTGGACGCCTTCCGACCTGAGGGGCTCATCTTCCAGCGTCATATCGTTTTGCCTTTTGGTACTGTCCATAGGGTTTTCATGGCAAAGATACTGGAGTGGGTTGCCATTTCCTTCTCCAGTGGATCACGTTTTGTCAGACCTCTCTGCTATGACCTGTCCATCTTGGGTGGCCCTGCACGGCATAGCTCATAGCTTCATTGAATTACGCAAGCCCCTTCGCCACGACAAGGCAGTAATCCATGAAGGGGTTATATGTAATTACACTTCCTAAATTTATGAATTTGGGATGCATGAAAATCTCTAATATGGATAGCCAATTGGGGATTTCTATATAATTAATTTTTTTAATTTTTATCCACATGTCTAATAGTGCCCGTCTAATATGATGGTTCTGGAAGTACTGATGAGCCTTATATTTTCCGTCCCACATTATAGCATGCCACCCAATTTGCATGTCATGACCTTTTAAGCAGGTCAAATCAGAGTTTTCTTTAGGGATTAGAGAGATGATTGCTTCTTTCCATGAGTTTGGAGTTTTTGTTGTGTTTAAGGTAAAGGTAAAGGTTCCCCCACACATGCGTGCTAGTCGTTTCCAACTCTAAGGACTGGTGCTCATCTCCATTTCAAAGCCAAAGAGACAGCGCTTGTCCTAAGGCTTTCTTTAGAAGAAGAAGAAAAAAACAACAGATTCTGTACAGAGGAGGTGGGATTAAGTTCACTAGCTCTGATCCCTTCATGTATCTGCACTGGGGAGCCTCCTTCACTCAAGAATTATGCTGTGCTTTGTCTGTAAAATGATTTGATGATCTACTCAAGTAGGCTCTTTACATGATGAATTATTTTAACTGTCCATGAATAAAATAAGCTCTCCATTAAGACTGCTGCTCAGTACATGTATAGAACTTTCAAAGGGAGGGTAGTTAGCACATTCAGTTGAACAAAATCTGTAAATAAATTTGAACAAAAACCAAAGATGAAACGTATGGTGTTTCTGAAATGCCTCCAAAATGATGTTATTGATTCTGAAAACCATCACAAACCAAGGACTCAAAACTTGCAGTTTCATTGTAGTCCATTTTGGCACTACAAGTAGCATATTCCTTCTAGAACTTCTTAGACCAAAAAGTCACATTAGTATTTAAAAATACATTTGTATTTTTCAAGGAATTGGATAAAGGAAGGGGTCAGATTGATAACTCCAGTAAATAGAGAACAAAATTGGTTACACATCTCTCAGTTTCTAGTGACTTTGCATGCATATTTAATGATGTGTAGTACAACATCCTTGCTTCATTAATAATAATAATTATCCTTGTGATCCATCACTTAGATAGATTAGCATTTTGGATGGAAATTATGTTCAAGATTGTCCTCAATTCCAGAAGACTGTTGCAGAAGAAAAGATAGTAATCCAATATAATGTTAAACAAAGCAATGGACATCTTAAGTTTCTTTATTAAAATACCCCATAACAATAATTACTGTATTTCAGGAAAACCAATCAGGAGCCCCAGCAATAGAAGGAATTCTATTTCTGGGGCTTCTTAATCCCTTGCCCCTGGGAACAGTCATAAATAATCAATTAAATTACATATACAGGAAAAGGCCCCACTCTGTATTGCAATAAGGTGAGACTATTTGAGACTAGTACGTTTATCTGGTCAAAACTTTAATCTACATTCCTTTCTATTTTGATAAATTGATAAATTTGATAAATTTCATACTTCTCTCCAAAATGCAAGTCCGCATTTACTATCGGCCTTTACTGAGTGGCCTTCGTATACTTAGTCAAGATCACTTCAGGCTGAATTACAATAACAAGTCAAAGTTTCTTTAGAGTCTAATACAGGAAAAAGACCAATCATTCAACAAATATGAGATAAGATTTTTAAAAAATTCAAGAAAATTCTGAGATAATTAATACCTAACAATTAATAGCACTAAGGAGGAACCAATGGTTTTTAAGTACTCTAGCTATTGATAGAAATTTGGCAATCTTCTTAAAGGCTTTTAAATGATCACCCAAAACAAGCTTCACAATGGCAATTAAAGTTATTAACAAATTTGGAAAGATTAAGTTCAATCACCATTGGACATACAATGGATATTTTAATAGAAAATATAAAATAGATTCATCCTCCCAGTGGTGGGAGCCAGCCAGTTCGCATTAGTTCAGCAGAACCGGTAGCTAATTTTTTGTTGCCCAGGCCCAGAATGGAATTCCGGAAGCGGAATCCACACAGAGAACCGGTTGTTCACATATTTAAATCTCACCACTGCATCCTCCGTATCTGAACAGAAACAAGTATAGCTTTCTTGTAGAAGGCTTATATATCTAGCAGTTATTTCTCTTCAGATTGTAAAATTCTTTCATCTTTTACCATTACAATATCAAAGGGCAAATACTAATTACATTTTTACCATATTTTCGGACCATAAGACGCAATTTTTCCCCCCAAAAGTGGGGGGGAAACGAGGGTGTGTCTTATGGTCTGAAGGTGTGGTACCCTAGATTCTGCTCCTCCCCCATTGCTCCGCCAATCAGCTAGGAGGCTGAGACACCAGATTTTATCCACGGACCAGAGGAGAACACCGCTGATCAGGTGGGAGGCTAGGATTCCGGATCCAATGCCGCCAGCCAGCTGGAAGTCCCGGCGGGTGGCCCCGACACCGCCGAACAACCAGGAGCGTCGGCAACCTTCTCTGGGCGCTGCCAGTCAGCTGGGAGCCCGGGGTTTGACGGCCACTCCTGCTCAAAAGCACCAGCACTCCCAGGTGACTGGCGGCCACGAAAGAAGGTTGCCGATGCTCCCGGCTGTTCGGTGGCAGCGGGGCCGCCAGCTGGGACTTCCAGCTGGCCGGTGACATCAGATCTGGATTCCCAGCCTCCCACCTGATTAGCGGTGTTCTCCTCTGGTCTGTGGCTCAAATCTGGAGTCTCAGCAGGCAGGAGCCCGGGATCAGCATTTCTGAATGGGATTTCTAAGTGCGACACAGCTGATCCCGGGCTCCTGCCTGGCTCACTTGCTTGCAGAAAAGAGGCTGCTTTTTAAGTGAGCCCAGGATCAGCTGAGTTGCACTGAGAAATCCCACTCAGAAACGCTGATCCTGAGCTGCTGCCCAGCTCATTTATCAAGCAGCCTCTTTTCCACAGCAAGTGAGACAGGCAGGAGCCCAGGCGACACCGGTGCTTGCGGCTTTTCCGCAGCACAGACCCGAGGGCTGCTTCGTTCCCACTCATCCTCTCACAGGACCCGGGCTGCCTGCACTTGTGAGAAATGCAGCGCTTCTTTTTCTGCAGCAGTGGAGCGCAGGCGTCGCTTGGGAAAGACTCCACAAGACGCACCTTTGTAGCACGTTTCCCCTTCTTTTATATATTGGAGGTTTGAAAGGCAAGCTGCTCCCAGGGCATAAAAGTAGAATCCAAATTCTTGTTTTCCTGCTCTAAAAAGTGGGTGCGTCTTATGGTCAGGTGCGTCTTATGGTCCAAAAAATATGGTAGTTATATGCAATTGTCTTTTTACACAGGTATAATAATTTAAACATAAAAATTATTTTTTACAATAATAGATTTAAAGTGGCTAATCAAGAGGTTTTGATTCTGAAAGAGTTTCCCCCAAGAATTTTGAGAAAAAGGAAAGATTTTGTTTTTCTGGCAGATGAATTAAAAAAACCAACAGCTTCAGTTCAGATGGGAGATACCAATGGGGATTGTGGTGAATTATGCTGGAGTAAGATATCGTCTTAATACAGTCCTGAAGGCACATGATTTTTATTCTAATGTACTGAGAGCAGGTTCACCGCCATCTTCAGAAGTTAAAGGAGGAAAAGAAGAAGTTAAAGGAGGAAAAGAAGAAGGAGAGCGACAGGTACAAGAAGTACAGCAAATTTCAGAAAATGTGCAACCCCTGGTTTTATTAGAAGAATCTAAGACTCAAAGAGTGACGAGGGCTGCATCTAGACGTAAGGAACAACAACAACAACAACAAAAACAGTGTTCTATAACTACAAGTCAGGAATCTACTTCTAGTGAAGCAGTGGGAGGAGCTAGGCCAAAGAGGCAGATGCTTGTGAATCTGCAAGAAATGCTCCGAAAGCTTCAAGTCGCAAAAGATGGCAACAAAGTTTCTAACCTGGAATGTTAATGGATTAAATTCACCACAAAAGAGAAAGAAAGTATTTCAGTATTTGAAACAATTTAAAAATGATGTTATATGTTTGCAAGAAACGCATATTCGCATATCTGATCAAAAATATTTGATAAATTCTAGACTGGGTATACAATTTATTGCATCTGCTCCAGAGAAGAAAAATGGAGTAGTTATCTATGTAAAGAAAGACTTAACAGATAATTTAATTGACACAGATAAACAAGGAAGATATATTATAATTGAACTATTAATATAAGGAAAGAAAACACTTTTAATTGGAGTATATGCACCTAATCAACAGCAAGGAGAATTTTATAAACTGTTACATAACAAAATAATTCAATGGGATTATAAATCGTGTATTTTTATGGGAGATTGGAATGGAGTGTTGGATACTCAGAAAAATAAAAAAGGATCTTTTAAAAATACTCCAAGCCATGCTAGATTGCCAAAATCTTTTTTTGATTTGAAAGATGACTTGGAATTGTGAGATGTCTGGAGAGAACGAAATTTGGAAGAAAAGGATTTTACTTTTTTTCTGATAGACATTAATCTTTTTCTAGGATTGATTTTGTATTAACTACTAATGATTTTTTTCTAGGATTAAGAAGATTAAGATATGCCCAAGAACTCTATCAGATCATAGTCCAGTTTGGATGGAATTGGACAAGGGCAAGGGGGAAAGAAGATCATGGAGACTAAATGAAAATTTGTTTAGATATGAAGAAAATGTGATAGAATGTAAAAAGCATATGCGAGAATTTTTTATTATGAATATGCATAAGGGTACTCCCATTGAAATGGTTTGGGATGCAAGTAAAGCTTATATGAGAGGAGTGCTAATATATTTGAATAATAAACATAGATATAGATTGGAATATAAGCGTAAAGAAATAGAGGAGGAAATAAAGTTGAAAGAGAAAGCTCTTATTCTGAACCCATCTGATAAGAGGTTGAAAGAAGTAATTAACTTGCTAAGAGGACAGTTTGATATGTTAATGGCAGATCAAGTGGCAACTAATTTACGATATGCCAAACATAATACTTTTAATAATGCTAATAAGCTGGGTAGGTGGTTAGCTTATTTATTAAGGAAAAAAAAAGATCATGTAATATTGATAAGATAGAATATAAGGGTAAAGAGGTCTTTCAGCAAAATCTTATTAAAAAAGCTTTTGTTGAATTTTATTCTAAATTATATGCTTGGGATATAAAGCAAGGTTTAGATGTGGATAATTATTTACAGGATGTGAATATCCCAATACTTACACAAGAGCAATGGGAAGGGATGAATCAATTGATAACTGCTGAAGAAATTATTTTAGCAATTAAACAATTAAAAGTGGGTAAGGCACCCGGTACAGATGGTTTATCAGCTATTTATTATAAAAATTCATAATCAGAAATGGTGGAGCCTTTAAAAGAATTATTTAGAACAATTCAATCTGGAGGAGAAGTGCCACCATCATGGAAAACAGCATTTATAACTTTGATCCTGAAGGAAGATCAAGATCTTGTTCAACTTAAAAATTATAGGCCTATATCGCTTTTAAAGAGCCTTGGTGGAGCAGTGGGCTAATGCCTCCTTAAGTAACACCAGCTGCCTGCAATTAGTGCAGGTTTGAGTCCCACCAGGCTCAAGGTTGACTCAGCCTTCCATCCTTCCGAGGTAGGTAAAATGAGGACCCAGATTGTTGGGGGCAATAAACTGACTTTGTAATAATGCCGCTTGGGGGGGAAAAGCCCTAATAAACAGGCATATACATAGAATGAATGCTATTGCTAAGCACATTGATTTGTGCTTTAGATTGTAAGCCGCCCTGAGTCTTCGGAGAAGGGCGGGATATAAATGGGATTAAAAAAAATAAAAAAAAATAATGATTATAAAATATTTGCAAAGATTTTAAATAGATTAATGGGGGTTATGCAGCAAATGATTTACTCTGATCAAACAGGATTTATAAGTGGTAGGCAAATGAAAAATAATGTGAGACATATTGTAAATTTATTAGAATATTTGGAAAGAAATAATCAAGTTCCTGCAGCGCTGATTTTTTTTTTTTGGACACTGAAAAAGCGTTTGATCAATTGAATTGGCAATTTTTATTTAAAGTTTTGGAGAAGATGGAGTTTGGTGATAGGTTTTTACAACCTATTAGGGCAATATATCAAAAACAAACAGCTCAAATAATAATTAATGGTAGTTTAACAGAAGCTTGTAAAATTGAAAAGGGTACAAGATAGGGTTGTCCACTGTCGCCATTATTGTTTGTTTTAACATTGGAAATATTGTTGATCAAGATACGTGATTCAAAGAAAATAAAGGGAATCAAAATTAAAGATCAAGATTATAGATTGAAAGCGTTTGCGGATGACTTGGTTATTACATTAAGTCAACCAACTCAATCGGTTATAGATTTAATGGAAATAATTTTACAATATGGACAAGTTTCTGGTTTTAAGGTAAATAGGCAAAAAACTAAAATATTGTCTAAAAATATGACTAAAGAACAAAAGGAAGTTTTAGGAAAACTAACTGGATTTGAAATAGTTAAGAAGATCAAATACTTGGGGGTATATCTTTCAGCTTCAAATGCGAAATTATATTAAAATAATTATGAATTGTTATGGTTAAAAATACAAAAAGAATTAGATAGTTGGAAAAAATTACAATTGTCCTTATTGGGAAGAATTGCAGCTGTGAAAATGAATGTTTTACCTAAATTCTTATTCTTGTTTCAAATGATACCTATACTTAAAAAAGACTCAAATTTGGAGGAATGGCAGAGAGGTATTAATAAATTTATTTGGGCAGGGAAGAGAACAAGAGTTAAACTTAAGATAATGCAAGATGTACGTGAAAGAGGTGGTCTTAAAATAAGGTAAAGGTAAAGGTTCCCCCGCACATGCGTGCTAGTCGTTTCCGACTCTAGGGGCCGGTGCTCATCTCTGTTTCAAAGCCAAAGAGCCAGCGCTTGTCCGAGGACGTCTCCGTGGTCATGTGGCCGGCATGACTAGACGCCAAAGGCGCACGGAACGCTGTTACCTTCCCACCGTAGTGGTCCCTATTTTTCTACTTGCATTTTTACGTGCTTTCAAACTGCTAGGTTGGCAGAAGCTGGGATGAGTAACAGGCGCTCACTCTGCTATGCGGCACTCGGGATTCGACCCGCCAAACTGCCGACCTTCTGATCGACAAGCTCAGCGTCCTAACCCACTGAGCCACCGTGTCCCTAGTCTTAAAATGCCCAATTTTAAATTATATTATGAGGCTGCGGCATTATCATCAATTAGTAATTGGTTTAATTTAACACAAGGGAGATTATTGAATATTGAAGGGTATGATTTGTTATATGGTTGGCATGCTTATTTATTGTATGACAAAAAAGTGGATAATGTTTTTAAGACACATATATTAAGATATGCCCTGTTGCGAATTTTAAAATTCCAATTTGGACAATACCTAAACATGCAATAGAAAATATAAGTGTGTGATTTAAACATGATGTGATAACATATAAAGAAATTCTTAGATTGGAAAGAAATGTATGGCAATTAAAGCCATTTAATATTTTAAAAGAAGAAAAGATAGTACAAACTTAGTTTCAGTATGGGCAGTTACAAGCTAGATGGAAACAGGATCAGAAAATTGGTATTTCCATAGTAGATGAAAATTTGGTTAAACAAATTAGAGATCAAAGTCCTGCACATATAAGAAGGATATATAATGCATTGATAGAAATAGACTCAGAAACGGAACTTGTTAAAGATTGGATGATAAAATTGGCCCAGAATATTCAAGAACCAATAACGATGGATACTTGGGAAACAATCTGGGTCAGAAACGTAAAATTTACACAGGCACAAAATTTAAGAGAGAATTTTTATAAGATGTTTTACAGATGGCATTTAGATCCTAAGAAATTGGCATGTATGTATCCAAATTATCAGCCTAAATGCTGGAGGTGTGGTTGTGATGATGCAACATATTATCATATATGGTGGACTTGTAAAAAAGTTAAAGCTTTTTGTATTAAAATTTGGTGGAATATGCAGAAGATATTTAAGAAAAAGATAAAGTTTTCTCCACAATTATTTTTGCTGGGTATTACTATAGACTGTACTGCTATAGAAACTAAATTGCTGTTGAATTTAATAACGGCAGCAAGACTTTTGGTAGCACAATATTGGAAGAAGGAGGATTTGCCTACTATAGAAGAATGGACTTTAAATGTTTCGAACCTGGCAGAAATGGCAAAAATTTCAGCATATTTGAAAGACCATTCGCAACAAAGATATATCTTGGAATGGAGAAGATGGATTGACTACATTCAGAATAAATATGGGACCAAAAAATTTCATTTAGCATTTGAATAAGTATTAGATTTATAAGATTTATTATTATTTAGTTATTTTTAAGGAGAGTTAAAGTGCAATAGGATTTAAAGTGTTATTATAGTTAGTTAGCATATTATAGTTTAAGATTGTTAGGGTCAATACCCTGTATTACGCTCTGGGTAGTCGGGGGGGAGGGGGAGGGAGGGGAAATTGGGTGGGGGTGGGTCTTATGTTTATAATGTATCTGTAAAACTTTTTAATAAAAAAAATCATTTCTTAACTAAGAAAGTCTACTGTTAAAAAAAATCAAAAGTATCAAATAAAAGGCAACATAAACAACATTGTTTAAAAAATATGTTGATGACCTCCCAAAATCTTACTAAAAGCTAAGGACATTTAGAAACAAGACAACTAATATTTTACATGCTGCTTTAGCAGCCCCATGTTCTTCTAGGCTAAGTAAAGACAGTAACTTCATCTAACTGTCAGCAGTTACATTTTCTATTGTCAATGTCTTTATACAAAAAACTATTCTAGTAAGAGATGAAAAACAGCACCTGGTCCTGCTGTTTATGCACCTGTGAACCAGGGGGACAACTTAGTAAATTACAGTTCTACAAAGGTGTATTCTGAAGCATAGGAATAAGTGATTATGAATAATAGAAATTGCAATACATGTAAGAGGTACAGGAGCCCCAATATCAGCTCTCTGACTCCAGTCAGCCTGCATTTGAGAAGCAAGATACACAAAGGGAATTCTAAATATGTTCACTTGAATAAGTAATTATGAATACTGAGAAGATCACAAATTAAGTGGATGGGGCAGGTAAGCCACAAATTGCCCCATGGAACCTACATTTCTTGATCATTTCTATTATTTCATAATGTATTAACAGAATTTGACTGATATGGCAAGCAGAATAAGTAATTAATTGGGCATTTTGAAAAGTGTCTGGAAATTATTGGGAAGGGAAGGGAAGGGAAGGGAAGGGAAGGGAAGGGAAGGGAAGGGGCAAGAAAGAACTTTAAGCAGATAATTTTGTATCTGGTCCAAATCTATTCAGTATCTGTTTCACAGATGGTAGCAACTGATGTCATAGTTATGCAATCTGGGTATAATGAATTCATACTGTTGTGTGATACAAGATAAGAATTTGGTAGATGTTGGCTTTCGCACAAAACTAAATGTAAAATGCTAAGATCTGCCATGGAAGGGTATGTTGTCACAAAAATTCCATACAATATACAATCCATTCTACATATAGACGCTGTACATATTTAGCCATTACATTATCTTTCTGGATCTCTACTGTACATAAAGAAGTCGTTTTGGTGTTGTCCCCATGGTCCTATGGACTCATGCAGCTTACTTGGGGATTGGGGATTTTTGGTACTATAAAGACAAAATAGTTGTTATTCATTAGCAGGACTTTCTGCCTTGTCCTGAAAACCAACTCTTGTGGTTTTTGCTTTCTTGAAGGCAAGGTTGGAAGTCCTGCCAATGAATTTTTTATTTCCTGTTATTCTTTAGATTCAGTCCAAGCGATTTGAACTGAATCTGAAGAGACGGATGGTATCAAATCATGGGTTCAGGATGAAGGACAAATTCCCAGGAGATGGGAACTCTTTTGTCATCCTTCCAAGCCTTGGGACAAGCAGTGAAATCATTTGCATGATTGCATGAAACTACTGCAAAAGTAAAATAATTTGAAAATGCTCCTGGGTAAAGAAAAAAAAAAGAATTTCTAACATATTCCTTCCACATTTCATTGCTGTACTTTGGGTTTCCTTTGGTTTGCTGGATTTAATCATTTCAATAATGGAAGACCTGAAGAAGATTAAAAATTAAAGACAAAGTCAGTGCTACCATAAAGCTGCAGCAAGGAAGAACTAAAATCACTGAGGACATTCCTTCAGGAAATTTTCTCTCCTGGTGGTGGAAGAGAATGCCAGTATTGAAGTAAGTCTGAATTACTAGTACATCTCTCTTTTATATAAGAACATAAAGGGCTCAATGTGCTATCCTTGGGCAGAAAAAAAGGGCTTGCGGTCCATTTAAATGTTCCTCAATAGAAAATATATATGAAAAAGGATAACTCCAGTGTGGCCTGCTGAAGAATCCTAATATATAATCACCATCACCAATAACAGACTTGATAATTTTGGGGGAAAAAAGTTCTTCAAACATGATTTAAACTATATGGATAGAGTTAATTGAAAAATATTTCCAGAAATTAAAGGATTTGGTCTCAGTTGTGTCTATGCAGAAAAGAAATAAGAGTAGCTTATTTTATTGTCTAGCACTTTCTAATCATTTAACTTAATTTTATTTCTTCCCTGCTCCTTCAATATCCTATTCATGGGAAATCATGAAGACAACTCGGAATCTTATATGGTCTCTTTTCAAAAAAATATTTTTATTAACAATTTTGATTACATAACAAATGCAAATACAAACTAAACTTAGAAAGTGAGAGAGAATAAAAAGTATAAGGGAAAAAAGAAAAAGATAAGATAAAGAAAAAGAAATGTTTATAGAAGTGACTTCCAACCTTTATAAAAGTATAAACAAACTTCACTCCCTATAAGGTTACAAACAAATAACTCTTGTTCCAATAACCCATCCCTTATCTATATGCAAATCAGTGGAATGACTTGCCTCCAGAAGGTGTTGGTACTCCAACACTGGAGCTTTTTAAAAAGAGATTAGAAAACTATTTGTCTACAATTGTACAGGATCTCCTGCTTGAGCGGGGGATTGGACTACAAGACCTTAAACTTCTCTTCCAGCTCTGTAATTCTTTTAAATCATTAACTTTACAGTCCTCTTGACAACAATAAGTCTGTAAAGGGTTACTAGAGCTTTGTAGAAATATGTCCACAAAAAGTTAGCAAAGCCTTGACCCTAAAACTGATCAAAAAAACTAACTTTATATTCCTTCCTTTTACTTCTAGTAGTCTTGATCTTTAATTCATTCAGATGTTGCCAAAGAATTTTCTCTCCATGTTTTCTTTCTTCCATCCCAAAGGTTTCTTTAAGGCTTTAGCAAACCTCTTTGTAAATCCCATAAAAATTATCCAGGTCATTCTCTTGGTTTGTCATTTGTAGTTTCACATTAATTTTCAAAGCTTTAATCAACTCTTTTGTACATCTAGTAGAAAATCCTTATCTGGGTCATTCTCTTGGCTTGTCATTTGGGCTTCCACATTAATTTTCAAAGCTTTAACCAACTTCTTTAGTATATCCAGTTGAAAGTCCATTTGTCTTGCCTTGTATCTGTCTTGTAATCCATATTTAGTTTATTATCCAGTCTTTTTGGTTCTATATTTCTACATCAGGCAAAATTTGTTTCACATCTTTCATTCCTTCATTAACAGCTTTTGGACCTGATCTATCTATAGAAGCAGACAACACTGATCACACTGTAGCTGCTAATAATATTCCAAATTTATAACTTTTATAAATTTATAACTTATTTATAACTTACTTGGATCAGCTTCTTATATACTGTAGCTTTTTGCTGTTTATTTCCAGTTCTTTACATTCTTAAACTTATTATTAATTTTGCTGATATCCAAGAATAAAGGTAATCTCAACAGGTGGCTTTTCAAACGTCCTATTCCAATGACCTCTAATAGCCTTAAGATAGTAAATAGGTAATTTACAAAAATGATTAGAAAATAAGGTTAGCAAGCCCAAAGTCTTTTAAGAGCTTCTGCCACACCTGTCAGCATGATGATTAATCCCTTCTTGTTCTAGCACTCAAATTCATGGGAGATCACCCTTTTGCCATCTCATCATGAGGAGCAGCCATCTAGTGCACACACTACTAATTTCCCATCTCTCCTTCTCCAGAAAGATATTAGAACTAGTCTACTTTCCAGTTCTTCAGTCTTTGCTGCAGCTATCATCTCAGCTCAGAGACTTGTATACACACACACACACACACACACACACACACACACACACAAACCCTCACATGTATACAGTATGTCTGTCACACACACACACACACACACACACACACACACAGAGAGAGAGAGAGAGAGAGAGAGAGAGAGAGAGAGAGAGAGAGAGAGAGAGAGAGAGAGAGAGAGAGAGAGAGAGAGAGAGAGACTAAAAACACTACAGAGAATAAACAATTTGAGTAAGGGGAATACATTACAACATTTTCTTTAAATGAAGATTCAACAACAATCCAAGCAGGATCATCATCAGTTCATGGTAGATTCTGTAGTGATATGTGTTTATATGAGCAGATGAACCATAAACATACCTCTGAATTCAAACAGCTACTCTGAGCAGATTGACAAAATAAAATAACATTTTTGCAGGAATTATGCAAATTATCCATAACAATTGAAAAATATTGTTAACACTGAATAAAATGCAAAAATTATATCTTTACTTTGCAAAAGGACTGAGATGATTGTTAAATGATGTGTAATATCAAGTGAGCTGCAGTGTTTTTATCTATCAATCAGTCATTTTATTTTGGGCATTGACCAGCAAGGCAAAACAAAAGAGTCACATTTAACTCACTTAATATAGATATATTTTATACAACACAGAATTTGACTAGAGTAGAGCAAGTTTTAAAATCATTCAATACAATAAATATGTAAATTTGAATTTGAAACTTTAGGGCATAAAAACTCATGTAGTAGGGTATCATATAATTTATATAATGCAATTATTTGATTATTTAGAACAACAGAATAGTAACATTAGTAAATAGCAAAATAGTAAAAAATAGATCTCAATATCAAATGAGTAACAATAGAGAATTACCAATATGTACTTAACTAACATTGTACAGTATTGATCGTAGTACAACAGCTTGCTATATTGAGCTGTTAAAGCAATTCAGAAATGAGTATTCATATATGTAATTCAGGAACACAGACATCAGTCCTGCCCTCCTGTGGCTGTTGCTGTTGGCCTATTAATCAGAAAAGCAGGATACCAGAACTAATAGAGCAAAATATGTACATAGATCAGTAAGACAAAAAATGCAGCAAGGCAAACAAATCATTTACATAGCTGAAATTACTGTTATAACCCAACGTAGTGGTTTAGTTCGAAAGCAAGAATATTCCTTGTGGGGTTATGCTTTTTTTAACCAAAATGTTCATTGTGATTATAAAGCTCTAGCTTAAGTATGGACCTCTAGACCAAGAATGTCTACAACTTCCATAGAAACAAATAAGGAAGTATATTGTAATTCATCAATATCTGGATGGGCAGAGAGTTCTCACTGTATCCTACACCGAAAAGGCTAGGTATGTTATGTTTACTTTGTATGAAGTAAGCACTACCCATGTTCAATAGTAATTTATTTAGAAACATAGTCCCTTGGCGTTCAGGAGAAAATAAAGTGTGATAAAGCCTACTTCAAGTCCTTCTCTATATATTTTATAACAATTTAGAATTGGTTTGCCATTGTCTTCTGAGTTTTTTTTTTTTAGTCAAGTTTATAATCCTCTTATTTCCTGAAGATAATAAACCAGATATTTTACTTGCATTGCTTCTGAATCCAAGTGAGGTTGGCCAGGTGCTACCATTTGCTAAGAGTTTATATCTTATTCACAAACAAGCATATTTAGATGTGCTTCTTCAATCTGTTACCAAAGCTTTAAATAACAGCTTTTTAATATCTTACTAAGCATAATTCCTATTAGCAATACAATTATGCTTGATTAGTGTTATTTTTGTTGTTGTTCAGTAAAAAAAGAACTTTGCTTGAAACAAAAATATGTTTATACTTTAAAATAAATACCTACAATTTTAGTCTTCATTTAATGTTATGATTTGTAGAACATTTCTATGTATAATTGTCTTGGTTACCAATATTAGAATGAACCTTTCAAACTGTTCATCATAATTATTTTCTATATAGAATTGTTGTCAACAAAAATATAATGGTTATCACCATTTGTATCTGAAATTCATAAGTCACATAAAAGTTGGTGATTCAATTCAAGCCATCGGTCCCTTGCTAGATCAATTTGTCACGTGAATTGTATTCTCACATTGTTCAAAAACAGTGCAGATATAAATTAGGGGATATTTAGTGTTCTGTTTATCTTTCTAATGTAAATATATTTCTTTGTTTGCACAAAATGCAAAACAAAGTTAAAATAATCATGCTACGATACCCAAGGCACCATAATAGACTCACAACTACACCTGCAGTGGATTCAATTAATATCCTGTTTGTTTGTTTGTTTGTTTGTTTGTTTGTTTGTTTATTTATTTATTTATTTATTTATTTATTTATTTATTTATTTATTATTTAATGGGACTTATATGTCGCCCTATCTCCCAAAGGACTCAGGGTGGCTAACAATAAAATACAAGTAAAATACAAATATTAAAATTAAAATTAAACTATATCTATAGCCCCAATTCAATAAAACCTTAAAACCATATTAAAACCCCTTATCATCAGTCCAGGTCGGCCTGTTGGAAAAGAAATGTCTTAAGGTCACGACGAAAGGACCGGAGGTCTGGGGTCATCCGGAGCTCTGGGGGAAGCTGATTCCACAGGGCAGTTTCCCCCACAGAGAAGGCCCTCCCCTTGGTGGTCACCAGCCAACATTGTCTGGCCGACGGCACCCTGAGGAGGCCCTCTCTGTGTGAGCACACAGGGCGATGGGAAGTCATTCCTGGGAACAGACGGTCCTGCAAGTATCCCGGGCCTAAGCCATGTAGGGCTTTAAAGGTAAGAACCAGCACCTTAAATCTCACCCGGAGGGCAACCGGTAACCAATGCAGCTCACGCAGGAGGGGTGTAATATGGGAGTATTGGGATGCTCCCATCACAACCTGTGTGGCCGCATTCTGCACCAGCTGAAGTCTCCGGGTGGACTTCAAGGGCAGCCCCATGTAGAGAGCATTGCAGTAATCAACATGGGAGGTAACGAGCGCATGACTGACCACACGTAAAGCATCTTGGTCCAGATAGGGGTGCAACTGGTGCACCAGGCGAACCTGGGCAAATGCCCCCCTGGCCACGACTCCTATATGATCTTCTAAACTGAGTTGTGCATCCAGGAGGATGCCTAAGTTGTGTGCCCTATCAACGGAAGTTAACACCTCTCCCCCCATAACCAAAGATGGAACATTCTGGACTACACAAGATGCCGGTACGTAAAGCCACTCGGTCTTGGCCGGGTTGAGTTGGAGCCTGTTCTTCCCCATCCAGATTCGTACCGCTTCCAGGCAACAGGACATCACGTCAAGGGCATCACTGGGTTGGTTCGGGGTAGAGATGAAAAGCTGGGTATCATCAGCATATTGATTGTACTTTACCCCAAAACCGCAGATGATCTCACCCAGTGGCTTCATATAGATGTTGAACAGGAGGGGAGAGAGGACCAACCCCTGGGGCACCCCACAATTGAGAGGCCTTGGGGTCAAACTCTGCCCTCTTGCCAACACCATCTGTGAATGACCCAAGAGGTAGGAGAAGAACCACCATAAAACAGTGCCTCCCACTCCCAACCCACCAAAATGTTGCAGCAGGATACCATGGTCGATGGTATCAAAAGCCACTGAGAGATCTAATAAGACCAGGACAGAGGAATAACCCATATCCCGGGCCCACCAGAGATCATCCACCAGCATGACCAATGCCATTTCCGTGCTGTACCTGGGCCTGAAACCTGATTGGTATGGATCCAGATACTCAGTTTTCTCCAGGACCAGCGGGAGCTGCCATGCCACCACGCTCTCAACAACCTTTTCAAGAAAGCGAAGGATGGAGACAGGATGAAAATTATTCAAAATAGCTGGGTCCAAGGCAGGTTTCTTGAGGAGGGGCCTCACCACCGCCTCCTTCAAAGTGGCAGGGAAGCACCCCTCACTCAAAGAAGCATTAATCACTGCCTGGAGCCAGCCTCGTGTGACCTCCTGAGCTGCATAAACCAGCCAGGAGGGACACTAATCCAACAAACACGTGGCAGCACTTAATCTACCCATGATCCTGTCCACTTCATCCGGAGTCACAGAGTCAAACTCCTCCGAAATAATGTCGGCCAGACCCGTCGTTTCCCCCTCATCAGATACTGCCCAGTCAGAGTCCAGACCGATCCGGATCTGAGCGATTTTGTCCAGCAGATGCTGACTAAACTCCTTGGCCTGTCCTCGCAAGGGGTCCTCCCCTGTCCCCTGATTTAAAAGGGAACGGGTCACCCTAAACAGGGCGGCTGGGCAATTATCTGCGGACGCAATGAGGGTGGTGAAGTAGGCACGCTTCGCCACCTCCATTGCCACAAGGTAAGATCTGGTAAAAGATCTTAACTGTGTTCAGTCAGATTTGGACTGACTGGATCTCCAAATGCTCTCTAGGCCCCTCCTCCGGCGCTTCATCTCCCATAGGTCCACGGAAAACCAAGGTGCCAACTGGGACCTGCACCGGGTGAGAGGCCGCAAGGGCACAATGCGATCGAGAACCTCAGAAGCAGTCCGTTGCCAGGCATCAACCAAGGTCTCGACCGGGCTGTGGGAAAGGGAGGCAGTGATCAATCCAAGCGCCGTCTGAAACCTTTCCGGATCCATCAGGTGCCTGGCGTGGAACCACCTGGTCGGTTCCACCTCCCAGCAGCAAGAGGTGGCATAACGGAGACCCAGCCACAGGAGATAATGATCTCTCCATGAAAGGGGTTGAGTGGCTGGAGAGACCCCACCCAGACCATTAAGCCACTGCCCGGAGATAAAAATAAGGTCGGGCGTGTTTCCCCCCTCATGGGTCGGATCCTGAATAATCTGGGTCAGGTCCATGGTCATCATGGAAGCCATGAACTCTCGGGCCACCCTTGACATCCCCCCAGGGAGGGCAGGTTGAAATCCCCCAGAACCATAAGTCTAGGAACCTTTAAGCCACCCTGAGTCTTCGGAGAAGGGCGGGATATAAATGGAATTAAAATAAAAAAAAATAAAAAACCGCCAACCCCGAGAGAGCATCGAGTAGCCCAGGCAGGGCCGTTACCACGTAGCTGGAAGAAAGGTACGCAAGCAACAGGCCCAACTGACCTCCAGGGCCCCACCTCAGGAGGAGGGACTAACATCCGCCTATCTGAGGGGCAGTGGCCTCCCGCGGACAAAGGGCCTCCTTAATGACAACTGCCACCCTACCGCCCCTACCCTGAGCCCGAGGCTGGTGCAGCACACAGAAACCTGGTGGGCATAATTCAATCAGAGGGACCAAGTTTCCATAATGCATGCACCTCAAGAAAGACCCAGGTCTTAACAGTTTTCCAGAAAGCAAGAGGAGTTGAGGTCTCAAATCTCTGGGGCAAGATGCTATCTCTGGGGCATATAGCACATAAATCAATAGCTTCTCTCAAATGATTCCCACCTGGTCTTTAAGCAGGAGCTGTGATTTCAGTAGGAGTCCCAAGTGGCATGCTTACTCTGTCCAGCAGGAAGTCCTATCCTATCATGAGTTAAAGATTAAGTATCCCAAAGCTACTCAGTCTTGCTAGAGTTGAGTCAAATCTGTCTCCCCCATCTAGATCCAAAGTTCTTCCAAGCAGTAGATAAGCACCATTTGTCCAGCCATTGTTGCAGATCTATAAATGATTATTGTTAAATCCTCACTTAACAACAGCAATTGTGACCAGAATTTCACGTGATTGCATCGCTTAGTAACAGCAGTTTCTTTTTTTAAAAAAATATATTTTATTGATTTTTTAATATAAACATCTTGATATTTGGTAAACAGCATGTTGTCTGGGTTTATATTTACAAAGTAATCACTAATGGGTTAGTTTCTATATTCCAAAATCCACATCACAACTTAGCTTGATTTTCTCTTCTTCCAATAATATTCTCTTTGCAACCTAAATTAATACAATTCTTATTAATTTGATAGGTAACAATTAAATATAAATATTTTTATAAAATTTCTAGAAATAATAATCTCATCAACATCATGCTTCTTTTCTATCTGGTCATCTTGGTTGCCTCATCACAAATCCTGTTTACAATTCTTATTTAAATTTATTTTCCCTACAATGTTCAAAACATTTCTACTGGTTAAAATTTTTCCAGAATTAATTACCTTAAAGTTTTTAAACCTATTTTCATATCTTAAAAAATAAGTAAGAAAAAGACACAAAACAAAGACATAGAAAAAGAAAAAGAGGAAAAAAAGAGAAGAAAAAAAGAAAATAATTTACTTCTTTTTACCCACAATTAAACCTACGTTTAATCTTTAAGTGTTCCATTTAATAAATCCCCTCATCTAATCTTTTAACTCTATTCAAAACATTTTTCCCATTTTTAGTTATCCACTGGAATTTTCTTAAAATCAGTTACATTTAAATATCTAAAACATTTCCTTTATGTTAATCATCCCACACATTTTTATAGTTCTTATATCGAAAAACAAAAGAAAAAAAAGAAAAGTTACTGTCTTACTTAGACGGTTCATCCCTCTTAAACTAAAATCTTTCAATTTCTTCAGCCATATTCAAACAATTGTTTAATTTTTAAATATTCCCTCTGATACACCCCATCATCTAATTCCTCAATTCTCACTTTAGCCCTCTCCTTTTGCCAAGCATCTCTCCCAATCAACATATTCCGTTGCATCAAAGACTGTTTCCATAGTCTTGTAAATGCTGTTGTGGATATAATAGGCAAATCAAACATCATGTCTTTGTAAAAAGATTTTGTCCCTTCATATTCATTGAAGAAGGGACGCGGTGGCTCAGTGGGTTAGGACGCTGAGCTTGTCGATCAGAAGGTCGGCAGTTTGGCGGGTCGAATCCCGAGTGCCGCGTAACAGAGTGAGCGCCTGTTACTCGTCCCAGCTTCTGCCCACCTAGCAGTTCGAAAGCAGGTAAAAATGCAAGTAGAAAAATAGGGACCACTATGGTGGGAAGGTAACAGCGTTCCGTGCACCTTTGGTGTCTAGTCATGCCGGCCACATGACCACGGAGACGTCCTCGGACAAACGCTGGCTCTTCGGCTATGAAACGGAGATGAGCACCGGCCCCTAGAGTCGGAAACGACTAGCACGCATGTGCGGGGGAACCTTTACCTTTACCTTTATTCATTGAAGATTTCTCTCATCATCCCTTGTCTCCCCATTTCTTGTGGTACTCCCAAGGGCTTAACAATCCATTTTGTCAAATCTTTTTCCTTATCCTCAAAATTACTTTGTGATCTTAGAGTTATCTTTTCAATGTTAAATGTTTCTTGTAAGTCCTTCTCCACTTGAGTCTCCACTAGCTTATATTCAGTTGTCTGCTTTACATGATCTCTCTTTTTGTTTTCTGATCATTTGATTGTTGTGAAGTTAAATTGAGAATGCATTCATTCAGAGAAGCAACCTAGAACTAAGGAGAAACTTCCTGACAGTTAGAACAATTAACCAGTGGAACAACCTGCCTCCAGAAGCGGTGAATGCTCCAACACTGGAAGTTTTTAAGAAGAGACTGGACAGCCATTTGTCTGAAATAGTATAGAGGTTTTTTCCTGAGCAGGGGGTTGGACTAGATGACCTCCAAGATCACTTCCAACATTATTGTTGTTGTTGTTGTTGTTGTTAATCATTGCACAATCAGCCAGATGTTCAGACTGGATTTGGCATTTTTGTCTACCTATCAAGTCCTTACCAAGGACCTGGGATAGGCAGATGTGGATGTTTGATGGTATTACAGATCTCATCGCAGGATGGTAGCAGTTCCTAGTAAGGCCGCCTTTTGCAATTGACTAATGGCGAATTTGTCAATGCCAATGGTGTTCAAGTGGTTCTCCAGTTGTTTTGGGATTGCACCCAAGGTTCCTATTACTATTGGTACTACCCTTGCTTGCCTTTGCCACAGTCTTTCTATTTCTATTTGTAGGTCTTTGTATTTAGTTTTCTTCTCCAGTTCTTTCTCGTCTATTCTGCTGTCTCCAGGCACTGCCACATCCACTATCCAGACTTTTTTGTCTTTCTTATCAACAATTGTTAAGTCTGGGGTGTTATGTTGCAGGTGTTTGTCTCTTTGAATTCTGAATCCCAGAGCAGTTCAACTTTATAATTTTCTATGACTTTCTCTATTTTATGATCCCACCAGTTCTTGCTTACAGGTAAATGATATTTCTTGCAGATCTTCCAATGCACCATTGTTGCTACTTTGTCATGCCGCTGCTTTGTCATGCCGCTGTGCGATCTTCTTGCAGCAGCTTACCAGGTGGTCCACTGTTTCTTCAGCTTCTTTGCATAGGTGGCACTTACTGTCTGTTGCTGTCTTCTCAATTTTGATTTTGTATGGATTTGTCCTTAAGGCTTGGTCTTGTGCAGCCAGATTTAGATGTTTCTACTGACTTGTTATTTGATTATCCAGTCATGTGGCAGAGAGTCAAATGCCTTTTTGTAGTCAATCCATGCCACATTCAGGTTGGTCTTCCTTTTCTTGCAGTTTTCCAAGATCATTTTTTTCTATTAGGAGTTGATCTTTTGTTCCTCTGCTATTGGGGAGGTTTCCTTTCTGCTCAGGTGGAAAGAGATTGTTTTCAACTAGATGCTGTTGTACTGTATCAGCTACCACACCAGTTAGCAATTTGAATGTTGTTGGTAAGCAGGTAATTGGCCTGTAGTTGCCTGGTGTTGCCCCTTTTGCTGGATTTTTCATTATTAGGTAGATTTTCCCAGTTGTTAGCCACTTTTCAATTTCTCCTCCTTGTAGTATATTGTTTCATATATGAACTGCTTGGCAATGAGTGGGTACATAACAGTTAGATGTTTCAACCAAAACCCATGCAGTTCATCTTCACCTGGTGATGACCAATTTTTGATCTTCCTTGCTCTTTTTTCTACCATTTTTGCTATTATTACTAGTTCTTTCATTTCAACTTCTGTTTTATTTGCATTCACCTCTTTTAACCAAGCTGCATCCTTGTTGTGTTTCTTTGGGTTATCCCATATCTGCTTCCAGAACTACACTGTTTCTTCCTTGTCATGTACTGACTGATTCATTGCAGTTTCTCCATTGATGGATTGGTAGAAACAATTCTGATTGGATTGAATTGGAGGTTCTGCCTATAATTTGTAATTTGACCTTCATATCTACTGATTTTCCTGGCTATAGCTGTTATTTGCTGCTTTATTATTTCCAGTGCTTCCTTCATCTTCCTTGTTTCTAAGTGGTATTTCTTGATTAGGTATTCTTTGGTCTTCTTGTTCTTCAGCTTTTTTTCTTTCATCTGTTCTAGCTTGCTTGCATGTGATCTTAACTTGCTAATCTTATTTTCTAGTGTAACCTTTCATTTTTGTGGTGCACTGTTTGTTTGTTTTTCTTCTTTGTTAATTTTGCATCTCAGGTATTCAGTTATAACTGCAGCTGTGCTGTACATTAGTTGGTTTGCTTCTTGTAGTGAATTGGTGCTTATACTTGATATTGCAGTATTTGCATCTTTTAATGCTTGTGCTAGCTGTTTCTTTGGAACAAGCTTCAATGCAGGCAGCCTTATTCTGTTGTTTTTGTGCTGTTCTAGTTGCTCAGTTATTCTTTGTTTAAATTCTTTTATTTCATTATTATTATTATTATTATTATTATTATTATTATTATTATTATTTAAATTTTCAAATTCATTTTTAATTTCCTCATGATTTGAAGTTAATATCATTTGCATTTGTTGTAACAGAACAAACATTTTCTCCTGGTAAGTATTTTTTTTCTTGGTATGTTGTTCCTGCATATCTCTGATGCTCCATAATGACTAAAAGTCCTTTTCTCTGCCAATCACTTTAAAGTCACAATTTAAAAAATATTTATAATCCAGGAAGCTCACTTTTTCTAAGTTTTGTAGTTCTCACTTTGTAAATAGTCCACAATGTTTTCTTTTCTTTTGTAACAGCTGCTCTTTCTTTAATCAATACCCTGAAGGTCATGACAACAGGCTTTTCTTTCTGGGCTGTATATTTGGAGCAGTATTTTCATCCACCACTAGATGTCAGCACCAGTCCATCTTTCAATTCCCCCCCCCCCCAAACTTAGTTCGCTGCTTCCATTTAGAGGAGAGTGGAACAAAGACACCCCTCACTTTTGGAGGATTTTTACTTCTGGGGTTTTTTCTTTTTTTTCTCAGGAAATCAGGCAGGTAGGAGAGAGAAAATCAATATTCTTACCCAGTTCAGTCACGCTGTTTACAATCATGCTTAGTTCAGTCCTTTTTGCTTTGGCTGCATGTAGCTTGGGCTAGACTCATGAATGACGCTAGCCTTTCTTCTGTCAGTTTTTGGACAGCTTTCCCCAGATGTCTGGATTGACCATCATCTCCCCACGATCAGCGGGGCTTCCATCCTTCCTTTCCACCTCTCCGGAGTGGCTTTGGGCCCATTTAGGGTCCCCAAATAGAGAGAAATCAGCCGTAGGGATCGGATCATCTCAATCCCTTGTTTGGTCCACTAGCTGCGCAGAACCGGAAGCCTAGTAATGGCAGTTTCATAGGCACCATTAAGCAAATCCTGCAAAGACATCATGTGGTCATAATTTGTGACCTTCTGCCAGCTCCTGCATTGACTTTGCTTGTAGGAAGCTACAGGCTAGTCTAAAGAAAAGAAGGACTAGGGGTGACATGATAGCCACAAAGAAGAGGGGGTCAACTTATTTTCCAAAGGACAAGAGGGCAGGGCAAGAAACAATGGATGGAAACTAATAAAAAAAGCAACCTCGAATTAAGGAGGAACTTCCTAACAGTGAGAACAATTAACCAGTGGAACAGCTTGTCTTCAGAAGTTGTGGGGGTTTCATCACTGGAGGTTTTTAAGAAGACACAGGACAGCTGTTTGTCTGAAATGGTATAGGGTCTCCTACTTCAGCAGGGGGTTGGACTAGAAGGCCTCCAAGGTCTCTTTCAACTCAATTCTTGAAGCTGGCAAACAAGGTTGCAAATGGCAACTACATGACTGCTGGAACTTTGAGGACCAATTATAAATACAGTACTACTCATTTAGTGCTATCATAAGTTCAAATGGTTTATTTATTTATTTATTTTATTAGATTTATATATCGCCCTTTCCCGAAGGACTCAGGGCGGTTTACAGGGTATTTAAAAACCAAACCAATACAAAATACAAAAGTTAAAAAACAATTTAAAAAATTAAATTATCCCTAATTAATTAATTAAATTTTAATTTATTGTACAGAGGCCTTTAATTTTAATTTTGTCTTAACTTCTGTATTTATTGTATGTTATTGTTGTTAGCTGCCCTGAGTCCTTAGGGAGATAGGGCGGCATATAAGTCCCAATAATAAATAAATAAATAAAACTAAAACCCTAGTTAAAAATTCTCAGCCTGGGCCGGAGAGTTCAAAGAGCCAGGTCTTCGGGTCCCGGCGGAATGAATGAAGGTCAGGGGCAGTCCTAGGCTCCACAGGCAGCTGGTTCCAGAGGGCAGGCGCACCCACAGAGAAGGCCCTCCCCCTGGGTGTTATCCGCCGGCAATCTTTTACCGGCGGCACCCTGAGAAGACCCTCCCTGTGTGAGCGCACTGGACGAAGGGAACTTGATGCTGGCAGCAGGTGTTCCCTCAAATATCCTGGACCCAAGCCATTAAGGGCTTTATAGGTCATCAACAGCACCTTGATCTCACCCGGAGGGCAACCGGAAGCCAATGCAGCTCGCGGAGTAGAGGTGTTACATGGGAGTATCGGGAAACCCCCATCACAACTCGTGCAGCCTCATTCTGCACCAGCTGAAGCCTCCGAGTGGTCCTCAAGGGCAGCCCCATGTAAAGAGCGTTGCAGTAGTCTAAACGGGAGGTCACGAGTGCATGCCAAACAAGTGGCTGTTAAGCAAGGTTTCCCATATGATTAGCATACTTCAAATCAACAAATGACCTCATCAAGTGGTTTCATGTAGATGTTAAATAGTAGTAGAGAGATGGCTGAGGCACCCTACATAGGTGGGCTATACTCTCCCCTTACCAGCAGAATCTAGAAACAACCAGGTTGGAAAGAAGAGTACATTGTTCCTCATTAATTTAAATTTAACAAATATCCTGCTGTCTGCAAGATAAGGGCAAGGGACTTCACCTATTTATTTACTTATCCTTCCCATGCCTTTATTTATTACTTTTGCCTTCAAAAGTATTTTTCTCCCATGTGAATTATTTTTTGTATTTCATGTCATAACATCTCTTATCACAAATTTGCTGATAAAGAATGTTCTTTAATGGAAATCCTAAATATTAAGTGACTTAGAGCATCAAATCCTCACACATATATATATATCAATCACATTTTTGCCTTTGGGACAAATAATATGCAGAATGTAGAAACAGAATAGTAAGCAAAAAAATGAAAAAGATGAGATTTTAAAAATGGAGCAGAAAATTTAGCTAATGCTAGTTTAAGCCAATACCATTATTTATAACTTTCCATATCTTTTGGTCCAGGCAAATCACCCTTGTTTCTACTATTCTCATGCACTTCTTATACTGCCTTTTGTTTTTAAACTTCTCACCTCTGTCCTTTTGAGGATTTCATTAGTTCCACTCAAACAAAGCTGCTCAATCTTTTCTTTACTCTCAATATATCCACTCTTCCTTCATATGCATTACACTTTAGTTCCAAATCATTTTATCCATATAATCAAACCACTTCAACAGACTTCTTTTATACTGATCACTCAATTTCAATCATTTTTGTATACAGCTGACATTATCCTTTCTTTCTTTTTTTCTCTTTGAACCACATATAATTTCTTAAGGAGCCTATTGCTCTTTCATTCCACTTACTTTTGTTTTTCTTGATAATAGCCAAAACTCTATTCAACATTTCACATGTTGAAATGTCTCTGTTTTTTCATCTTCAGTAAACATTTTATCAAGGAACACATATTCATATACTTGCTTTAGTTTTTTTTATGATGTATGTATAATTTGCAATTGTTTGATCCATTTCCCCTATGAAACACAACTACTTTGGTTTTTAGGTAAATATTCAGATCCAGACTACTTGTTGCTGTCAACGCTGCAAACACGGAATGTTTTTGCTTTGACAATACAAGAGGTAGCCTTTTCCTTTAATTTTTTTTGCTCTTAGAATTAGATGAAGCTGGGGGGAGGAGAATGTTAGCCTGGTTGTTTTTAATAAGATAAGAAATGGCGCCTTATAGAACGGAAGGGAAGCATTGCTCATCAAACTGATTGGAGAATGTGCTTTATGACTGCAAATTGGAGGAGGGAACTGTGCCAGATATTAGGTGCTGAAGGGAGAGGAATTCAGATTTTGGCATGTAAACATGCCATGCTGACGCTTTGTTCTTATTATTATAGACTTTTTAGAATAAACAATGCCTGAAGTTTCTTTGAAGTATTATAGTAGTCAGAAACATGACAGTTGCATCATACAATCTATCCAGCCCTTGACTCAAATCCTTTAGGTTCCCAATCAGCTACATGGTATAATCTGCATGCAGAAATATATTGATGTCTGTAAGACATCTACCATCATCCTAAGCATTCTATATTCATTTATCCATAAATATGTCAAATATTAAAGGGACAGTTGTGAATGGGTATAATAAAAACAATTCAAAATTGATATCTTCTTTGGGCTCAACTTGAATGTTATTATTTGAACCCATTGACATCATAGCAGATATTTGTCATGCATAGATCTACACATCTGTTGTAATATCTGCACTTAATTGGGCAGCAAACATACAGTAGTGGCCAAAATTGTGGAAATCTTTTGGGAAAAGTGTATTTTTGAGGTTTGATGGCTAATAACACCACTTTTTTTGGAGTAGTACCATAAAATTATATATATCAATGGAAAGATAATTTAATCAAGAATGTAATGCAACGTAGTTTGTTCAATTATTTGTACTGTATTCTATGAAAAGTTATAGCCAAATAACTAGAAAAACGAAGCACAACTTGCTTTAGGTTGATATCAGGTGGCTTTCCTTCATCTGATTGTAGCCAATGAGCATGAATGTTTAGACAGCCAATCAGATCTCATCTTGTTTTGGCAATCAGCCAATCAGATCACAGTAAGATTCAGTTATTGATGTCATGTATTGAAGCTGAGAGGAGGACATTTGTCAGTGTGTTATGTGATTGCTATCGAGTTGGTTGGGTTTTTTTTTTCTTTCATTTAGTGAGCTTGTAAAATGTAATAAAATTAAAGTAATGGTGCAAAGAGTTGACTGGTTGCCCAGAAAGCGATGTAAAATAGTATTAAGTGAACAAGGCTACAGTTATAAAGAAATTAGAAGAAAAAATGGTGGAAACTTAACCAAAGGGGACATTTCTACTGTACACTTTTCCCAGTAGGTTTCCACAATTTTGTCCACTACTGTAATTCTGACCCTTGTATCATTCCAGTTTTAAAACAGTTGACAATATTGGGGATCTTTATATTGGATATTATATGAGTTCTTTCAATAAATTTCAATCTAATGTTGTTTTGAAAACTTTTCTAGAACTTAAAAAAAAGGTTTAATTTACATCAGAATACTTGGAAAGTTTAGGAACTTTTTGTTAATAATTCATATGACCTTTGAAATACTGAGCATAAATATTCTCTTTTTTGTAAACAAACTGAAGATTACTTTAAAGGACATGAAATTAGTTTCCTCTGATCTTAAAATAAGGTTAATATAAAAGAAAAAATATTTCATATACATTAGATACCTCAGAGAATATTTAATAAGGGTTGGATGGATTCATTTGCCTTATCATATTTGCCTGGAGATACAATTTGGAACAGTTGGAATGACAATTCACATAGTCTATCCTAATCTTGCTATATTCCAGGCTGGAATCCACCAGGTTGTTAAAATAATTTGTTAACACCAAGCACTGAGAATTAACTATGCATATGTTTTCTTCGGCTATATTCCCAGCATTTGGAACCTATCAACACCTCAGAACTATACACTTTTTTGTGCAGGAAAATTATTATACAAATTGAAAGGACGCATCTATACTTCCATTACAACAGTGATGCTGAGATGCATGTTGTACTACCATTGAAATTGGTTTTTGTTTGAGAAGGGACATTTGTTTAAAATGTGGTTGGTTTTGTTTTTTTAAAAAAAATCTGATGTTGAATTATGTTGTTTCATTATCTTTTTCTATTAATTAGTAACAGAAGTTGGTAATAAAAATAAAATGCTAAAGTGCAATAGAAAATATAAATGTGGGATTCAAACATGATGTGACTACATATAAGGAAATTTTAAGTTTGGAAAGGAATGTATGGCAATTAAAGTCATATAACATTTTAAAAGAAGAAAAGATAGTACAAACTTGGTTTCAGTATGGGCAATTACAGGCTAGGTGGAAAGAGGACCAGAAAACTGGTTTTTTGATGACTGATGAAAATTTGGTAAAGCAAATTAGAGATCAAGGTCAAGCTCATATAAAAAGGATATATCTTGCATTGATAGCAATTGATTCAGAGATGGAACTTGTCAAAGACTGTATGATAAAATGGGCTCAGAATTTTCAAGAAGTTATCACAATGGATACTTGGGAAAAGATCTGGGTGAGAAATGTAAAATTTACACAGGCCCAAAATTTAAGAGAGAACTTTTATAAAATGTTTTATAGGTGGCATTTAGATCCTAAAAAACTAGCAAGCATGTACCCGAACTGCCAGCCCAAATGTTGGAGGTGTGGCTGTGAGGATGCAACGTATTTTCATATATGGTGGACTTGTAAAAGGGTTAAAGCATTTTGGATTAAAATTTGGTGGAATATGCAAAAAATATTCAAGAAAAGGATAAAGTTTTGTCTGCAATTGTTTTTATTGGGCATTATTACAGATACTACCGTTGTGGACACTAAGCTGATGTTGAATTTAATTACGGCAGCGAGACTTTTAGTAGCGCAATATTGGAAGAAGGAAGAACTGCCGACTATAGAAGAATGGACTTTAAAAGTTTCCAATTTGGTGGAAATGGAAAAGATTTCAGCGTATTTGAAAGACCAATCGCAATAGAGATATATTGTGGAGTGGAGAAGATGGATTGATTATATCCAGAATAAATATGGGACTAAAAAGTTTCACTTAGCATTTGAATAAGTAGTGGATTTATATGATGTATAACTAGCTTGTAGTTATTTTATTAAGAGTTAAAGTGCGATAGAATTTAATATTTTGTTTGCATATTTTAGATTATGTTTGTTTGTATTTTTATACCCTGTATTTAGCTCTGGGAAGTCGGGGAGGGGGAGGGAAGTCGGGGAGGGGGGGAGGGGAGGGGAGAGTTGGGGAGGTTTGGGGAGGGGGGAGGGGGAGGGGAGGGGTTTTGTATTTAAAAATGTACTGTAAAACTTTTCAATAAAAAAAATAAAATAAAATGCTAAAACAAATTTGTTGTTGTTAGTTGCGAAGTTGTGTCTGACCCATCGCAACCCCATGGACAACATTCCTCCAGGCTTTCCTGTCTACCATCTTCTGGAGTCCATTTAAGCTCACGTCTACTGCTTCAGTGATTCCATCCAGCCACCTCATTCTTTGTTGTTCCCTTCTTCTATTGCCCTCAATCTTTCCCAGCATTAGGCTCTTCTCCAGTGAGTCCTTCCTTCTCATTAGGTGGCCAAAGTATTTGAGTTTCAACTTCAGGATCTGGCCTTCTAAAGAGCAGTCAGGGTTGATCTCCTCTAGGGCTGACTGGTTTGAATGCTTTGCAGTCCAAGGGACTTGCTGGAGTCTTCTCCAGCACCATAGTTCAATGGCCCCAATTCTTTGGCGCTCAGCCTTTCTTACGGTCCAACTTTCACAGCCATACATTTCAACTGGGAAAACGATGGCCTTGTATTTGTAAATAACATTTACATACACAAAGATTTTTTTTCTGGCTAAAATGACTAAATTTTTCAGTCTAGATAGATATGTATGTATGCTTATTTATTTCATAACCCAGGCCATATGAACAATATGGATTCTCTTGAATCTGAAAATTCAGATTCTAAAGCTTCTTCATTGTGTTCAAAAGTAATAGACATTTCTTTATTTTAATAACCCAATTAAAAAAGATAGACCTATCATAATGAAGACACACTTGCTAAAATTCACTTCTGCAGAAAACCAAAGATACAAGAGACCTCTAGACCCTCATCTTTAAAAAGCAAGCTTTAAATAAGAGTGTAAATGTAAATAAAGTGCATTGCCAGGTTTTTAAAAAAACTCATATGGAGTATATCTATCAATCTACTTTTAAATACTATTATTCCTGATTTTCAATCTGCTTTTAATCTGGTGCCTTAGAACTCACTCCTTCTCATAGATGAAACTGAATAGAAACTTCATTGATTTAGTCACTAAATCATATCAAAAGTATAAAATACAAAAAGAAAACCATAAGAAACATTCATAATACATTGTTATCCATAAAGGAGAATATTTATAGCTCAGGATTGAAATGAAGGGTCTTTGGTGCTTTCTGAGCTTGGTTGATTTCTTGAAGACATTTCATGACCTAAACTAGGTAATATCATTATTGTTAGTAATGTTCTTACCCATATAGTAAATCCTAATCTGATTATATAATCTGTCCTCTTAAATATTGCTTTCGATATAAAGAGTGCAGTTATACTAGTGATATGCAGGTTTGTATGCTGCAAAAGAAAGACAGTTTCTGCTAGATGCTTCAATATTTTTAATTTTCAAACAGAATCTAAATAAGTGGTCCCATTTGCAAAATACAATTTGCAATCAGTGAATATGTGCAAAGTCTTCAACAGCTGGTGCACTACAGATACAGTTTCTCTTCAAAGGGAATTGCATGAAGCCACCCATTTCTTTCCATGAAATCTAGTTGTTCAAAATGAGCGCTAGAAAAAAAAAACTCTTCTAAGATTTTGAGGCATATAAATTGTTTAATCCTTTTCTAACCAGAAAGCTGATTTGTGTTGAGTCAGCCACTTCTAGTAATACTAGTAAAAACTGCACTGTTTATATCACAGGGTTTAAATAGTCTTCAAAATACAATGTCACAAATACAGCTTTCTCTGAAGAGCTCCCTAACGTCCAGATGTCTCAATTGGAGGATGCCTCAGAGTGATGGATAGCAGTAGATAAAAATCTGATAGAGTGGCAGACAAGTCCTTGTACTTTTCTGCCACTCTGTGGATTCATTGTCTGAGGTAGTATGGTTGTTGTTTTAATAGACCAATTCTGAACAAAGGAAGTCATAAGCCTAAGATGTGAAGATAATTGGCAAAAATAACTATAGCCACTGAAATGGGACAAATGAAGAGTTCAGAGGTTCACATTATTTATTTCTTTAAAGAATTTGTAAAACAACAATTTATGGTTCTAGGGAGGGAGGGAGGCAGGACTTTAAAAACCAGGAAACCTTTACAAATAAATGATTTTAGTTATTGGAATTCTAAATATACTCCACATTTAAGCAATATTCAGGTTTCCAAAGAATTCATCTATTCAAAATAAAAAAATAAAAAATTGTCCCTAATATAAAAGCAAACCACTCTTAAATTATTTCCTAGGTCAAAGATCATCTTCGCTTTTGGTTCATTTTTGATCAACTGTGGGTTCTTATGAAAGGTAAAGGATAAATATTCTACAATTTAGATAAATCTGGCCAGGATATGTTTTTGATTAGAAAAAAGAAGTGCTTTTATTTTAATGTACTGACATTATTTTAATTTGGAAAGCAGTGCATCTTCCTTCAAAAGTTATAATGCTGAAAAGATTTAGGCATTCATTTAATAGGGACTTAGCTTCTACTGAATTGAATCACGCACAAATGAAGCAATGTTAAATTCCAAATATGTGTACATTGCACTACAAAGGAAAAGCATTAGTTTTATATCTTTATGAACCATAGAAAGCAACATTTATATGTGAGTCATAAAGTAGGACTTTGTAAAAATAATGACATTTGGTATTTATGGGTGACATATTTCATAGCAGCAATAAAGTTTAAACAGTGAAGAGAACACAAATGTTGCTTCGATTAAATGGTAAATCCAGTGGTTTTGGTAACATGTGGTGCCCCCTATTTAAGATAGTTTTCTGATTTATATCAATTAATTTATTGTATATATGATAATTGTATATTTGATAATTTTTAATAGTATGGTACTGTTATGCGTGTGGTAAGCAATTTGAAGTCGAATGATTGAAGTGACATAAAAGCACTGGTGATAAATAAATGACAATGAACATGCATGTTCAATAATTAGATGATTTCATAACATCACTTGCAATCATGTCACATTTGTGTCCCCTAGAGTGATGCTCTCAAATACACTGGGAACATGCCTCTATTAGGTCTATTTCAGCATGCATGCTGAAGGAGACAGGAGTTGTTTTCCAACATACCCTATTAAGGAAAACAGCATCAATGGCTATGGTACATATTCTTTTTTTTTTGGGGGGGGGGGGGGAAGATCCCAGAATTGCTTCCTGGCATTTCTAGGAATGAATGGGACACTTCCGCAAATAGATAATTTTGGATTAGAATGACCTTATTTTCAATTTAATTTAAAGATGTTGCTTAGGGATAATAAAACACAGGCCTGGGCAGCCTGTGGCCCAAAAGCACTTCCTTTATCTTGTTTTTCCTCCAGATAATGCCACCAAAATTCAGTAATAAATCTCTGAATTTTGATCACAAGTTGTTGTTGTTTTTTACTTAAGTCTAGGAAATATGATAAAAGGGACATGGTGGCTCAGTGGGTTAGGACGCTGAGCTTGTCGATCAGAAGGTTGGCAGTTTGGCAGGTCAAATCCTGAGTTCCGCGTAACAGAGTGAGTGTCTGTTACTCGTCCCAGCTTCTGCCAACCTAGCAGTTCGAAAGCACATAAAAATGCAAGTAGAAAAATAGGGACCACTATGGTGGGAAGGTAACAGCGTTCTGTGCACCTTTGGTGTCTAGTCATGCCAGCCACATGACCCCGGAGACATCCTCGGACAAGCGCTGGCTCTTCAGCTTTGAAACGGAGATGAGCACCATCCCCTAGAGTTGGAAACAACTAGCACGCATGTGCAGGGGAACCTTTACCTTTACCTTAGGAAATATGATAGTGGAGACAAGAGCTTATGAGTTCTGGGAAGAGAAATTCCCTAATTTTCCTCTCTTAAAATCAACAAACTGCACAAAAACCTATTTTTCAGCCCCACATTCCCAATTCCAGTTACATCATTGGAGATCTTTCTGTGGAAACATGGGAGTCAGGAAACTGTGTGGTGGGCCACAAGCCAAAATAGTCACCCTAATCTTGTTCTGAGGAGCACAACTCTCTCTCTCTCTCTCAAAAAAAAAAGCTGAGCAAGACGCATGTTTTTAAACCTGCCATATTATTTCTTTTGTGTATCCCTTCTGAGTTAGACTGTGTTGAGGAAACAAATCTGTCTTTCAAGTGACCTAAGCCACTTGCAAAATAATATAATTTAAAGGTTTGCATATAATTTCCCTTCGGTTTCTGCCCCTGAGGGGGAGGTAAAGTCAATGTTTGATTTGGACAATTTTGAGAGGCCCAATTAAAAGGGGGTGGGGACCAAAGAAAATATGCTCAGAAAAATAAGCAAGAAAAAATCTTTTCTATTTAGGACAATGATGCTTGTGTTTGAGGCAGCAAGTGCTTTAATTGTAGGGGGAAATAGCTCAAGCAATTGCCTCTTAGGAAGTGTTTCCCCCCCTTCCAATCTTGACATTTCAAGTGATCAATCGCAACATTTATCTTTCAATCTTACTCTTTTCTTTCACTTTTGATTTTGCATGCAAAGCATGAAGCTGATTAGGCAACTTAAATGGTTTAGGAATTAATTTAAGATTTAAATTCCAAATGCTCATAAATTTATGGCCTTTCTGCTTTGACATTCTCTCATTTAAAAAATGCAAACAATTCCATCAAATTATAAGAAAGAGAGAGAGGAGAGCTGGAAACGTAGTTTTTCCCAAATGTGATTTTTTCCCCCTAACTCAGAATCTTTGGCTTATTAACAGATCAATAAACACAGAACAAATCAAATCAGTTTTAAGATTTTTTCATATATCTTTCAGCCAAAACTCCATACACCATGACATTAAATAAAAGAAATGCTGATTCAACTCTCTCCTTATCAGAATGTACAAATTCTCCTTTAATCTACCTATCTACATAATTTGATTGCAAAAGAAATTTATGAAAATTGTTATAAAATAAGTCATGAATGTGGACCTCACTCTCTGTATCTTCCATACATGTTTATTTTCTAATTCCTTAATTCTCCTTCACTGTCCCAGGAATGAATAAAAAACTTACCTTCAAATAAGTAGAAAATATAACATTCCTATAGTCTGGAACTCAAGCTTCTTCAAACAGTTTGCTGCCTTCAGGATGTTGATCACAGCTATTGAATTCAATACAATGCAAACTCAAGCAATAGAACATAATCAAACTAGTGTCTTAAACTTCAAAAAAGTTGATTTTAACAAACTCAAGAGTCTTAGAAAAATTCCATGGATGAAAATCCTAAAGGGGAAAACAACTCAAGAAGCATGGGAAACTCTGGAAAACATTATCACAAAAGCCCAGTCCAGCATAATACCACTGAAAAAGAAAAACAAGAAACCCAAGAAGAAACCATCCTGAATCTGCAAAGATGAAGTCAGGAAAGCAAAGGCTCAGAGTGAACAAAGACTTGCAACAAAAGTCAAAGATAATAATAAAAAATTCTTTCAATATGTAAATAACAAGAAAAAGTCAAGGAAACAGAAGGTCCACTTAAGAGAGAAGATGGAAAGGAAGTAACAAGCAGCAGAGAGAAAGCAGAACTGCTTAACTCAGACTTCATGCAAAATTATAGCCCAACATAGAAAAAAAAACCTACTGCAAAAGATAAAATATAAACAAAAATTAAAATAAGCAAGAAAACAGTAAGAGAACACCTATCTGACCTTGACGAATATAAATCACAAGGACCCAACAGACTACATCCCAGAGTTCTGAAGGAGCTGGCAGATGTTATCTCAGAACCATTGCACCATATCTTTCAAAAATCCTAGAACACCGGGGAAGTACCTGATGATTGGAAAAGGGCTGATGTATTTCATCTTCAAAAAAGGGGGAAAAACCAGGTCCAGGAAACTATAGATCAATCAGCCTAACATCAATACCTGGGAAGATACTGGAAAAGATAATCAAAAAACAGATTTGTGGGGGAAAAATCTAGAAAAAAAATCTAGAAACAAATAAAGTTATAACTAAAAGCCAGCATGAGTTTGTTAAAAATAGATCATGCCAAACCAATCTTATTTCATTCTTTGACAAAGTGACTAAGTGCTATGGATATAGTATACTTAGAGTTAAGGAAGGCATTTGACAAAGTTGATCACAACATACTTCTTGGCAAGCTAGAAAAATATGGGATAGACAACATCACCACCAGATGGATTTGTAACTGGCGGACAAATCATATTCAATTAATTGTCCTTAATGGTACTACTTCTATATGGAGGGAAGTAAGCAATGGGGTACCAGAAGATTCCATCTTAGGCCCAGTACTCTTCAATATCTTCATAAATGACTTAGATGAGGGAATAGAAGGGGAACTCATCAAATTTGCAGATGACACTAAGATGGCAAGAATAGCCAACCCCAGAAGTCAAGCTCAGGATCCAAAAAGATCTTGACAGACTTGAACAATGGACCTTATGCAACAAAATGAAATTTAATGTAGAGAAAAGCAAGGTCTTATATGTAAGCAGGAAAAACCAAAGCTACGAGTATAGATTAGGTGAAACTTGGCTCAAAAACAGTAACTGTGAGACGGACCTTGACGTCCTAGTGGACGATCACTTAAATATGAGTCAGCAGTGTGTGGAAGCAGCCAAAAAAACTAATACAATCCTTGGTTGTATAAACAGAGGCATAGAATCAAAATCATGCATAGTATTAGTACCAGTTTATAAAGCCTTCAAAAGGCCACACTTGGAATACTGCATCTAGTTTTGGTCACTACATTACAAAAAAGATGTTGAAATTTTGGGGGGAAAAAGTGCAAAGAAGAGCAATTAAAATGATTAAGGCCCTGAAGACAAAAACATATGAAGAAATGTTGCAGGATTTGGGTTTGGCTAGTCTAGAGAAAAAAAGGACTAGGGGGGGGACATGATAGCAGTATTCCAGAGGTTTCAGAGGTTGCCACAAAGAGGAGGGGGTCACATTATTCACCAAAGCACCAGAGGGCAGGCAGGAACAAGAAACTATGGATGGAATCTAAACAAGGAGAGAAGCAACCTAGAATTAAGAAGAAACATTCTAACAATGAGAACAATTGACCAGTGGTTAATTGCCTTCAGATATTATGAGTGCTTCATCACTGGAGGTTTTTAAGAGGAGACTGGACAGTCACTTGTCTGAAATAGTAAAGTATCTCCTGCTTGAGCAGGGGGTTGGACTAGAAGACCTCGAAGGTCCCTTCCAGCTCTATTCTGATTCTGACAGTTTTTCTCAACATTATATATATATTTTTCAATATTACATATTTTCTCAACATTATATAGAATTGTAGATGGCTATTCAGCATTCATAACCAGTATTCCTATTCAGCCACCCAAAAATGAGATTATCTTAGCTGCTAATTACTGAATTACATCAGACAGAGTCTGTTCCTTTTCTTTCATACAACAGCAGCAGCCCACATAACAATACATACATTTTTAAAAACATCCTGTTATCATCAGGGATCTTAGCTAACATCGAATTTTAATATTCTATGATATTAATCTCCTTTGTATATTTACAAACTAAAACAATTTATTTAAAATGTTGAATTTGAAGACAGATCCAAAAGTTTAATGATAAAAGTAATTTAATCATAGTGTTCAGTATGCTTCCCTAAAGAAAGGGAATTTATACCTTTCATTAAATTTATGTATATACATTTAAACTGCTTTAAATCACACTTAACTGCTTTAAATCATATTGACTTAAATTGCCTCCTAATCACGGAACATTCATAGGAAGATTTTGGAAATGATCCAGAATTTTAATAATTAGAGAGAAGGATAATTTAATTATTAGAGATACATATCACACGTAATGAGTGAAGAAGCAGTTATATCAAAATCAGCACAGAAAGTGTTGCAGAGATGAAAACTAACATAAAATGAAAGTTGAAGTTTTCAGTCAGTAAAATCTGCAATTTTTCAATGTAGTGATAAGTGAAATATTGTATCTTTCCAAATGCTGTTATGATTTTGCTTTGGATAGATATTTAGAAAGAAATTATCATTTATACTGGAGCAATTTTCATTTCAAATTTGAAATAAATGGATATCTGGAAAAGCAGAGAATCTCCTAATATGTACCAAACAAAATTAAACACGTCACTTCAACCTTATATTGATCAACAATTCACAGGCAGCCAGATCACCATGCGAGTTGGGTTCTTCTACCTATCACACATATAGAGTTAGGGAAGAAGTCCTTTGGAGTATTTTAAAACAAACTTTAAATGCTTAAATTACTGAAATTATAAAGAAAAGTATGACAAATCAAAACAAATTTAGGGAATCTCAAAATTAATTATCGATCCAACTTATTTTTTCATATCAAAGTGACAACAAATGGAAACTCTTTATAAGAAGATATACAGCCAAGACATTGGTCTTGGATTGGGGATATTCAGGTTTATATTCCTACTAAGGCAGTTACTGAGTGTCCTTGAATCCAACAGTCTCTCAACTTAATCTTTTTCAAAAGGCTGTTGAAAGAATAAAATGTTGTAGTGGAAGTGAAATATATTTGACATCCCTGGAGGCTGGGGTGAGGAAGCATAGCATAAGTACAATATGCTGCAGAGACTTTCTTTGCTCTTTCTTAGGTCTTCCTAAATTACATAAATCCAATTAGTTTTCTAACATGACAACACTAGACTTTAAGGTGCATTCAATCAAATGTGACTGAGGAAACATTACCATAACCACTATTATTACTTGGGCACAGAGAAAAGGTTTTAATGTACCTCTTTATATTTTTCAAAAGGAAACAGCCCACAGGCTTCAGCACTGACAGAATTAACTGTGTGGAATCAAAACATCAATCTGCCATAACCAAAAGGAAAATGTGCTTTGGTCTTTGAAAAATTACCAAAGTATAAGATGGAGTGAAATGTGAAGCATACAAAATAACATCTAGAGTCAAGTTTCTCAGCAGTTTACTAGTTTGTCTACTTCTTGGGAATAAAGCTCATACTAGTTTTAAATCCCTTCAGGAATTTGTAACTTTACATACAGAGAACATAACAATAAAGATAAATACACCCTTGAGTATGAAAGCTATTTCATAGGTCCAGTAGTGCACATTATCTTCTACATCTTTTCCTTCTGGTTGTCACTCTCATTCACAGGACAAGCTGTCCAGAAAACTGCCTTACTAGGCAGAAGGTCTCATGCACCGTATGTTGTTTCTTCTTGTTGTTTGTTCTTGTTCGTAGTGATCTACTTGATCACAGGGTCTGCTTGGTTTTGCATCACACTTGCCCAGTTCTTAAAGTGATGTCATCAGTACTTAATATTTTTATCAAGCTTATCACAGAACCTCATTAAGGCTGAGTGGAAATGATTGTCCCAAGGTTACTGTAATGTATTGGCCATAATTGTTTAAATCACTTGCTTAATGTCTGACCACTTACTTAATGTCTGACCTAGATTTCTCTCTTATGTAACGGTTGCTGTTACTGAAAGGCAGACTTGCTGCCTCTAGGCTGACAATTAGGTTTTGGGGTGGGAACCTGTACTTTAAACCTATTGATTGCCGCCTAGAGGCTAACTGTATAAATAGCTGTGCAGCAGCCATTAGAGATACTTCTGTTCTGAGTTAATAAACTTGTTTGCTGTTTCAACACTTCATCGCGCTTAATGCCTAAAGAACCAAAAATATAACAGTGGTGATGAAGGTGGGATGTGCTGCTTTATCATAAGAGTCTGAAGTCACTAGGGGTTGAGGCCAGCACAGAGCCTGGCAAGGACCACATTCTCCCCACCTCGGTTTGCCAGCAAGACACGCTGGAAACCACCTCGCCCTAAGGATCCTAGGGCCTACGCAGAAGCCAGCAGCACAAGGCAACGTGAGCAACAAGAAACACAAGCAACTCACCATGGCAAAAGTAAGGAAACTCAAAGAGTTCTATGTCACACACCCGGAGAGATGGGCATCCTACATTTCCCATGTCAAAAATTACCTCCATGCCAACCAGGTTGGTGAAGATGGACTGAAGGCTGCAACCCTCCTCTGCGTGTGTGGCCCCGCCACCTTTGACATTGCCAAGAACCTGGTCGCACCAATGCCACTCGAGTCCGTCACCTATGCGGACTTGAAGAAAAAGCTCTGAGACCACTTCGAGCCCAAATTATCTGTCATAGCATGGAGGCACACTTTTGAGCAGCGGGAGCAACAACCCAGAGAGTCCGCTACAGAATTCATTGCTGCTATCCGTCAAGCATCCCGACTCTTCAATCTTGTGGATTTGGAGGAGAAATTAAGAGACCATTTAGTCAGTGGACTGCGGAACTGAGAGCTTCAACAAAAACTGTTCGCAAAGGAGACTCTCTTGCTACAGGAGGCCTTGAAGGAGGTCATGGCAGACAAAGCCACCAGAGGGGCCCTCCAAAAGCACTTCAAGCACCGAAGCCATCCACCATGAGGACTCTGAATGGATGGAACACACCAACTCAGACTACAAAGTCAACAAGCTACAGAAGCACCAGGAGAAGGGACTGCGGCCAGCTGAGAAGGCAGTTTCATTCCTTAGATGCATGGGCTGCTGAGGCTACCATCAACACACAGAATGCCAATTCCAAACAGCTACATGCCGTGCCTGGGGCAAACCAGGCCACATTGCCACCATCTGCTGGGGTCACCAGAGGGACCATCCACAGGAAGACCCAGTCAGGAGAGGTACTGGGGCCCCAGGGCAACACTGAGTAGGGTTCTGCTCCAGCCAAAGGAGCATGTTCTACACTGGTGCCCATCACCCCCTTAAACAGAAGCTTCAACTTCAGATCAAGCTTCAGGGAGTTCCATGCAAAATGGAACTGGACAAAGGCTCAGCCATGTCCATCATCTCCATAGGGACATTCAGGCACATTTGCAACCGCAGCAACAGATGGGTCAAACTTCGGCCATCTAATCTACTGCTCACAGACTTCCAAAACTCCCAAGTGGTGGTCAAGGACGAAGCCACACTTCTGGTGAATTTCAAGGGGTTTGCAGGCCCACTAGATGTTGTAGTGGTGGAAGGCCAATGCACGAGCCTCATAGGGCTCGATTGGTTTGATGCATTGGGCATTCAAGTAACCGGCATTCACCAAACACAGGTGGAAGACTTGTCTTCAGTCTGCCAAGAGTTTGTGGATGTTTTCAGTTCAAGCCTAGCGGAGTACAAGGGTCCTCCAATAGCCTTCAAGCTTGATCCCCTGGTAACGCCAATCTGGGTCAAGCCTCGTCAAGTGCCTTTTGCTTTAAAGCCCAAAATCGATGCAGATCTGGGCAAGCTGGTCAGTCAGGGGATATTGCAGCTTGTAAACAATGGGGTGTGAGAGACCCCCATAGTAACGCCACTTAAGGCCAATGGAGAAGTATGCATATGTGCTGACTATAAGTGTACCATTAACTGGGCACTTCAACAGCACGTGTATCCCAGTGCCAGTTGTCAGCCATATTTTGGCGTCATTGCAGGGAGGCTGGTTGTTCGCCAAATTAGATTTGGTGCAGGCCTACCAACAGCTGCCAGTGGATGAGACCACGGCAGCCACCCAAACCATTGTCATTCATCAAGGGGCCTTCAAGGTCAAGCGCCTACAGTTTTCCAGGGAGTAATGGAGCACACGCTCAAGGGCATTTGAGGGGTCTGCCCCTACTTTGATGATGTACTCATTGCAGGGGAATCTGTAAATGTACTGGCTGAACAGCTTAGAGCCATCCTTCAGCGGTTCCGCTCAGCGGGACTTAAATTAAAAAAAAGATAAGTGCAAGATTGGGGTAGAGTCAACTGAGTTCCTGGGGTTCCACATCGATGCTGATGGCATTCATCAAGTGGACTCAAAGCTGAAAGCGATTCAGCAGGCCCCAAGTCTGAAGTCCAAGGGAGAGCTTCAAGCCTTTTTGGGCCTTCTTAATTTTTATCATGCATTCCTCCCACATAAGGCCATAGTGGCAGAGCCATTACACCGGCTCTTATACAAAAAGTCTCAGTGGCAGTGGACCAGTGTCTACAAAACAAGTTTCCAGGCAGTCAGGTCACTGCTGTCCTTGAACTCTGTACTCACTTATTTTAACAAGAAGTTGCCAGTCTGCATCATGTGTGATGCATCACCATATGGGATTGGGGCTGTGTTGAGCCATTTGTCGGCTAATGGGAAACAGTCTCCCATCGCCTACTATTCTAGGACCCTGTAATCTGCAGAGTGCAGTTATGCACATATTGGCAAGGAGGCCTTGGCTATTGTGGCCAGAGTAAAAAAGTTCCCTGACTATTTGTATGGCCGCCACTTCATGGTCTTTACGGACCACAAGCCACTTCTAGGGTTGTTCACTACGAACAAGCAGACACCTCAGATTCTGTCTCCTCAAATGCTGAGGTGGTCTATTTTCCTTTCAGGCTACATCTACAGGCTGATTCACAAACCGGGCAAAGAAATGGGCCATGCAGATGGCCTTAGCAGATTGCCCCTGCCACATGTGGAGCCAGATCCAGCTCCAGCTGCACACATCCTGGCTATACAGGATTTGCCAGAGTCTCCTCTCCATGCTAGAGACGTAGCTGCTGAGACAGCAGCTGACAAAACGCTTAGCCATGTGTTAAATTGGGTACACACAGGATGGTTGGACAAATGTCCAGGGCCAGGATTTCAGAGTTTCTTCATGAGGAGAGATGAGCTTTCAGCTCATAAAGGGTGCATTCTTTGGGGAAGTAGGGTCATAGTCCCCAGCTCTTTAAGGCCCAGAGTTCTTGACTCTCTGCACGAAGGCCATCCGGGAGTAGTCCAGATGAAGGCACTGGTGAGGAGCTACCTGTGGTGGCCAGGGCTAGATAAAGCTATCAAGGCCCAAGTACATGGTTGCTACACATGCCAACAATCCAGACCAGAGATGCCGCAGGCCCCCGTCCACTGATGGTCAAGAATCCACATCGATTTTGCTGGGCCCTTTCAGGGACAGCTGTTTTTAATAGTGGTTGATAACCACTCTAAATGGTTAGAGGTTGCACCAGTGCCCACTATGATTACTGCCAGGACCATCCAGGAACTGCGCAGAACATTTGCAACACATGGGCTTCCAGATGTCTTAGTCTCAGACAATGGGGCTCAGTTCACCACTTCAGAATCCAGGCCTTCCTCAGGGCATATCTCATAAGGCACCACCACGTCATCTCCCTTTCACCCATCCTCGAACAGTCAAGCGGAATGCATGGTCCGCACAACCAAGGAATCCCTGAAATGGATTGTCACAGGATTGACACCACAGACTGACCGATTTCCTACTCAGTCAGCGCACAATGCCATGCACCGCCATGGGCAGGAGCCCAGCCGAGCTCTAATGGGGGTCAATGCTTGATCACCAAACTGAACAGGCTACACCCCGACAGACACTGCACAGCCAAAGGCACCAAGAAGCTTACAAGTGGGTGTCCAGGTTTGGACCCGGAATTAAAGGCATGGGGCTTTGTGGGTGGCAGCAAGGGTTGTTAATGTGTCAGGACGACACTCCTACGAGGTGGTCCTGGAAGATGGGAGAGTCATTCGCCGACACATTGACCAGCTGCATCGGTGGCTAGGGGATCAGTCACTGGCTCAGGACTGTAGAAGAATCTCCTCCAGACACACAGAGTGTATCTGCTGATCAAGACAGGCAAACTGTGCTGAGAAACAGCCCTGCAGACTTTGCTGCACAATTGGACTTTGGTTTGGACCGACTGGAACTGGCCAGCCAAAGGGACCCGAGTCAATCCTACTCCACTGAACCTCAGAGCCCTGGTCTACCCAGCCTGGCAGGCAAGCAGGTAGACCAGGAGATCCCTGCAACCCGTAGATGTTCTGAATGGTCAAGAAGGCTGCCTAAATACCTGCAAGATTATGTCAAACAATTGAGGGTTTGAGCTATCTAGGGGGAAGGGGTGTAATGTATTGGCCATAATTGTTTAAATCACTTGCTTAATGTCTGACCACTTGCTTAATGTCTTACTTAGATTTCTCTGTTATGTAACAGTTGCTGTTCCTGAAAGCTAGACTTGCTGACTCCAGGCTGATAATTAGGTTTGGGGTGGGAAACTGTTACTTTAAACCTATTGGTTGCCGCCTAGAGGCTAACCATATAAATAGCTGTGCAGCAGCCATTAGGGCTGCTTCTGTTTTGAGTTAATAAACTTGTTTGCTGTTTCAACACTTCATCTTGCTTAATGCCTAAAGAACCAAAAACATAACAGTTACCCAGTTGGCTTTCTAGAACTGGTTTCCCCTCTCCTAATCCATCACCCTAATTAGTAGACCATACTTTGTCTCAAACTCAACTAGATGAGTCTTTTTCATAAAGTAATAAAATAAATACTGTACACAATGGTTAAAGCCTTATATAGATCTTCATTACACTATTTACATTCTATACTTTTTTCTTTCTATCTTTCTGAGTCTAGATGTAATTGACTTAGAAGACACTTATCTCTGAGATACAGGTTTTCTTTACCTACCAAATTGGCAGCTTCATTCTTCTTGTTGAATATGTTTAGCCTTTAAAAAAATGAGTGTGTAGGACCATGGGAGCACTCTTCAACGCATGAAAGGATGTCATAATATCTGTTTTCTATTGTTCCAGAAAGCAAGACAATGAAATAATGGATTTAAGATATAGGAAAGCAGACTTCATTTGTATGCAAGCAAAAATGTACTAACAGTAAAAAATAGTTTGACAGTGGAACCAATTACTCATAGAAAGGGTGGTCTTCCCTTCACTGAATCTATTCAAGCAGAGACTAAACAGCCATCTGTCTGGGATGACTCAATGTTTTCCTCATTTTTTATGTATATCTAATCCACTATAATAAAGCCTATTAGCATACAGTAAAAGCAGATATAACCATAAAAATATCTGTAGTCAGTACCAACATTTCCATGATGGTTTAAGAAAATGATAAAAAATGCATTGTAATGGAATTTTATCAACAACTTCATAATAAGCAGTACTTGTTCAAACTTGTATTATTATAGAGAGACCTAAATATTGTGATGTGATCTCCTTATAATTATATTACATTGCATTTCGTGGCTAATATAAATTTAATGCTCTTATTTAGAAAATCTTGACCATTACACCCATTGTTTCTACCTGTCAACCTAGACACTTACTACCTTCAATGCAATTATAGTAATGTAATATGATCATTTCAGAGATTTATGAGGAGAGTATTAAACATAACTGTGTAGTAATTGCTTGTATATTGCTGATCTAGTTTGCCAGTTAATATACTGCACAGTACACAATTCCCAATATAAGCCACTAGAAAGTCATTGCTTAATTCTAAATTCTCACCTCTTCTATTAAATATTTTCTCTATAATTATGAAGAATATGTTGCTCAACAACACACAAGCATATTACTGTGGGAAGAGTTGGTTACCTCAAGCAGCCAAAACAATCTGTTATTTATTTTGTTGCCACATTACAATGATTTAGAGCTACAATTTTCAACTCTTTTATGGAGCAGAAACTGCTAATTTATTAATCTTTTCAATGCAATTTTCCAACTTGTTCTAAAGGAATTAATCAGAAGTCATTTGTGTTGCTTAATTTATTTTTAAGATAGGTTTTCTTTAAAAGAGTGTAATAGATTTATTGCTCATATGGTTTTCCCCACTACTAATGTACAATTTGGTACATTAGTAAATTATAAAAATGTAAAATTTTAAATAGTAAAAATGGTCTTCCAATGATTAAAGTAAACATTTTGTTACACAAAATCCAGGAGAAATAATATCACAAGGAACTAGAAGTGACTGAATAATTGAATTATCACCTGAATGACAGGCTAGGAATGGGTGACTTTTTAATAGCTGTCAATATTTTAACTACCGGTAAGAACATGAGACAACTTTTTTAAATTTGATATTCAGCTTCTAAATATTGGTGAATTAAGCATGTACAAGAAGTCCACAGGTCATGGAAGAAACAGCCACTGGAGGCAGCATTATAGCTATAATGATCAAACACTATGGAAAGAAACATACAGTACACTCCAACAAAATGCCCCAGATATGATACTAATATTAGTATAACAGAATATACAACGAATAACAGATTTAAAGGAAGATAAAAATAATTTTAATGCTAAGAAATGTAATTATTCTGGAAGGTGCAAGAACTTACCTTCTTTAAATAATTCATAAGGAACATGAAAAGGGGAATCAGTTTTTTGTTGTTGCATTCAGTTATTCTTTAGTTAATAAAAAAGTAGACAAATATATAAGAATTCAATGGCATGCATCAACAGTTTCATGTAGATGTTAATAGGATTGGGGAGAGTCAAGCCCATATTGGGGTGCCCTAGAATTCACATTTTCCTTCCCATGCTTACCAATCGGAATTATTTGCTAAGCAATTATGACCCTAATCGCCAGCATATGCAGATTGGTTTGGTTAGCACAGTCTACGGCTGCTAAGAGGTCTAGCAGGACTACCAGAATTCCATAACCCCCATTTAAACCTCACCATGTATAGGCACAAGCAACCAGATCCTCATATGTAGAGTTCAAGCTAACTACTTTATTATATTCTACCTATTATACAAGAATCTCCCCAGAATGCTGCTTGGGAACAGATAGATAAAGCTCTTCAGGGGGCTTAGTTCCGGATCTCTTGCATCTGCTCAAAGATTCAAGGCTAATACACCACTTGAGTTCTTCCCCCCACCTGGCTGTGTTTCCAAACATCATGTATCATCAAGAAGAGTGACCAATACAGCATCTTTTCTTCCAGACTCTTTGTAATTGATGGCCTGCCAGCTTTCTCAATCACTATAACTAGTTAGTATTGTAGATTTTCAATACAGTTAGGTCCAGGATGAACTCCTGAAGGATCTCTCCAAGGTCACCAGCATCACTGCCTCCTATAGTTCACAAGCATCCCTATCTAGCTTCTCACCTCTCCTTGGAAGCAGAGGGATAAAGCCCAAAAGATTCTGCCCTTTAGAAATTATTAATTCCATAGTTGCCATCTCTAAATTTATGATAGTTGGTATGATCCAATAGTTGAATCTTAAAATCAATTATCTAATTGAGAACATATTTTCCTCAAATTTTCTTTCCAAAAGCCATGTTGGGTATCATCTTATACTTTCTATACCTTTTATCAGCAGAACAGAAATTACTCCTGCAGGCCACAAATTCTCAGAATCAGTCACTGGAAAACTCGGGAGCAGATCTGAGCAGCCATGCCATCACAAGAATAACTGTTGACAGATATCACCTGTGGTAGACTGTGTTCACAGACACTGTCAGCTAGCCACAATGACACAAAATGATAAATGTGCAACCTGACATCATGATGCAAGCTCTGCCCTTTTGTATTGTATTGTAACTTAGATGCCTATGTCTACATTATAAACTGTAGCTCATAGAGCTCCCTATGTAAATATAAGTGCATTCAAGCAGTCAAGACTCATAGAGAAAGCTGGCTAATAAGGTGAAATCACAACAGGCAAGGTCTAACAAAGCAGATAAGGAAATCGAAACTTATTTTACTCAGAAAGCTTACTAAAAAAAAGGAGTTCGACAGTCCCAAATGACCCTGACATTGAACATCTTGCCTATTTCAGGTAGCTGAATAAAAATTTGCTTCAATGAAAATTAAAGGCGCTGTGAAGTTTTTTATAGGATGAGAAGAATCTAGTAATTCCACCTCTAGGTCTGCACATGAAGTTTCTGTGTGACAATAACAACATCAGAGAGTTACTGACTATTCCCTCCCCACATCCTATCAAAGCAGCCTGAATCTCTTCTGTTCAGAATTCTACTGTATGTCACACACCATAAGTCCTAGGGTTGAGTTGTAATAAACTCATTTAAATAATCAAATGATAATGATGAAATAATGGACACTTAAAAACATGAATCTGTTGATAAGAGACAGATACTTATTAGTCATCATAACAGTCTTCCCTTTGACCACCTTGTTATTCTCCCAGCTTTTAACATGCCATGAGGAAAGACGAAACAGCAGTCATCATCAGAGGAAAATAAACCAGTACATATATTATAATCTCCAAAATTCAGTTTATAATATTCCAAGTTATTTTGCCAGAGAAACATGGGATTGGAATAGCCATGCTATTATCTCTCAGTACTTTATGGGACACTTAGGCCTACAGGGATCAGGAGTTATAGTACAAACTAATAGTTAAAAGTACAGATACCACTTTGATGTCTGGGTGGATGTCAGGACAGTACATAATAAACAACAGAGGAATTAAATAATAGTGAGATAAATAATACATAACATGCCCTTACAAATGTTGGGAATTCTTGTTGCTCAAGCAAGAGTTTAAAAATGTTTAGAAAAAAAAATCTCACAATTGCTTTTCAAACACAGATAAGAATAAGAATAGAAAAGAGCTGGAAGGGCCATTGGAGGTCTTCTAGTCCAGCCCCCTGCTCAAGCAGGAGAATCTATACCATCTCAGACAAGTGACTGTCTATTCTCTTCTTTAAAATCTCTAGTGATGGAGCACCCATGATCTCTGGAGGCAAGGTGTTCCACTGGTTAATTGTCCTCACTGTCAGGAAGTTGCTCCTTAATTCCAGGTTGCTTCTCGCTTTGATCAGTTTCCAACCATTGTTTCTTGGCCTTCCCTCTGGTGTTTTGATAAATAACGTGACCCCCTCTTCTTTGTAGCAGCCCCTCAAATACTGGAATATTGCTATCATGTCTCCCCTATTTCTTCTTTTCTTTAGACTAGCCAAACCCAAGTCCTGCAGCTGTTCTTCATATGTTTTATCTCCAGGCCTTTGATCATCTTAGTTGTTCTTAATTTTTTTTTTCAAACTCTTAACATCTTTTTTGTGTTATGGTGACCAAAATTGGCTGCAATATTCCAGGTGTGGTTTTATAAAGTGGTACTAATGCTTCATGTGACCTTGATTCTATGCCTCTGTTTATACAACCCAAGATTGTATTAGCTTTTTTGGTTGCTGCTGCACACTGCTGACACTGCTGACCCAAGTCATCGTACACTAGGACTCCAAGGTCCCTCTCACAGTTACTGTTTTTGAGCCAGGTCTTGCCCAATCTGTACTTGTACCTTTGATTTTTCCTGCATAAATGTAAAATTTTGCTTTTCTCCACATTGAAACTCATTCTGTTGGATAGGGCCCATTGTTCAAGTTTGTTAAGATCTTTTCGGATCCTGAGCTTGTCTTCTGGGGTGTTGGCTACTCCTGTCAGTTTGGTGTCATCTGCAAATTTGATTTGTTCCCCCTCAATTCCCACATCTAAGTCATTTATGAAGATACTGAAGAGTACTGGAACCTTGTGGTATCCCACTGCTTACTTCTCTCCATATGGATCTGGTGCCATTGAGGAATACTCATTGAGTTTAGTATGCCAGCCAGCTACAGATCCATCTGGTGGTGATGTTGTCTATTCCACCTTTTTCTAGCTTACCAAGGAATAGGTTGTGGTCTGCTTTATCAAACGTCTTACTGAAATCTAAGTATGCTATGTTCACAGCATTTTGCTGGTCTACTAGTTTAGTCACTTTATCGAAGAATGAAATAAGATCGGTTTAGTATGATCTGTTTTTAACGAACCCGTGCTGGCTATTAGTTATAAATTTATTTGCTTCTAGTTGTTTGCAGATCTGGTTTTTTGATTATCTTTTCTAAGATCTTCCCAGGTATGGATGTTAAACTGATTGATCTGTAGTTTCCTGGGTCCATTTTTTCCCCCTTTCTTGAAGATGGGGACCACATCAGCCCTTTTCCAATCCTCGGGTACTTCCCCGGTGCTCCAGGATTTATGAAAGATGTGGTGTAATGGTTCTGAGATAACATCTGCCAGCTCCTTCAGAACTCTGGGATGTAATCTGTCAGGTTCCAGTGATTTATACCCATCAAGGACTAATAGGTGTTCTCTTACCATTTTGTTGCTTATTTTAATTTTTGTTTCTAGTTTGTCTTTTGCAGTGTTTTTTTTGGGGGGGGCATATTGGGCTATAGTTTCTTTTTGTGCGAAGACTGATGCAAAGTATGAGTTAAGCAGTTGTGCTTTCTCCTTGTTGCCTGTTATTTCCTTGCCATCTGCTCTCTTTAGTGGGCCTACAGTTTCCTTGACTTTTTTCTTGTTGTTAATGTGTTGGAAGAAACTTTTTTTTTTATTATCCTTGATTTCTGTTGTAAGTCTTTGTTCATTCTGAGCCTTTGCTTTCCCGATTTCATCTTTGCATGTTCTGGCTGTCTGCTGATAATCGGCCGTAGTTATGTACCCCTCTTTCCATTTTTTTGTATTTGTCCTTTTTATCTTTCAGTTTGCCAGAGAGACCTTTGTGCAGCCATGCTGGTTTCTTCTTGAATTTCTTGTTTTTTCTTTCTCAATGGTATTGTGCTGGTATGGGCTTTTATGATCACATTTTTCAGTGTTTCCTACACTTCTTGGGTTGTTTTTCCCTTTAGGATTTTCATCCATGGGATCTTTCCTAAGTTCTATCTGGGTTTGTTAAAGTCAGCTCTTTTGAAGTTTAAGACACTGGTTGGATTTTTTTTCTATTGCTAGTGTTTGCATTATGTTAAATTTCAGTATGACATGGTCACTTTCACCCAAGGTTCTGGCAATTTCAATTCCCTCTATCGCTTCTTCTCTATTAGTAAGGATTAAGTCCAGTATAGCTTTACGTCTAGTTCCCACCTCCACATTTTGGGTGATAAAGTTGTTGACTATGTTGGTTAGGAATCTGTTTGATCTCCCACTCACTGAGGGTTTGTTTCCCAGTTGATATCTGTATAGTTGAAGTGTCCCATTACTACTGTGGTATGCTTCCTACATACATTTGTTAACTGGTTGGCAAAGAGTTCATCTGTTTCTTCTGATTGGTTGGGTGGCCTGTAATATATACCTATGGCAGTCACTTTTTTATCTTTTATATTGACCCATATATATTCTGGAGAGATTTTATCTTTGATTATGTGAATTTCTGTAGATATGTAGTGTTCTCTTACATATAGTGCAACTCCCCCTCCTCTTTTGTAGACCTGTTTCTTTTGAACAATTTGTATCCATCCATTAGTCCATTCCATTTATGAGTTTTGTCCCACCGGGTTTCTGTAATGCCAACTATGTCATACCCTCCCTTGTGTACTATTACTTCTACCTTGCCCTGTTTTTCCCCAAGCTTTGAGCATTTGTATACAAGCATTTAAGACTTTTATACCTGTCCATGGGTATGTTTCTTGCATCTCTTGATTGTTGTTTGAGTTTTTCTTTTTTCTGATCACTGCCTATCTTATTGTTTGATTTGTTTTCTTGGGATTTGGGATTGGTTTTGGGTTCTAGAGATTCCCCCTCAATTTTAGTTTAAAGCCTTCCTGATGAGTTGGACCAGACTTTTTCCGAGTACATTTTCCTGTTTTCGTGAGGTGCAGCCCATCCTTTGCCAAGAGTCCTTTGTGTAGGAAATGCAATCAATGATCCAGGAAACCAAAGTTTTCTTAGTGACACCAACCCTTTAGCCAATGGTTTATTTCTAAAATTCTTTGCTGATGCAGATAAGAGAATATAAGGTCTATCATTAGTAAATAGAAACAATTGCTGTCTTTTTGTCACTGTCAAACATTCATTCAGTATGAATTTTAAATGAAACTTAACTATATAATTCAAGTGCTTTTAGGTCCAAGGCAAATAATATTCAAATACATTGAAAATATAGTACATCTGCTTTAGAATATACTTTGAACATACATTCAAAATATCTATAAGTATCTTGGTTCAAGTACATAAAACTGTTCAGAATATTTTCACTATTCATTAAGATGCAGAGAGCATCAAGTATTTAAATGAAATTGTACACATTTTCTAATAGTGAAATGTTTATAACCTTATCCCCTCACTCAGAAATATCAAGTGGTATGTTTATATATACAAGAATCAAGGCCACAGGTAGAGCTTTAAGAGAGAATGCTGCAATTTAATCATTCCATGAGGAAAATTTTGTATCGCTCAATCATTATATTTGGATGGTTTCTCTGCAATACAATTGCAATTATGAAAAGAGAGAGCAGAATTTAGAGTGGGCTGTGTAAAGCAAGAATATAGGCATCTGATACAAACTGTGATTATGAACAATTGTAATCAAAATGTGCATCCCAATGTCTCAGTGCAAACTCTGCCCTTTTACTTGTATCCTGATGTCAGACACAAGTGCAGTGCTAGCATGTCACATAAATAGCATGTGTTTTATTATTTGAAACCTTTGTTGTACACATGGATATAAACATACAGTACATGGATGTTTATGTGTACAGTATAGATTGCTAACATGTTAAGGATCTAGTACAAATCTCTAAATCGCTGGGGAGCCTATATACATATCTAGAGGAGATTCTCGACCTCAGACCTTTATTTTTCTCTATAATATAGAAGATAACATAAATCAGTAACAAGAACATGACAGAAGGATAGTTCCAACTAGTGTGGCCTCATTTTACCTTCAATATAATGAAGCTGAACATTAGATCATCGATGCAGACTTTTAGGAGGGCTCACTGCATTGCGTATTTGAGCAAAGCCATCCTTCCGAGCAACATATCAAAGTTCTACTTCTAACCAGCAGAATTGAAATAATGATTACATATCATTTCTGCAGATCTATGTATATATCGAAGCCACTGTTACACAAGTGGATCAGTCATGTTGGGATAGACCAGCCCTGCCGTGATAGCACAGTGCAGCAAGGGCAAGATCTTGTAGTACTGATATAATCAGACTAATATTTTTAATTTATTATTCATGAAAAGTAGTTCTTACAACATTTGATCTTTTGTTTTAATAGACTTCAGTATATAATAAATATTTTTTATTTTATTATACACAGAAAGAAAGACACAAATATGGATATCTCACCCATGCATATATGTATATAGAATTTTACACTAAAATTTCAACCAAGGATGCATATTTCATGATAAACATTCATACAAATTCTGTGTCTGTAACCATTCATAAGTCTCGAATAACAACAGGTCTTCCTCTGAATATTGAGGCCATAAATGTTTCTTTCCAAAGGTGAAAAACAAATATCTTTGCAGTAAAAGGACTCAGAGAATATACTGCTTTTTATAACATAATATTTTCTCTGGAAGGAAGGAAGGAAGGAAGGAAGGAAGGAAGGAAGGAAGGAAGGAAGGAAGGAAGGAAGGAAGGAAGGAAGGAAGGAAGGAAGGAAAGGCCAAATAACCTCTCTCAATATTCTTCTGTACTACTTTTATATATTTTTTGCCCCATTCTTTATTTGGGTTATATTTTGTATGGTGCTTACTTTTAACTTACATTTTATTAGTTTCTTAAATCCTGCTCATGAACAAACATAGCACATGTAAACATAGTTTGGATCTGTTTTAGTTTTTGACTTAGTGAATTTTAATTTCTATTGTCATTGTTCTAAGGGCAGCTGCTATGCTTAAGAGCAGCACATGCTAAGGGATGCTCTACTACCATGACTAAAAGTTGTTTCATATGCTCTTTATTATCTAGTCATCATGTAGTGCTGCAGCAAGGTAATATTTCACTTTGCTTTCATTATAGAAGCCATCTCTTACACACCCAGAAGACTTGTTTGAGAATAAGAAATAATATATTTCCAAATGCTACATTCTCAACTTATATAAGGATCAATTATAATAGATATGGCCAGTTAACCACCACCTGGCTATCAATTTATAAGAAAAAGAAAGCATGCAGTGGCCAATTGGTTACATAGGATGTTGAGTATATCTCCCACAGTAGTAGTTCCTGGGGCAAATATAAGAAGTAGAGGAGCAAATAAATTTTACTAATTTCCTCTAGTACTCTAGTTTCAAAAACTATGAAATTTAAACCAGAAAAAACACAACCGCTATCATAAATTCTGCTTCCCTTATCAAAACCTTGAGCATATCTGAGATAGCTTTTTAGATATAAGCTATTGGCAAAAGTGAATGACCCAAGATCTTCCTCCAGCACTTGATTCTCATCACTGAAATTTAGCAGTGAAATGACTATATGGTCAAGGACAAGGATGAAAGGATAACCCCAACACAACCCCAAGTCATGTCACTTAAACTGAAATCAGCAGTACAATTCTGGGCAAACAATTGGGTTGCAATTAAGATGGGAATCAAAGGAGCCTCCATTCACATACCTGCCCTTAACATACCTAAAAGGAGTAAAAAGTCTCCACTTTGTCCTTCAGGTAACAACATAATGACCACCAGTGATGCTCAAGAAAGTGTCAGTCACAAAGAATCATACATTAAGTTTCAGTCAAGATTTATTGCTCAAGCCTACAAGAATCTAGTCAACTAATATTCAATGCTAAATTGATGGTGAATAAAGATTAACAACTCTAGGCTGATGACTTACTGAACCCCTCCTCCCCGGCTCTTCCTGCTCTTCTACAGAAAAGCAGAACTGAAATCTCCACCCCCTCTAAAGCTGGCCATTCTTGTCTTACACTGCTTTCAGGTGCACATTCAGGTGCAAAGGAAATATAATAATTTCCTCCATAAATCACTGATCTTCATTATTTTGATCATAGGTCTCTCTACAATAGAAAGCTGCAACAACAGCAAAAGCCTTTAGTACAGCCTTTAGGCTAGAAAACATTACACAGAAACACATATAGCTAAAATTATTGATAAGACTAAGATGAAAAGTAACTGAGGTAGATCTTGCAAAGCTGGAATAAAATGTTCTCCCTTTAAATGAAAGAATATCAAGACACCTGAGGTATTGAGTTGATACTCCAAGATAAATGTACTCCAAGATAAAAAGCCAAGAACTGCACCCCAAAATTTGTATGCGTTTACACTTGCTCTGTTAGGATTCTATTAATTTGCCATTTATGCATCCTATAATTGAAGCTCAAAAACTAGAACTTTGGGGTTGGGTTTTTTTGATAATTCTGCAAAAGGAATGTCCTCAATACCCTTCTCATTCCCACCTGGAGAACAGACAAAATTATTATATCATCTGCATTTAACAAGGCTGGAATTGCACACTCTGCTAATATTGGACAGTAATGAAAAGAAGATGTTGAATTATTGAATTAACATACTGATTGAAATATAGGGGGCTAGAAACATCCCTTGCTTACTCCTTTTTGAATGGAAACAGATAACATCCCAAAAGGTACCACCAGGGAAATCATCTGGCTCTGGGCCAAATGTTAGAATAAAGAGTCCAAGTTAAAAGGAGCAATCTTTTATCCATTGAGAATCCGTGTAGTTTTTGCCACAGCCTGTCCCTTGGAATCAAATCAAAAGCTGATTTAAAATCCACAAAGGCTGCAAAAAAGAGAGTCTTTGAGTAGCAAGGTGCATTTCTCAACTAAATAGCACTGGGCAGCGGCCCAATGTTGAACAATCCCCTCCAAATCACACTTGCTCATCAGTAAGAATATTCTGACTTTTGATCCAAAGCAATAATTTTAAATAAAAATATTTTGCATATATCTTGCTTATTCTATTAAGCAAGCTAATGGATCTGTAATTAGCAGACTTAAATCTATTTTCTTTATTCTTATAAAAAGGAATGACTATGGCCTCATTACACTCAGAAGGAAAACATGATATGCTGTTATTATGAGTACGTAAGATAGATCAGCACAGGGGCTCACCAGTATTTATTTGTCTTTAGTAACTCTCGAGGGATGGCATCACCTCCATGAGCTTTCCAGGTTTCAGTTGTGCAATGGGATCCTTAACCTCAACTGTAGACCTAAATGGCTATTTGAGAGGTACACCTCTGAGTTATTTAATAATTCTAAGCTGAAAAAGCTTTGAAAGTAATTCTCCAAATATCTGCAGGTATCTGGAAGACAGGACTGAGTGATTGCCCATAAGAAACAGTCAGTGCTTTTTTTGTAAAAGAAAAAGGTGCCGGAACTCACACATCATACAACCCTCCTTGCCTACCCTACAAGGTTCCATCCAAGAAAGGTGCCGGAACTCCGTTCTGGGTGTTCTATGACAAAAAAAGCCCTGGAGACAGTTAACTAGCATCAGAACAAGGCAGGAATCATAAGCTTAGCTTCTGTAATTACTCTCCCCAGATCTTCTCTCAATGCTAGCTCTTTCTTAGATTTTAAAAGATTAGCTTTTTTTTTTTGCTCTCTGAGCATTGAAAGGAGCTTAATTAGTTGCCAGATTGAAAAGTATAAACTGCAGTGAGAAGGACACTTTTGCTTCATAATGATTTGTATCCAACCAAAGTTTGGATCTCACATAAGTGGGGCTAAAGCAAGTTGATGGGAATCTAGTCAGTGCGGCAGAGTTATCTCAGTTCTCAGTTATCTCCATACAGCAGAAACATGCCAGCTAAAATCAATATCAGTGATATTAAATAATTGACAAATATTCACCCTTTTTTGTAATCAATGGTGTTTATTTCGGTTTTAAATATAATTTTATATCAGGAGGCCTAATGCTGTTGAACAACAGCTTACAATACCCTTAAATTGCAAGGTCAAATTTTTCACATCTCTACTATATATACAGTTAGGAGACTGCCACAAAAGACAAACCAATTCAGGCAATATATTTGCAACTATTTTCACATGACAGATCAAATATAGAACTATGGGCACCAAAGTTCTGCGAATGTGCAAAGGACAAAGATTGTACAGATGAGAGAAAATGTTCCTTTCTTTTTTTCAAAAACAAAATGCAAAGAATTCCTCTGAAATTACTGTAAATCCACTATCATTGTTTAGTCAGGAGGGAAAGGAAAGCAAGCCTGATATATTAAACACCGAAAAAGGGGGGAAACCCTACATTGAAATTCATTTTTTAAGAAAAAAATCACAACAATTGTAATGAATATTCCATCTTAGTCAATTCCATCTTGTGTGTGTAATTTCTTCATTAAGAGCTGGACAGATAATGACAGTGATAAATAAGGCCTTCTGGTCTTCTACACTGGTGGAAGTTGATTGAATGAATTACAGGAGATAAACATTTTTAAAAATGAGTTCTTGTGCTAAGCAAAATTATAGGAATTTGGAGCTTCTGAAAGTTGACTTCATGCTGTGCAAGCTGAACTGGTTTAGTCTGTATAGCATGAAGATGACTTCCATAAGACAAAGAAAACCTTATATGTACTCCTGTTTCACATAGCATTCAGAGCAAAGGGCAAATATTTTCACCTTGATAATTTTCTAAAGATTCTTCTGTCCTCCAGCCCAGAAATGGTTGACTATTTAAATTCTTAGTCTGAACCATATAGCCAGAGCTCTCCAGTCTCCAAATCCTCTAATGGAGCATGTCAAAGTAAAACAAATGAAAACTATGGAGTCCTGTAAGGATTAGACTAAATCCAATTAAAAAAGAAAAAGAAGAAAATAGTCAAGAAGATCTTAGTTTATGAGAATTGGGCCGATAGATAGATTGATAGATAGATAGATAGATAGATAGATAGATAGATAGATAGATAGATAGATAGATAGATAGACAGACAGACAGACAGACAGACAGACAGACAGACAGACAGACAGACAGACAGACAGACAACCTTTATTGTCATTTTTTACTGTGGGAACAATGGCACACCTTAAAAATGAAATTCAGTTGCTTGCTCTCAAGGGGTACACAAATGCATTCAATAACCACTATAATGTCTATAAACCTAAATATTAAGGAATTTGATGGATACTATTCTATTCCCCAAATGTCATTACTTATTATTTGACAATAATCATATATATTTACTCCTGAAGCTTTATTATAGAATCAGTATAGCAGCAACATCACTAGTATTTTAGACATGTTTTTTTTCAGAAGTAAATTATATTTTGTTCAAAGAAAAAGTAACTATATCCAAGAAAGTAGCCTAAACAAAAATATGGAAAGTTTTAAAAGTTAGGGTTTCTTTTTAAAAGGAGTGTCCAAGTGTAGATAAACAAATTATGTGATGTTGGCATACTGGAAAAATATGCCCTCCACACTGAGTTTCACATAATTAAAAAGGACTGAACAATAAAAAAGAACAAATTATGTATAATGCTTACCAAATGCAACGAATAGCCAATGTACAAATTACAGCTGCAATCTCATAGCAAGTTATTAACTGTGCATAACTGTTAGGAGGATTGTGTCTTGGGATTTAATTTTACTCCTTCGACTGTGCAAATGTGCACAATTATTTGCTCTCTCTGTATACTTTAAGTTGGACTTAAATTTATATTATAGGCTCCTATTGTGAAAGTGAACATTATAAATGCCAGGATGATTGTTGGTAGGTCCCTTCATGACATGCTCAGATATCTCACTTGTGCTGTTTAATTCTTATTAGAGTATGGTGCAAGTTCGAAGAAGAAATAATTACATTCTTTTCAATTTTAAATTCACATCTGCTGCATACGTGATAGTCATTTGACATAATCTAAATTTTGTTTCAGAAAAGAAATATCTGTAGCTTTGCAGAAACCTGAGGTGCCATGTTATATCATCATATAAAACAGAAAAATGGGTCACAATATTTAATTATTATTTTTTTCCTTCCATTTGTGAGAAGTTCTCAGAAACTGCCTGGACAAATCCCTGCAGTTTTCTTGGCAGGGTTTTTCAAAAATGGTTTGCCATTGTTTCCTTCCTAAAATTGAGAGAAAGTAACTGGCTCACAGTCACCCAGCTGATATTGTGCATAAGGCAGGACTACAATTCACAGTTTTCCGGTTTCTAATCCAATACCTTAACCACTATACCTATGGGGGGAGGGAACAGATTGAGATTGAGAGATCATTAATACAACATTAAAGATGGTATTTTTGAATCTGATCAACAATCCTGGTCTAATTCCCTGAAGCTCATGAAAAAGGTAGAAATAGAAAAGTGAAGTTTCCAATGGTCTTCAAACTCCACCATAACTTAGTGCTTATCCACGCTACTCAATTGCCCCATTGCCAGAATGAGAAAATAACTGTTTCTAGAAGAAAGAAACAGAAATCATCCTCTATTAATTCTTCACTCACCATCAGTTACCTCGAGATACATTTTTCCAGTCTTCATAAAGCATATTTTCCCATGTTTGCCACCTATGACTGCTTTTAACCATTTAAGATACCATGTTTCAATTTGTTGTAGCCTGATCCCAGTAGCCATTTGGCTATTTTCCAGAATGTCTTCAACTGAATCCATGCCCACATTGTACTCTAATAGTTTCTGTCCTTTTCTTTACAGAAATGTGTTGAAATAACACATATAGAAGGTTGCTGAGAAATAAAAAGCCAGACAGAAACACAATTTTTAAAAACATTCTTATTTTTGTATTCTTGAGCTGGTTTTCCCCTTGGCCTTTAAAAGAAAGAAAAAGTCCAGTAGTGCACCTTTTAATTATTTTACCAGTCACCTGAGGTACAAGGTTATCGCCCTCAATTCTCAACTAAGATCTATTTAGTCATAGCTGTTTGGTGTATATCTGATCTCTGGAAAAATAGTGAAACTATGACCCACTGGAATTGTTTTTATTTGTATGCACTTTGGAACAAGAACAAGACTATAAAATCACTGAGCCACAGAGATACTCAGGGACATTAGATTGTCAGTGCAGAAGTTATGGACACTAGGGCAGCTGCTGGATCTCCAAAATGTTCTTCTGCTTCTTTATAAACTTCTTCTTGGAAGACTTGTTGGAATATAGATAATATTGGATGATGCATCAAAAAGTCCAATAGTGCTTAGAAACATAAAATACTGTAGCCCCTTGAATTAGATATACCATTATTTCCAGATAGAGATGTAAAAGAAGGATCTAGGAGAACTCACCACAGCCAACTCACCACAGGACAATTCAACACTGTATTAATCATTTCATTCAGTCACTTTTATTATTGGTGGCCATGTTTTCATTGAAATTATTCAGACTCTTGTATTTCTGGACTCTTGTATTTCTGGATTGACTTCATTGTCTTATTACTGACCACAGTTCCAGCGAAACTACTGTAATTTAACTTTTGTATTGTTGAATTGTCCTGTGGCACGCTGTTCCACAGTGAATTTGATCATGGTGAATTGTCCCATGGTGAGTTGGCCACAGCAAGTTGTCCCATCCCATAGGACAAAGAAACACCAGGCACATTTTGTAAGTAATAGATCTACAGGTTTTCTCAAAATGACTTATGGACAGCCTTGTCAAATGAAATCTAATATCATTTATCTTTCTCTGCACAAAAAATATTTGTTTAAAATCCCACAATAGAACAGAAGACAGGCATAAACAGTAAAAGAGATCAGGACAGGGAAAAAGAAAATATTAAATCAGGTAAGCCCCCCGTTCTTGGGCTTTGCTAGCATAATGTTAAATCTGCTAATATTTGCTTTGCAACTAAGAGCAAATTGATGTGAATATTTGATACAGAGTCCACTGTAAAGGGTAAAGAATTATAAGTGATTTTACTCATTCTCAAGCTGTAGTAAAGTTGCATTTTTTGTAAAACCTGTTTTCTGTAGTCATTTTATACAGTTCCTGTTCTCTTCAAAACAGGAGTCATCTAATGGAATCATGATATCCATTATTTGGCCTAGCATTTAAGTCACTCCTTATTTTTCTATCATTAGGGCTCAAGGGCATCCACAATTTACATCACAGTTAATATATCATTTAATAAAATCTTGAAGAATCTACTAGTAGAGTTTCTAAATGTAGGGGAGCTTATGTCTGGTCTTTCAAATGCAACAATAATTGTTAGATTTCAGTTTCAAAGAAATGGCTCCAAAGTTATTCTATTAGAAATGACTCTTGAATAGCCAAATTATTTTGCTATATCTATCTGTGTGACCTCAGTATTATGATCTGCATTTCCTAACATTTTAATGATTTTGATTTTGTACCAGTAAATTGCCTAGAGGGTTGCAGCAGGAAAGCATCAAAAATTGGAAAGATTTCATATTATAATACAGAGCCCAACCCAGGTAATGAACACCATTCATAATGACTACCAAGAAACCAACTATTGCCATCTGTCTGAATCCCCAGGATAAACAAGCATGATAAATGACATCATAGTAGATAAATACTTATACCTGTAGAAATTCACACAGCCTCATAATGTGCATTTTTTTATTTACTTCAAAATATAAGAAACCTATCCTATATAAATATAGTTATATAAAATAATATTAACCTAGAGTCAATTATTGTAAATTTAAGTGACCCTGATAATGCCATATCTATTTTTAGATGCAAATCACTTAATAAAACATACAAACTACATAACAGTTTTTCTTTAAAAGCTATTTGAGTCAGACATATTTTTAATAAATTGGGTTTTTGTAGTAATTTGATTTTTTTCAACAAACATAATTACTTTGACTTTGTATTCTTATATAATAGGATATTAACCTGTACTGCAATCCTTACGTGGTGCTTTTACACAGAATGCTTCATTTCACCTTGTTGCATGTTCCTCACTTTCATTTTTGCCCCAGGAAAAGGAAGGAAGAAAGCTACATTTAAAAATAAACCAAATGAAATTTATTTTTAAAAAACCTGATATGCCTTATTACTTGATAATCAGCTTTGAGTGGTAGTAGATGGAACAATGGTACAGTTAGATAATTATGGTTTCAAATGATTTATTTTTTTTTCCTTTAAGACCCAAATGACCGGACTCAAATTATCATATTTTGGACAAATTATGAAAAGATGTAGCTCCCTTGAAAAGTCTGTAATGGTAGGAAAATGAAGTGAAGAGAACAATCAGGTGGATGCATCTGATTGTAGTACAGGTAGTCCTCAACTTACAACAGTTTATTTAATGACCATTCAAAGTTACAACAACACTGAAAAAAGTGACTGTTATGATCATTTTTCACAGTTACGACTTTTGCAACATCCCCATGGTCACATGATCAAAATTCAGATGCTTGGCAACTGGTTCCTATTTATGATTATTGCTGTGTCCCAAGTCATGTGATCACTTTTCCTGACCTTCTGACAAGCAAAGTCAATGGGGAAATCAGATTCACTTAACAACCAGGTTACTAACTTATCAACTGCAGTGATTCACTTAACAACTGTGGCAAGAAAGGTCAAAAACTCACTTGTCTCAAATGTCTCACTTAACAACTGAAATTTTGGGCTTCATTGTGGTTATAAGTTGAGAACTACCTGCAGTGATGGATGCACTGTTAGAAAACCTGAATGGCCATACTGAGGACACATCATTCTGGATAAGATCTATCTAAATGGCTGCTAAAGTTTACATTGAGTTTATAGCACAGTCAATTTTATAGGAAAGTCATGTTTCTAGTAGCAATGGGTTGTACTCAATCTTTGGTGAGCCAATTTTTCTGTATTGAAGTGTTTATTCTGTTCATTTTGCAAAGACTCCAAATTTTATGGCATTGTTGTAGAAAAATAAAAGTTTGGCATGATTTTCTCCCCTGACTTTTAACCCATCCAACAACTAAGCCAGGCATGTCAAACTGCTGGCCCACAGGCTGGATGCATCATGCCAAAACCACGCCTACCCCATTGCTGGCAAAGGGGGAAAAGTTCCAATACGTCGCACGACGTCACTTGATGTCGCGAGTTTGACATGCCTGATACTAAGCTATTCCCAATATCTGAGAATCACTCTCTGTTTTGTACTAGGATTTCTCTAACTATTTATTTCCTCAAATACATCATCATTTTACATGGGATCCTAGCCTACTTTTATTCATTAAAACTGAGAAAGGTTTTGGTAGACGTTTGCAATATATGAATAGGGAAAATATATTTTCAGATCTCCAGGATTAAAAGGTGGCAAGAGGAATGTATTCCATTATAAGAATACTAGACAACCCGTGACTTGCTGGGTGAATGTTTCAAAGATATTTCCTTACCTAAACAGAGAAACAGAATAATCACAGACAGGCAAAAAAAAAAAGCAGTGAGATTGGGAGTGACATCCAACTTTCTGTTGATTTCCCCACTGAATTTTCTTGTGGGAAGCTAGCAGGGAGCATCACATCCTTTCTTTCTTCCTTTCTCCCTTTTTTTCTTCCTTCCTTCCTTCCTTCCTTCCTTCCTTCCTTCCTTCCTTCCTTCCTTCTTTCCTTCCCTTTCCCTCTTTATTTCTTTCTTCCTTACTGTTTCCCCTTCCCTTCTTCCCTTAAATATATGATTACTTTTGGGACAAAGGAAGGTGCCAGCAGAATTAAAATAGATGTGTAAATAAAGTTTTAAGAATAATTATAGAATTCTAAGGAACAATGCAAAAAAGTAATTATTCCAACCTAGTATCTTTTAAAAAAAAATATTGGAGAAGCAGATTGATGATCCAAACCCACTCGAAACAGAGGGGGTTAAATGCCAGTTTGCATCATTCCATAATATGGCTCAGTGGGCTTCACACCACTCTCAGTGGAAGCCTGATAAACACAAATGCAATTCAATTACACTTTGTGGAACAAACTGCAGAGGAAAACTCAAAAACATTGGATTTCAAATTTATAGTAGCTGACTAAAATGAACCCACATTTACTGGAATGTGGCTTGGAAATGTAGCTTGGAAAGCTCCCTGCTGTGTTTTGCTTGCTGTTGTCAAAAGCTAGATTTGTGTACTGGCCAGAAGAACCATGTAGTCCTATAACTATCTTGGTCTATGCTGAATTCAGAAGCACCTGCATTCCAAGAGCTTTTTAATTCTTCTCCCTTAGATAACAGATAACCCTTTATGTTGCCAGTTGCTTCTAAGTCAATGTCTCACATAATTCTATTGCTCATACTATCATTCTCCAGTTGAGAAACAAACCTCAGAAGGATAAATTATTTCCTGGTTTTAAGCTAAGATTTTAATATTCAGGAGTCCCAGTCCTCATTCTTGACCAAAATATAATTAAAGGAATAGTGTTGAAAATCGTCACAAAACCTGAATAAGACAAGTGTAAGTACATTGTAGACACATGAACTAAAATGTATTACCATCCCTGCTTCCCCAGATTTTTTGAAAATTATCTTTAGTAGCTAGCTTCAATAGCTAGATTCTGTGCCGCAACACTAAAGATTAATCAGAATCTAATCCATTATAGCTACAGTATTTTACACAATTAATGCACCAAATATTTGATAGTATTTTGTTGCATTTTCTTATCTAAAGACTGTAGGTCTTTGCAATTTAAGATAGGATACCAAATTATGATTTTAACATAGATTTTGTTATTTGTTATTATTCTAATTTTAGAACTTTTAACTAAATATTCTGTATTTTTAATTGTACTGATCTTTGACTGTAATAAACATTTTACATATTTATGTTCAATATTTAAGAGAAACCATGCAGATGAAATGTAAATTCCTTTACTGCTTTTCAAATCTGAAGTGTGCTAACTCTGTTCTCATCTCTCTTATACTATTTTTGATATCCTCATTTTTTTTATCTTTATCTTTCCAGATGTCTTATATACCAGAAGTATTATAGCTATCAACATGATAGAAGCAAGATATATTCAGTGCAATTATAGTTCTCTCATGATACATTCAGAACTATAAAAACAATCATCATCCATATTATCAAAAGGTCATAATGTGAGATTAATTCTGTGGCTAGTATTTATGAACTGTCACCTATATATCTTACTGACAGTTTTTCTAAGTATCTAAACTTTAAGCCATTAGAAATTACATTATTTTTTCCCAGAGTAAAATAAAATTATCTCTCTGTTTTGGGGATTGAATGATTAACTGATGCTCATAATGAATCAAGTTTTTTTGTTCAATATAATTTCTCCCATATGAACTCCAGCTGATTTGATTTGTAAATTTAAGTGACCCTGATAATGCCATCTGATTATAGTACAGGTAGTCCTCAACTTACAACAGTTTATTTTAATAACCATTCAAAGTTACAACATCACTGATAAAAGTGACCGTTATGACCATTTTTCACAGTTACAACTTTTGCAACATCCCCATGGTCACATGATCAAAATTCAGATGCTTGGCAACTGCTTCATATTTATGACTGTTGTTTGTGTCTGCCTTGTATTCTTTCATGGCAAGAAGCAATCCATATATGTTCAATAATTTCTCATTGTTTAGTTTTGAATGCTGGTTTTCAACATTTTGGGAAACCCAAGGTTCAAGTCAATTCATTACAGATTACACACATAATGAAAAGTTGGGGTCTAATGAAAAGTTGCGGATTTCTATCTACCTTATTTTTTAAAAAACTCAGCTTTGGATGTTTTACTCTTTTGCTGCTTCAGTATGACCAAAGAAGAACATTCTGATTTAACCAGACTTTTAAATCAGAAGAAATCATAGATTAACAAAGCATGTAAAAAAGTAATACTGTAGAAAAACTGTATTCCCAGACTATTAAATCTAAATAAATTTGCCTTTTCTCATTCTGAAACTACTGTTTGTGGATAAAGACATTAGTATTACCTGCATGCAGTGCTTTATTTATAAGAAAAAAGGTGTCGGAACTCACATCTCGTTTATCTTTTATTTAAAAAATTATACATTCAATTCTTAACATAAATTTAATTTATTGTATTTAAGGCAAATATTCATAGTAAATTTTACACTATAAATGAAAAGAAGATTTTCAATTCACCAATGATTTTTTTTAAATAAAGAAATTATTTACCTTTTGCATGTAGTCAATCACTGTACATACACCCACATGTCAGTTGTGTAATGGTCGCCACCCGCAGTAAGCACTCAGCGCGCAACCACACGACCAATCACAAGCCGAGCAGCACCACACGCTGAGCAGCTCCATCACAACCAGCATGGATGAAGTACACGTGCATCGGGCTCGACACACAAGCGGCCTGCATGCACCATTTTAATTAATTATTTTGCTGCCAACCTGTTACGCTCATCAGTCCACATCAAATTTTCAAAAGTTACTTTTAAAGCTTGGAAAACCCATCGAAAAAAGGTGCTGGAACTCTGTTCCAGTGTGTTCCATGACAAAAAAAAAGCACTGCCTGCATGTATATGAACTACTCTAGATTTCTTAATGGTGTTCTCCTATCCCTGAAATGGCTTTTTGCTAACAGTGCAATGCATAGACATCCTGTAGGATTTGAAAGCAAAAAAGATTACTTTTTGATACTTTTATTTATTTTTAATCAATTTTGGCCAATTGGAAGATTGCTCCTCCTTAGAAGTACAGAAAACTACATATGAAGACTTGCAGGATTGAGGAAAAAATGAAGAGAAGGGCAATGAACAAAACACGTTACCTTAGTTACAACACTTTACCTCTGAATTATTGCTGCATCTGTGAATCTCTGTAGCATCAGCAAACAAATATTTGCTTCAGGTGAATATTAAAGTAAAGGTAAAGGTTCCCCCACACATGCATGCTAGTCATTTCCAACTCTAGGGACTGGTGCTCATCTCCGTTTCAAAGCCGAAGAGCCAGCGCTTGTCCGAGCACATCTCCATGGTCATGTGGCCGGCATGAATAGACGCCAAGGGCGCACGAAACGCTGTTACCTTCCCACCGTAGTGGTCCCTATTTTTCTACTTGCATTTTTATGTGCTTTCGAACTGCTAGGTTGGCAAAACCTGGGACGGGTAACAGGTGCTCACTTTGTTACGCGGCACTCGGGATTTGACCCGCCAAACTGCCAACCTTCTGATCGACAAGCTCAGCGTCCTAACCCACTGAGCCACCGTGTCCCCTTTCAGGTGAATATTACTTTAGGGTAAAATTAAAATCAGGCACATTTTATAAATTCTGTAAACCCATATAGAGATGCTATTGAGCCTCATTGCATCCTGTGCAAAATGAGAAAAAGTTGGATTAAGAACTCCAGTAACACCTACATTTCAAGCACATTTTCTTGGAAGGTGAAGTTGTATTAAACTCAGTGGAAATTACAGAATAATCAATGCCATCAAAAGCCTTCAAATATATTGACAGTTTTTTCCCCATATGCTTACAAAATATGTCCTTATCTATGTGGTTTAGTGCTCACAACAGCCAATAATATTGCAAATCTATTGCCTGACTATATCAGTTTCACAGTGCTGAGTCATCCCTAAATATCAACACATGTACTTGTTTTTGCTGGAAAGCAGAAGTAGAGCTATTTCATTTTTTGTGCCTTCTTAAACTAGGATGTGGATTTTCACATTTAAAAACCCTATCCCAAATCATTTTTTTAAAAAATATGTTGAAAAAAGCTGTCCACCACCATCTATTTTGCCACCTGAGCATTTTATCATATTCAGTCTTGTTTTATATAATTTCTTTTTGCAATATTTGCTGTTTCACTTAAAGTATGCTAAGCTTTGGCAATTTTGAAATTACCAGGAAAAACAAATATGACTGTCAGCATTTCCAATTTCATTCATGTATTCTTAATATTTCATGTAATTTCACACTTTGACCATTTGAGAAGTATCTGGACATTTTATTTCTACAAAGGAAAGCAAGACCATCCAGCACTCATTCAATGAGATGTAAAGCTACTTGCATTAATTTACATCACTAAACCACTAAAATTAATATAATTTCTGGGAATTCCCTATGGTTTCAAATAAGAGTTTTCCCATCCTACTAGATGATATTAAGGAGAGAATAAGACATCTTTTTCATGCAAATTAAATATATATGGTGCTAAGGCTGAATGGAGCCAGAAAACTGAATAAAATCTTACCCAGTCAACTTTCTCAAAAGTCACTGGAAACCCATTCTGTTCTTAATGAAGTTTTTCCTTCACATTTAATAATATTGCAGGGACATTGCAGACTCTCAAAAATCTCATGCAACTGAATTTACTTTCTTACACCAAACACTAATGAAAAAGTTAGTAGAATAATCAATACATCTCAAAATAAACTATTTCACCTGAAGAAGATTAATTTGAACTAATGTTGATGCTAATCTATTCTGTTAGTGGTATCCCAAAACTAATTATGTTTTCCAATGAAGTAATTACAAAAGTGTTTGATGGCTGGATTCTTCCCAAACCTTTAGCCATACGTTGCAGTCATCTCCAGACCAAGAATGATATATGTGGAACTGAACTGTTACTTATATTAACATCCCATTGAAATATACTCTACAACTGATATATTCCACCAGATCATTGCATGTCTTCTCATGGATAATTTAAATATATCATTGCCTCCGTTCATTCCGCCGGGACCTGAAGACCTGGCTCTTCGAGCTCTCTGGCCCAGGCTGAGAATTTTTTAATCTTAATTTTAACTGGGTTTTAATTTTCTCAGGGTTCTATTTAATCTTTTTTAATTTGTTTTAACGTTTGTATTGACTTTCTTTTAAATGCCCTGTAAACCGCCCTGAGTCCTTCAGGAAAGGGCGGTATATAAATCTAAATAAATAAATAAATAAAATAATAATTTTCAAATAGCAAGTGTGCTATTTGTCTCTTTGAAGTCAGAATCAAAGCATGTTTGTCTATCAATAATAACCAGTATTTCAAAATACCAATATTCTTAATAAAAACAACATTTGCAACAGTCTTCCTTGATCTGCAATGGTCTCTCTTGAAAACAAGTTTGAAAGAAATGAATTCATGATAGATACAATTTGAATGTAGTTAAGAAAAGGAAATGAAGGGTCCTTAGCACCAACAGGAATTATCACTCTTTTACATTAGGGGCAGGCATGTCAAACTGCCAGCCCATGGGTCCGATGAATCATACTGAAACTGCACCCACCCCATTGCTGGCAATGGGGGGAAAGTTGTGATACATCACGTGATGTCACATGACATCACAAGTTTGACATGCCTGCATTAGAGGATTGACTAGAAGAAGAATGACACAACCAAGACTTTGGTTGTTTCACTGTTTTAACTAGGAACAATCTCCAGAGAAAGGCAGTAGCAGAATCTCCAAAACTGTATGCTTTAAACATATCCATCATTTATTCCTATCATTGTATGAATAGAATACATACAATATGGCAATTCAGGTAGTCTTTGACTTATGACCACAATTGCAACCAAAATTTCTGTTACTAAGCAAGGCAATTGTTAAGTGAGTTGCACCAAATTTTAATATATTTTTTCGTGATAGTTAAGTGAATCACTACATTGTTAAGCAAACCATGTTTTTGTTACAAAAATCCAGCTTCCCCCACTGACTTTGTCACAAGTCAGCAGGAAAGGTTGCAAATGGGGATCACATGACCAGGGACATTATTTTATTGCAAATACTTCCCAGTTGTTAAGTGCCCAAGTTTTGATCACATGACCCTGGGGAATGCTGCAACAATCATAAGTGCAAGGACCAGTCATAGCACAGATCATTATTTTTTTTTCAGTGCCATTGTAACTTCAAACAGTTGCTAAACAAATGTACAGGAAAATAAACTGTGAGGTGGACTCACAATGAATCGTTAAAGGAGCTCCCAAGCAAAGGCAGAACGCAGAGATGCAATCATATTAGTTTTATTCATGATAGATCAAAGAGAAAGAAATACTTGGCATGAAAGCATTCATGCCTGCATGTGAGAGAGAAATAAAATAAAACAAAACAAGCTAGGATTACATGACTAAAATAGAGGTTAGGAGTAGAGATAGAACTGGAGACTGAAAAATGGAGAACAAAGAGCAGCCCCTCGTGCAGAGGTATTTATGGGGGGTCTTGGCCCCTCCTTGACCATAAAACTCTCTCGCCAATGGGGCTGTGGGTCTGGGACCCTTGGCTCATCAGTGGAAGCAAAGAAACCTCTTTGCCTCCATCTGATGACCCTTTTGGGGAACTGCCAATGGCTGGCACTAAACATCTAACAATTCCCCTTCTTGCCAGCCAATGACAGGGACCAGTGAATGCATGTAAGGGGTGAGCAGGTGTCATGGACATGCATGAAAAACATTCAGAAGGCCAAACACAAACGCTTACACAGAAGGTTGTGCCGGTCAACGGGAACAGGCTTGGTAAACAGATCAGCTATCTGGTCAGCTGTATTACAGTGCTCAACATGTATAAAACCCTCTTTCGCAAGGTGCCTGACATTTTTATAGCGTATGTCTATATGGCGAGATCTGGAGCCTACTGCATAAGCCTCCGAGATTGCAATTGCGGCAGTGTTGTCCTCTAGAATTTGGATGGGCAGAGGGGGAGATGCCCAGATGTTTGTTATCAGCTCATTGAACCAAGTCAAATCATTGGCCGTGTCTGACAGACTAGCAAATTCAGCCTCGGCCGTGGAGCAAGAAATAAATTTTTGCTGCCTAACATGCCAATGTATTGGGCAGCCATTTAGCAATATGAGGAAACCAGAAGTGCTCCGTCTACTTTTGGAGTCGCCAGCCCAGTCTGCGTCTGAGTAAGCGGAGAGCTGGGCCGTCTTCCCCTTCTCTGGTTCTAGCATGAGAAGAGCATCAGCTGTGCCCTTTAGGTATCTGAGCACCCTTTTGACAGCAGTCCAGTGGAATTCCTTTGGGTGTTCCACGTGCCTGGACAATAGATTCACAGCTAAAGCTATGTCAGGTCTGCTCCAATTGCTGATGTATAGCAAGGAGCCAATCACAGATCTGTAGAGCGTGTTATCTGTGAACTCAGGACCGTCCTTATGGGTGTGGTTGTAAAAGTCGCTTTGCATTGGGCTATGCGTAGGATTGGATTCTGTCATTTTGCATTTGGCCAGTAATTCCTCTATCTTTTCTTTTTGTGATAGAGCGAACCCCCCTTTAGTGGCCAAAATATGCACACCCAAGTACTTGTCAACCCGCCCCAAAGACTTCAGAGTAAACTTTTCTTCCAGGGCCTTGGCAAATTCATCACACCTTTCCTTGTTAGGCCCTACATATAATAGGTCGTCCACATAAACTAACACCCGTTCTGTGGTTCCCTTGGAATTGCGTGTGAAAACACATTGATCTGCATGAGATTCTGAGAAACCAACTCGTTCTAAACTCTTTCTAAGACAGTCATACCATAATTTCCCTGACTGCTTAAGACCATATAACCCTTTGTGAAGCAACCATGTATTTCCCCCTTCTTGCTGGTAGCCAGGAGGAGCCTTCACGTAGATCTGCCGGTCCAAGTTGGCGTGGAGGTAAGCCGTCTGGATGTCAAATTGGAAGACTTCTTCTCCCAGAGCGGCTGCAGTCACGAGGGCGGCCTTGACGCTCTCTGCCCGGACGGTTGGAGAGTAAGTCTCCGAGTAGTCCTCCATATAACGTTGAGCGAAGCCCTGGGCTACCAAACGGGCCTTGTATAGGTAGAGGCCATTGGCAAGTGGTTTGGCCTTGTAAACCCACCTTGTGCCAATGACTTTCCTCTCCTTTGGAGGTTGCTGGGGGGTGAAGACCTTGAGTTGTTTTAAGCTCTGCATTTCCTTCTCCATCGCGAGCTGCCATCTCTCCTGCTCCTCGATGGGCAGCTCCTGGATGTCAGACAAGGATTTTGGGGTGACCACAACGCTGTTGACAGACGCGATGTGGCCAATGTCAATTCTCTTTGGCGGGACCCCCTTGTTGGACCGCTTTGACCTCCTTACCTTCTGCCACTCACCGCTCTTTTCTTCCGCGGATCTCTGAGGTGTCGCTGGGGGTGAAGACGGTGTGTCTTCCTCCATGGGACTGGACGCATCTTCGTCTTGTTCCTCACTTTCGTCGGTGGCAGGGTACGAGGTCGCCTCTGGTGATGTCGCGGTCGGGGTGTCCTTGCTGGGTCGGTTGGCATATGGGCTCAGATCATTTGAGTGGATCTGAGTCCAATTGGAGTCCTCTTCGAAAGAGGCAGATTGGGAAGTCACAGGCCTGCCCCCTTCTCCCAGGAAACGATAGGCCTTGGAGCCAGGAGCATAGCCCAAGAACCTTAGTCTCTGGGAAACAGATCTCCCCTTCTTCCACAGCTGCTTGGGGATGTGTACCCATGCATAGGAGCCAAACACACGCAAATGTGCCAGATTTGGTTTCCTACCGTGAACCAGGAAATATGGGGTCTGGTTCACGACACTGCTCCAGGTGCGGTTTAAAGTGTAATTGGCATAATGAATTGCCTCCCCCCAGTATGACTCTGCGACACCCGTGTCTGCAATCAGACTACGCATCATGGTTTGCAGGATTCCATTCCTTTTCTCAGCTACACCATTTTGCGACGGGGTGAACGGTGCAGTTAGAAAATGGCGGATGCCCTTACGCCTTACCCAGTCCTGGAACTTCTGAGACATGAACTCAGCCCCGCGATCGCTCTGCAACTGTGCGATCTTGGTCTTGTACTGAGTCTCTACGAAGTTGTACAGCGACTTTATGGCGTCAAAGGCTTCAGATTTCTCTGTGAGAGTATACACGTGACCGTAACGTGAAAAATCATCAACGGCAGTGAGAAAATACCTTTTCTTTCCTAGGGATGGTGTAAAAGGCCCAACCAAATCAACATGTACTAGTTGGTAAGGGTGTTGAGTCTTACGGGATGACACCTTTGATATAGGAGCAGCCTTTCTCTTTGTTTTCTTGCAAATGGCACAGTCCAGAAACACGTCACAGTCCTTGAGCTGGACTCCCTCAGCAAATTCTCCCATCTTTTTAACTACAGGGAAGCTTGCATGACCCAGCCTTCTGTGCAATAAGTGGGCGCACTTATCGTGAATTGGCTTCCCTATTGACACTCTCTTGGCTCTGGTTGCTTTGAGTGGTGCTGCAGGTGCCTGCTGAGATTCAGGCTTCTTGCCCACACTGCCCTTGGAAAGCCTTGGGGCAGGTTGTGGTGCCTTGGGAGAAAAATATGGCAAGCCATTTATTATTGTAATATTTCCAATGACCTTCTGGTCTCGGGTGACATGACCTCCCCCCTTGCGAAATAGGACTTCCACTTTGTCATCGTCACACAATTTGGTGATGCTCAAAAGGTTGTTGGCTATAGAAGGGGCGTGCAAGACACCCTCAACTTTGCCAAGTCCAGGTAGAGAAACAAAACCCTCCCCAACAACTGGAGCAGTGTCACCGTTTGCAACCTTGACAGATGAGTTAATTTTCTTTAACCTTTTAAAACCTTGACTCATATTAGTAATGTGAGAAGAAGCTCCAGAGTCCAGTAACCATAGGTCAGTGGAGCTATCAGCCCTTGTTGTGGGGGTGAGGGAACAAGTATGCAGTGAATTTCCTTTGCCCCTGCCACGCCCCTTTCCTCCCCCTTTGCTTCTTACTTGATTGGGACCACGTTTAGGGGCTTGATGTTGATGGGGGCAGTCTTTCTTGAGGTGCTCCTCAGAGCCACAGATGAAACATTTAAGCAGAGCATTAATTTGCTCTGAGTTGTGGCGCCCCCTTCTGGCTTGCTGAGTGGTGACTCTAGCGTATTCTCCAGCATTTCTTCTTCTCCGATCTTCTTCGATCAGTCTCCCTGTGAGGTAGGACAGATTTATGTCTTCCCTCTTGACCGCTTCGAGTGAAACAATGAAATTGCTCCAACTCCTGTCTAGAGAAGTAAAAATTATGGAGAGCATGCTCACATCAGACACAGGAAAATCTCTGGAAATCAATTCTGCCCTGAGTGCCTTTAATTTTGCAAGATGTTCAGGCATGCTGGCACCAAACTTCAGTTTGGTTGTATAAAGCTCAGTTGTATATCTGGTGATGGAACCAATGGTATTGCTGTTGAATAAATTGTATAACAGTTTCCAGACCTCAGCAGCTCTGAGACCAGCTGGAATGCTTGGGAACAAGTTATTGTCCAGAGAACTGAGTAGAGCAGAATAAGCCTGCAAGTGTCGCAGCTCTTCTTGACGTCCCCATGGGGGAGGGGGGGGGGTTCCGAACCATTTGTAGAATCCCATTCTTTAAGAGATGTAGCTGTATATCTTTACTCCAACTGCTATAATTCTCCCCATCCAGCTGTAGTTTTTTAAAATCATTTGGCAAATTTGTTGCAGGAATACAGTCCTTATCAGACCCACTTTCAAAATTTTTTGATATGTCCATTGATGTAAAAGGAAGCGGAAAAATGCTTAAGTCTGAAGTGAGTCCTTCAGTGAAAGGGTTCCCTCTAGTGGTCGAGGAGGGAATCCTTTCTTGATTACTTATTGACTCCAGGTGGGCGTGCCCGGGAACCACGTGACCCGGGGGAGGGCGTTGTTCAGGGTTTCTCCCTTCTTCCCATGAGGCATTGGGGGGGCGGAGCCCAGATTTGCCGGCCGGCATCCCTTTCTTGTTGCTGCAAGCACATGGATTTTCATCATTGTCTGTTTTTCTTTGCCCTCGCTGGTCATGAAGACCTGAAGAGAAGGTGGGAGGCCTCGGGGGTTGATTGTTGGGAGGCTGCAGGCTGGATTCCCCCCGGAAGTTGGGCCCTGGGGAGAGGATGGGAGGCCTTGGAGGGGGGGTGGGCACCCCCGACGTCTGCTTGGCCGCTGTCTTGCTAGCCTCTAAGGCAGTGGCCAGAGCTTGCATTGCTGTCTGGAGAGCCGTTGTAACAGTTTTGGCTGGGCAGATCTCATTGCTATCATAGCATTTTAGGCTTTGTGGGGGGGAGAAATCAGTAATATACATGCTGTCTTGGCTGGAAGCCAGGGATTGCATGTCATTTCTGCTGTACGCCAGGGACTGCAGGCTATTTTGGTTGGAAGCCAGGGATTGCTGGCTTTCCAGACTTAAAGAAATCAAGTCTTTGTTAGACCGTGTGGGCTTATAGGGGGCTGCCATCTTGTTTCCTGTTCCAGACCACGTGGGCGGAGCCACCTTGTTTCCGCTTGCCCCAGGAAGCTGTAGCTCACAGCTGGGGGGGCGGGTTCACGCCAAAAGCCTTGGGGTCCCAGGGTCACTAAGGGAGGCGGGCGCCATATTTGGGGGCCTCGTGGTCTCTAGGGAGGGGCTCACCAGGGGTTCTGAGGCTTTCTGAGCTGTTCCCTGGGCTGCCCCTCCCTCCTCCTGCATTGCAAGGATCTCTTTAAGCAGCTCTTCACGTTCCTGTGCAGTCAGTTTACTCACGCGGTGTTTGGTCTCAGCCAGGTCCGTCTCTGCAGCATCTGAGCAGCCTTGGACAGTCTGTAATCCTTCTATGCTCTCCTCTGTGGCGTTCAGTTGTAGAGAGGCATGTGAAGGGGTCCTGGACGCTCTGCTGGATCCTCTGACGAGATGAAGGCCATTTGTGCTTTCATCTGCAGCTGAGGTTGCTTCAGGGACTGAAGTCTTGGATGTAGGCAGGGAGGCTGTCTTCGATCGATGACTCCTGGTCACGATAGTAGAAGTCCTGCCATCTGTTATAAATGGATTGGTGCCGGGCCTTTCAGACATCTCGTTGGCTAGTTCCTGGCTGGCTTGGAAGCTTTCCTTTAAACCATGCTCTGACTACCAACTTGTGAGGTGGACTCACAATGAATCGTTAAAGGAGCTCCCAAGCAAAGGCAGAACGCAGAGATGCAATCATATTAGTTTTATTCATGATAGATCAAAGAGAAAGAAATACTTGGCATGAAAGCATTCATGCCTGCATGTGAGAGAGAAATAAAATAAAACAAAACAAGCTAGGATTACATGACTAAAATAGAGGTTAGGAGTAGAGATAGAACTGGAGACTGAAAAATGGAGAACAAAGAGCAGCCCCTCGTGCAGAGGTATTTATGGGGGGTCTTGGCCCCTCCTTGACCATAAAACTCTCTCGCCAATGGGGCTGTGGGTCTGGGACCCTTGGCTCATCAGTGGAAGCAAAGAAACCTCTTTGCCTCCATCTGATGACCCTTTTGGGGAACTGCCAATGGCTGGCACTAAACATCTAACATAAACAACTTCAGAAATTCATTGTTTGGAATATTTACTCCTTTCCTTATTTGCACTTTAATTACTAGAATTGCCATCCCCAATGGTGCTCCTTTGCCAGACAATATTTGTTAATTAAAGGCAATGGTAACTACAAGGTTTTGTTTTTTAATCCCATTTATATCCCGCCCTTCTCTGAAGACTCAGGGCGGCTTACAATTTTAAGCACAAACCAATGTGCTTAGCAGTAGCCTTCATTCTATGTATATTTTAATTTTATTTTTTTATTTTTAATTCCATTTATATCCCGCCCTTCTCCGAAGACTCAGGGCGGCTTACAAGCTTAGCAGTAGCCTTCATTCTATGTATATGCCTGCTTATTAGGGCTTTCACACACACCCCCAAGCGGCATTATTACAAAGTCAGCTTAATTGCCCCCAATAATCTGGGTCCTCATTTTACCTACCTCGGAAGGATGGAAGGCTGAGTCAACCTTGAGCCTGGTGGGACTCGAACCTGCACTAATTGCAGGCAGCTGGTGTTACTTAAGGAGGCATTAGCCTACTGCTCCACCAAGGGTTGAATTAAATGTCTGCACCTTCATATATTTTCAAGCTTGTCACACAAAAATTCACATTTTATCTCTTCAGACAGGCCATAATAGTCCTTTCCACTTATCTGAGTCAAACAGATACCCAGAGATATATTCCTTACATTTTGGAAAAGGTTAATGTTGCATGATACCAAGCCTGGGCTTATATGGCAGATGGGGAAAATAGTGAGGTCCTGTTTTGCAATTGCCTCTTGGGCAACTCATGATGTATGAGGACTAACATGGTCTTGTTGCAAGGAAACTTTCTTCTTCTGCTTCCAAACTTTTTTTTATTTTTATTTCAAAAATTTGAGTGTTTTAATGTAATATTCTAAGGTATTAATAGTACTAGGCCCAAAGAAATCTATGCACGTAACAATATTTGCATTCCAAAAACTGTAACCATATGTTTTCTTACCAAAACTAGCATTTTTATACTTTTTTAATAGATGAAGCTTTATAATTTATATTCCATGGACTGACATTTTCTTCTGGGTCATCATGATCAGCCCATGTTTCATGTGCTGTCATAATGTTGTGAAGAATTTTCTCACCTTTGTTCTCATAACAATTGACAACAATTGCTGGCTAATTTCAATTCTTCAGGTTTCATTTCTGCCATCAGCATGTGAGGAATTCATCTTGCCACAACATTATTAATGCTGAAGATCGTAAATAATGTGACCCATACATTTCTGTGAAATGCCAAAGGGAGAGCAATTTCCCTTTGAGTGATCTATTGATTGTCCTTAATCAGTCCATCAATTTTCCATACAAAAACATTTGCTATCACAGGTTATCCAATTCATTCTTAATAACACAAATCATCTCTTCCCAGTTCACCATCTTTACATGTTTTTTGACTCAGCATAATGCAGTACTCAAGTTAATATACGGTAATCCCTATAAACTACTTGAATTTGATAGTGAATTTCAATTGAAAGAACACCTTCACCAGTCAAAAATTCATTTGTGGCATATTGCTTAAAGTTCACTGATGAGTATTCACAGCAGGTTTGTATTTCACAAACAACAGCAGTACAACCTTTTCTCACATTAACTTTCGGTCCACTCTAGTGAAAGAAAGATATACATCAGGGAAAGAAATGAACACCTCATACACTTGTGGTATGTTAGAATGTCATCTGTTCATGACTTAGATAGAACATAGGCATAACTTTCATTTAATCCTTGTACATCTTTGTACATTAGTAAATGCAACAAACACAATGCAACAATGCAAGAAACACAAATCCAAAGGCCTCAGTAGTATCATGCATTAGACCAGTGATGGTAAACCTTTTAGAGACCGAGTGCCCAAACTGCAACCCAAACCCCACTTATGTATTGTCAGGTGCCAGGTGGTTGTGGCCAATTGGCTGGGTGTGCCCCATTGGGTGGGCATGGCCTATTGGGTGGGCATCGCTGCAGTGGTAACGGCAGACTTCGTGGGACTAAAAAGTTCAATCAATTCCAACTTTGAGAGATCTTTGTTTTTCCTGTGAGAAGTTGGAATTGGTTGATTGATTGAACCTTTTTTTTTTTGCACATGGTGGTGGAGGCCTAAAACGAAAAGGTTTTATAAAACCCAGGTGAAGGCCTAGGAGTGGCGTGATGGTGTGCGTGCCCACAGAGAGGGCTCTGCGTGCCACCATGGCATTAGACTATTAGGACAATAAGAATTCTTTAGCAACAACATACTACTATAATGGGAACTAAACTTTAAAATTTAGCTTCTTTTGCCCTTGTAATTCCAACTTCTATAAATTCAGCTCCTATTAGGATAAGAGTAACAAAGTTTTTCTTGATTTCAATAAAGTATAATGGAATGTTTGAAAAATATGGATTTTTTAAAGTAGAAAGATGGGTTGGTCATATAAAGGAAGCTACCATAATACCTTACTGATTGCACACACACATAACACATCATTCAGTATTTGTTTTAACCAAGTTTGGTTGCAAAAGCCATAGTGGCCAGCTTCTATATAACCCTAAATCATAAAACTCATTTTACAAGCCAAAGCAGCTAGATTCACAAATCATCCAGACCCAGAATAAATCTCATTAGGATTTGGTATAATACATAAACTCAGCCACCAGAAAGCTAGCCTTCAATTCCTGCCTTAAGATTTATTTTTATAGATTACTATGAAATAAATGTTTCTTAGAACTCATAGAACCAATCCGTTGCATATTTTATTTCCCTCTTTAAAAACTAATTTTCTAATATTTACACATAGAAAGATGAACAAGCACCAAGATTAAGTTTCTTCAGACAGCTCTTTGGATTTTTTCCCCCTCTCACTCTTGTTAAAGATAGTGGGAAGAATATCTAATTAAAATCTAAAAGAGATGCCTCCTCCTTTTGCTAGTAACTGTGTTAGATCAATTAAATGGGTAAGTAGAAGCTGTCCCCAGAAGGAGTATCATGTGATCCTGTATTGATTAAGACTGCAGTGGAATGTTATTTGCAATTGCATTGCATAATGGCAATCAGGAAGTAGCTGTCATGCTTTCAAAAGACAAATTGCTGGCATCTGAGACAATTCATAGGCTCGCTTTCCTTTTGCTGTTCTCAAGTCACAGTTAATGCATGTTCTACAGGGATTAGTTTCTTAAGTCTGTCTCCTTCACCGTCTTCGGCAGTTAAGAGAGAGAGAGAGAGAAAGAGAGCTCTATAATTTGGATGACCCTGTATTAGAAACGATGTTAACTAACTACAATGTCTATCAGCATTTCTTAATTTCATCTTATTTAATAGGATTGAAATTTTAACAGAGTCCAACAATTTAAGCAAAGAAATATGCAGCAGCCTATATCACTCAAGACAGAACTGTAGTCAAAGAGGATTCAGAATTATGTATTATTACCTCAGATCTTCATATCTGTGGCATAACTTTATGAAGGATTGATTTCATGCAATATTGTGGACCTATAATTCAAAGAGATGAGTGGTCTGTGAATAATAAGTGTTTTTTCCTGAGCAATTTCAGGAGTAAGAAGCAGCTATCTTACTTTAGTGGGGCTAAAGTCCACCCAAATATGACAAGCAAAGGAATATGTTGAAATTAACATTATTTCTTTTTAAAGTTGCTGAGCAACTTTATCTCCGTGTATTAGCAAAGGAAGATTAAGCTTCATTTTGCATTATGTTTCTACAAACCAGGTTGTATAGAATCATATACGTAGCTATCCACTTTTCAAATGCATCTTAATAAGAATGTTTTGGAGCTAGGTGGTGACGCTCTCCTTTTCTTTTCATCTCTAACAAGTCAACCTGATCAGGCTTCTTTTTCTGGCTATGATTCACATGCTCTTAAGAATGAAACAGAATTTTAATGTTCTCAAGACTGAAACACAGTATTCTTTTTTACTGCAGACAATTAACCCATACAGCTGAGTGCCATGATTATACCCAAGAAAAAATGAGCAGAGTTTGATATGTTTCATTCCTCCTAGTCACAAGGAGCAGACTTATAAATCTTAATAAGAGCTTAGATTATCAGATCTACACTGCCAAAATTGGACACCTATTATATAATAATAAACCTTTATTGTCAAAGTACAACATGTGTACATTGAGATTAGCTGAGCCTCCCCCGTGCTCTTTCCCCCCAACACACAGTGACAACAAACCCTCCATCCTACCACACCATGTGAACCAACTACACCACACACCGGCCTCCCAAGTCAATTCTGCATAAGATTATGTCCCATTTAAAAGCCTAACAGCCCACGGATAAAAGCTATTTTTCAGCCTGTTGGTACGGCTGGCTATATTCCTGTATCTCCTACCGGATGGTAGAAGAGTAAAGAGATACCGTCCAGGGTGTGAGTCATCCCTGAGAATCTTCCTCACTCTTCCAAGGCAACGAGCCCTGGCAATGTCATCCAGTGGTGTCAGGGAACAGCCCACAATGTCTTGTGCTGTGCTCACTACCCTCTGTAATACTTTCCTGTCTGCAGCTGTCAGACCAGCAGACCAAACCACAATACCATACGAGAGGATGCTCTCTATAGTAGACCGGTAAAAGAGGGTCATTAGCTGTTGTTCTACCCTGTTCTTCCACAATGGTAGCAATTACAAACAAAAAATCCCTCTGAACTTTTTTATTATCTAATGTTGTTCCAACTTTTGCTCTCCAGATCTAATAGCCCTACAAAAGATATTATTCTTCGCATATGTTGATCATATTCTCAAATTCCTTGTGTGTTCAATCACCCTTGACCAATAAAGAATTCTATTCTGTTCTATTTAGTGTGCCAGCATCAATTGGTTTATCCACCAAATCTTTAAAAAAAAAAGTTGCTCCCTAATAAATTCCAGTTGAATTCATCTATCTGCTACATTTGACAAGTTAAGATGTGACAGGTTTACCTTTCCAGTGTTTATGCTTTACAAATTAAACATACTATGACATCCAGGAATAATATAATTATTGTTCTGAAGTGAGCTGCTAAATTTCATCCAGGAAAAATTAAAAACTTGTAAAACTTGAAAGGTTACTTTTATAGCCATGGCACTCACTTGTTTATATTTACTTTTGTCAGACATGTAGAACACTATTTCTGGAAATGCAAACATTGCTCTCTTTACCTCCTTGGCATTCCAATATATATGTAAACTTGGCATTCCAATATATATGTAAACCAATATATATGTAAACTGACAACTGATCATCCACGATTCTATAATTAAACAAAACCAGCCTAGAGGAATGCATAATTAATCAGAAGTTGTCTGCGCCAGAAGAGTTAATACACCTGGTAGCTATATTAACTTCTGTTAAATCATTCATTATAATGACAGGTTCCTGAACAAAGTTCTCCAGGCAAACCTCTGTACCAACAATTCCAAAATCCAGAAGACTCAAGTCCAAATGTCTTTTAGAAAATTCTTTTTTTTCTTTTCCAAATCCACGTTCAGAATACAGAAAGAACAAATAGACAAATCTAAATAGTATCAAAAGATTTGATTTTAACCTCTGCATTACTTAGGGTTTAAGTGCCTAATGAATTACCTCATTTACAAACCTTCCATTTAAGAAGTAAGGAGGGTGGTGACTAGCAGAGAAACATTTTTTGTTGTGTGTCTCTTATTTGATTTAGAATTCCTTTCCTTAGGAACTTTCTCTGTTTTATTTTTAGAAATGGATTAAGACTTTAATTTCTCAGGCTTTAAATTAGTTGTTAGAACTGCAAAAATTAACAACCTGATTTAGGTATATGTTAAAAAAAATATTGTATCTGCGTTGTTCCAAATGCTCCATTAAATAGAAACAATTAAAGTTCCTAAAAATAAATATATTCTTACACATAAATCTAGACCTGAATATGTGATTTATTAGATGTCATCCCTTAAAGGAGTAATTGTGGGTGAACATGACTTAGGGAATACCATTGCAATTAGATCCTGCTTGTAATTTCCTAGGAACAACTGGTAGAATTCTGGACTAGATAGGCTTTTAATATGATCTACAGCTTTTATTATGAGCAGTCACAACTGATTTTAATTGTATTTTAATCCATTTTTTGCTATTTTTGCTTCTCCCATTATTGTTTTTCATTCTCTTCCAGCTTAGATTATCACTGTCATAGTAAGAAACTCCCTGCCTCGTAATGTACTATGTTTTGTGTTTCCTTCTGCTAGAACCTTCCTGATATTTAAGAAAATTTAAAATATGAATTACTTTGAGTTAAGTATTGTAGATCAGAATAGATTTATATTAAATTATTATCCATAACATTAAATAATGGTTTTACTTTATAAAATAGCAGTAATGGTGAATCCCAGTACTATCCTTACTCAAAAACTGGTGTGGTCATATATGAGGCAAAATACTTTTGGCAGATGTTAATATAGTCTAGCAGGGACCACAGCTATTGTATATCTTGATTGAAGATTGGTACAATTCTATCCGGGATGTCATCCACTGAGTGTGCAGCTTTGGGAGGGATGTACATGGACAAGTGAGTAAAGAAGGGGACACAGCTAGATCAGCCAAATCAACCTGGCAATCCATGGAATGACAAATGTTGCAGCCAGAGTAGGCAGATATTACTACTCTAGCTGCATGATATCATAGGTAGGAATATATCAACAACGGATGTGAGGGTGATCTGGCTGCAACATCTGTCACCCCATGGATCACCAAATTGATTTGTGTGTCCCCTTCCTTACTCACTGCTCCATGTGCATCCCTCTCAATAAGTGGAAGATACCTGCCTCTGTTGATAAAAATAGAAAATTAAGGTATGCTTACCTTAAAAAGTCTTAAAATGTTAGCCACCATGATAGACACTGAACTCGCTGCTGCACCTATTACCCCAGTTATCTTGTCTGGCTTGGCAAAAATAGGAGGATCTCCATTAGCACATTTCACATCAGACCCATCTTTTTCTATCAAAGCTTGTACAAAAGTTAAAGACTGTTCCAGAGCATAAGTGTCCCTGGAACATGTATCTAGAATCCGAACACCCAATGTGACATTGGCAAGAAGGTCAGGGTCCTTATTGATCTGATCAATTGCATATAACATTGCCTCAAGCCGATGGATTCCCTTTTCTTTCTTGAGTTCACCACAAGGTACTCCTCTTTCTCCCTTGGAATGGACAGGGAACAATCCTCCCAAGATCACATCTCCATCAAGTCGAATAGAATGAGCATATTCCTGACCATAAGTTCCTTGTATCACAGGAATTATCCAGCAGAATCTGGCTGCAAGCAGGAAAAAATGATGGCAAGATGCTAGAAGCTTGTCCTTGTATACCATTTTTTCTGAAGATGGTGTTGCAATCCAAGATCCAGATGTTCTCCTTACTACAGGAAGTAGTGGATATTTTGAAACTCTCACTTCTGAAGGCTATCATCAGTACCCAGCGATTCAGAATATAGGATCTTGTAGTAGGTAGAAAAGAGGAGCTGTTGGCTGTTATTTTTAATAAATGTCTTTAAGTAATTTCTGACATAAAGAATCCATTTCAGTTAAGTATGCCAAATGGTTTGCTCACTTTTCAAGTTTTTTTTGATGACTACAGAGTAATCTTGGAGTAAGCGTTCCCAGAGTCAGGAAAAGGCCACCAATTCAAATCCTTGGATAGTATCTTGTAACTGAAATTCTCCTGAGGTATTAGAGAAAGAGAGAATGTTTAGTTAATTTACCTTAAGATAGATGTTGCAATTTGAATTACTTCTTTATAGCAGCTTATTTCTGAAATTTTACCCTCATTTTCTCTGAAGTTAATGATTGCATTCACACATCAGGCTAAATTGGGCCTTGTCCAATTGTGATTTGCAGAACCAGCTAGAAACAAGTCAACGTCAGTCTTACAAATAACAAAACAACCATGTTTCATTGCTCCATGTTCTGGTTTGTTTCCCATCCACCCCTCTTTTTGTTTGGTCATATTTACACTTTTATAGATTAGACAGAAGCTTTGGCAGGGCATAAGAACCAATAAGAAATAAGCTTTTCTTGTTTACTGTAAACAAATTTTTGGATGTCATGGTAAACTGGAGCAGCAATAATTAAGCCAAAAATTGTACATAGTTTCATATTAAATTTTAAATAAATAATTCACTGATCCATTATAGTAGCCCCATAACTTATGGCTTAGCACCATGTGTGAATTCAGGCCATCTGTCCAGTGTACCATCAACATGATGCTTTACTCTACAGATTTCAGGCCCCATATTCCCCCACTATGTAATTCAATTGCCAGCTTTTACTAATTCTTGACCAGGACTCTAATATGGCATCTGTTAAATTTTAATATTGCATTTACCTACAAGATAATGATAAAAAGGATGAGCAATCCAAAGTCTGTGAAAATGTTTCTGACTAGAGTATCATATGATGATGGTAAAAATATCTCACTGGGATTTTAGACCAAAATATGTACTTGAAAATGAAACAGAGGTGGTGTGAAACAGAATTGTCTGTATCAAAGGAGAAAGTGACTGTATTTAGAGAACAAGAATGCATGAAATATGCATCATTCACCTTTCTATTTCAATTTATATTAATTTAATGAATGCCATCTTATAGGGAACACCAGGTTCCTTTTGCTACTTTAAAAAGTATTCAAACCCAACAAAGTAACCTCCTTGATACATCAAAAGTATGATGCAATACAGAAATGTAGATTTTGTCTTACTGGACTACATTCAGATTCCTAAAGTACTTGCGTTTGAGATAAAGAGTATCAATTTACAGTTGTATAATTATAAAAGTAGAATGTGACCCAGCTAATAATCAAATAGTTAAGAATCATGGCCATTTATTTAATACTAAACAATTTGTAACCTGTTTTATTCTTCTTTCCACATAATATAGGATTGTGCTGTTTTTTCTCTTCTTACAATGCTCAGGAGAGCCCCAGTGAAGTCACCTCCTCCTCCTCTTCCTCCTTCGTGGAAGTGGCTGCCATTTTGCTGAGGGAAGGAGGAACAAAAGGAGCCATGCACCACAAGGAAAATGGCAACCCTACTTCCCATTCCTAAACCCTAACTTACCACCAAGCATCAGTACCAATCTTCTATCCTTCCTTCACTAGCTTTTATCATTAAGAGATTTCAGCTTTCAGCCTCAGTGCCAAAGCAATCAATGGATACTCAACTTCAGCCCCTGCCACCAGCTGATTGAGTTCAAGGACAAGAGGTAGGCAGGAAAGAAGGCAAGGATACACAACTCCCCATCTTCTCTTGTGCCTTGTAACCTACAGGTTTCTGGGAAATGTAATCAGAAGGGATGATGGTGCTGAATCAGCCACAAGTTTCCCAAATTTCATTCCTTTAGGAGTTCTATATCCCAGAATTCTATAAATTAATTCATTTGAGTTACTATGTTTCAATAATTGTTGTCCTATACATTCTAGTTTCACCCAATTGAAGGTAACAGATAAATAGACACGAGTTTTATTAGTATATAATTATCCTATTAGTTTTTTTTAATAAAACATCTAAGTTATCATTCTAATAAATTGTATCAATATTAAACTGGTTTTGCACATTACTTTGTACAAGCTATATGTAGGCTTCAGAACTCTTTGGAGACAGAATTTTATGTACTATATATTTAAATGTCAACTGAAATCTGAAGATGTCAGATTACCAGACTGTCATTGCTAATAGTTGAAATAACATTTCCTCTCCCTGGGCTACAACTAGAACAATAACTTCAAAATGGAGGTTGAAACAGAAAAATGAGTTTTTCTTTAAAGCATTTTTTGTCAAAATCATGAAAACAGAGCATCACACTGGAAGCTTGACCCTTCTTGCACTATCCTAATGCATTAGCCAAGAGCTTTTCTTTCTGGTCCCTAGTGAGTGTCCTGAGCTGCCAATCTGCTTTTGTCACACTAAAAAAGCACGGTGCTAGTGATCTAAGATTCACCATAGAATACCGATAGAATATTGTTCAACCAGAAACACTCTAAATCAGACATGTCAAACACAAGGCCCGGGGGCCAGATCCGGCCAGTGAAATGGTTTCATGTGGCCCACAAAGCCATCCTGGAAACAGTGAGGGAACGCCCCCCCCCCGCTGCCTTGGCCCTGGCCCAGAGACCCTCCTTCTGCCAGAAACCATCAGATCTGTCCCACTCCTGCCCAGGCCTCCATAGGCACCCTTGATGCAAACAATGTAGAGCTGGCCATGCCCACCCAGTAGGCCATACATACTCCAGCCATGCCCACCCAGTAGGCTGCGCTCACCCTGGCCATACCCACCTGGCCCCCCGAGGGCAACTGCAATGCTGATGTGGCCCTCAATGAAATTGAGTTTGACACCCCTGCTCTAAATCAGTGTTTCGGAATTCTAAGATCCTTGACAGTTTGTCTGCAAGGCTGAGATAGCGAAACTGTAAATGGTGTAAGATTAACATGGTGTAAGAGGCTGAAATACCAAAATACTGCAATGAGCCAATCCCTCCCCATTCCCTCCTGAAATCAGCATTTATTGTCCATATAAAGAAAGAGAAATAAGGAAAAAATGTAGCTTGTAACTCATTTCCTGTCATGAGTCTAATATACTGTAAATAAAATGAGACTTTATTCACCTCAAGTTATAACTGAATGGGTATAGGAGGATGACCATAGGAGGGAGCCTAAAAATGACCAGAAGACCTCACAGCTAAACCCGCATTTCTTTTGACATGTCATGATGGACAGATATCTTTTTCAGTGGCTAATGACATACAGAAGAGGAAGAACAGCAAAGTCAGGAATCAACCAATTACATATCATGAGCTGTACATACAAAATTAGGAGTGAGTCAGATTTAAGTATAGGCAAGAGAGGAATCAGCAATTAGGACAGCAATTTTCACAAAAATATCATCATCTACTAACTCAACTATGGGGAAAACCCTAGAGAAGCTTCCTCAATGTGACTGAGCATTTGGACCTCAGCTCCCAAGATTCTCCAGGCAGACTGATCAAAGATGAGAATTGAAATCCACAATCTGAAAGGCACTTAGCTTCAGGATACCTCCACCAAGCCATGATTTTTTAAATCATATTTTTAAATGAACTACTTCTGGCTATTTAATGTGAACCAAGTTCTTATTATTTATAAAGCATAATTATGGCTTAACATACTTATGTCATAAACTAGGGTTTAAAATAATAAAAACTAGGTTCACATTGAATTAAAATTAAATAATGCTCTTGTTAATTTTACTTGATGATTTAACAAAGTAAGTGAACCCAAATATAAATTGTTACTACTACATCTGTAATTAATTAATTAAGGCCTCTCTCATCTGTGATGAGGCAAGAAGGCTAAGCTAACATGTTTTACAGTGGAGGGAGGTGGGTTGCCACTCAGAAATGTGCCCAACTGGGTTTCCAAGTTGCCAGATGCGAGACTCTATTGCTTAAATTGGGCTCTACAGATCAGTTGTGATAGTTGCTACAGTACCATCTTCTCTGCTGTCTAGCAACTTTCCTGCCTGAGCTCCTTGACTTTATACAGTATCAGGTGTAGCAGTGCTCCTGGGGGACTCAATCTGCCTTCCTTGGGAGTGGGATTTGATATGTCATAGGACTTCATGGCTACCATGATAGCCATGGGCCTATCCCAGATTATCTAAGGCGGTACACAGGACAGCCTATATACACCTGATCTGGTCTTCCTGTCAGAGCAGTGCAAATGTGATCTGAAAGTGAGGAAGTTTTCTTTGATCCCCCTATCATGGTCAGATCACTTCCTGGTGGCCATGACATTCTCTGGCATTGCCCCTCACTACAGAGAGGCAAGACTTATTTGATCAGTCTATCCCTGGTAACTGACGGACTTGGATGAGTTCCAGAAGGAACTGGGGGTTATTCCTGATGGACTGCTGCACAATACAGTTGGAATGGGGGGGAGCTTTGGGTCATTATGCACCCATATGACCTTTCCCTTGACTTGGATCCCAGCATTTTTCACGCTCTACAGAAGAACTGAGGGAGATGAAATAGGTTAAGAGACATCTTGAGTGCTGCTGTTTGTACAGGCCCTCTGAGACGCCTGAAATGCAATTTTGTCCTGTTTAACTGCGAGTAGTTTGACTCTGCTGGATTTGAGAAGTGAACAAGACTTTGATGACTGTGAGCTTAGCCATCTGCTCTTTAGACCCCTTTCTAGCTGACTAAGCCTGCCTGGGAGGTGCAATGTGGGTAGGTTCTAGCAGTGTTGAATTCATCCTTGAGGGAAGAGGTTAGCCCCTTTGCTTCTTAAAGAGCCATTAGATCACCTCTCCTCAAGAAGCCATTGATAGACCCCATTAGATGGGACAACTTTCATCCAGTGCCCGATCTTCCTTTTATAGAGATGTTGGTTGCCCAGAAGATACAGAGGACATTGTAGCTTATTTGTCTTTCAGTCTGGATTGATACCCAAGTACGGGGTCAGAAATGGTATTGGTTGTACTACTGGATGATCTCTTATGGCAGAGAGATGAGTGTAATGTTTGAGTCTACTTATTCTCTGGACATCGACTATGGTATCATTCTAGCTGAACTTTGGGAATTGGAAGTGGATGGCATAGTGTTGTTTTGGCTCTCTTCCTTTCTCCAAGGCTAGTCTAGTCAGTGTTGATTCAGAATGAGAACTCTCATTCTCAGCACCTGCTATAGCCACAGGTTTTCTCCATTCCTGTTTAATATGTATATGAAACTTCTGGATTAGGTGTGAGGTATCCTCAGTATACTGATAACACCCAGTTGTATATCTCCATTGCTGGTTTAAGTTTAAGTTTAAGTTTTATTTAATTTGTATACCGCCCTTCTCCTTGGTAGGGACTCAGGACGGTTCACAGGGCATATATAAAAAAGACAATACAAAAATTAAAAAAAGATTAAACCCATGCCCAATTAAAACAGTAATACAAATCTAAACAACAAATTAAAACCCATAATCCCCCGTCAGGCCAGACCAGCCATTTCAAATAGGTGGGTCTTCAGGCCACGACGGAAAGTTCGGAGGTCTGATGCCGTCCGGAGCTCTACCGGCAGTTGGTTCCATAATGCCGGAGCGCCCACAGAGAAGGCCCTCCCCCTGGGGGCCACCAGTCGGCATTCCTTGACTGGCGGCACCCTGAGGAGGCCCTCTCTGTGGGAACGCACAGGGCGGAGGGGAGTTGATGCCGGCAGCAGGTGGTCCCTGAGGTATCCCGGACCCATGCCATGTAGGGACTTAAAGATCGTAACCAAAACCTTGAACCTCACCCGAAAGACAACTGGTAACCAATGCAGCTCGCGGAGCAAAGGTGTAACATGGGAGTACCGGGAAACTCCCAAGACAACTCTCGCGGCCGCATTCTGTACCAGTTGGAGCCTCCGAGTGGTCTTCAAGGGAAGCCCCATGTAGAGAGCATTACAGTAGTCAAGGCGAGAGGTCACGAGCGCATGAGTGACCGTACACAGGGCATCCCGGTTCAGATAGGGCCGCAACTGGCGCACCAGGCGAACCTGGGCGAAAGCCCCCCTAGTCACGGCCACTATATGATCTTCCAAGGTAAGCCGTGAATCTAGGAGGACTCCCAAGTTGCGAGCCCTATCCACAGGGGGTAAGAGCTCACCCCCCATAGAAAGAGATGGAACATTTTGAATGTCCCGGGATGCCGGAATGTACAGCCACTCAGTCTTGTCAGGGTTGAGTTGAAGTCTGTTCCTCCCCATCCAGACCCGAACCGCCTCCAGGCAACGGGACATCACAGCGAGGGCATCACTGGGGTGGTTTGGGGTCGAAAAGAAAAGTTGGGTATCATCAGCATATTGATGATACCCAACTCCAAAACCACGAATGATCTCACCCAGCGGTTTCATGTAGATGTTGAACAGGAGAGGCGAGAGAACCGACCCCTGAGGAACTCCACAAACGAGAGACCTAGGGGCCGATCTCTGCCCCCCTGCCAACACCGACTGCGAGCGTCCCAGGAGATAGGAGGAGAACCACTGAAGAACTGTGCCTCCCACTCCCAATCCCCTGAGACGCCGCAGCAGGATACCATGGTCGATGGTATCGAAAGCCGCCGAGAGGTCTAATAGGACTAGGACAGAGGAATATCCCCTATCCCGAGCCCTCCAGAGATCATTCACCAGAGCGACCAATGCCGTCTCCGTGCTGTACCCGGGCCTGAAACCCGATTGGTAGGGGTCCAGATAATCCGCTTCATCCAGGACCAGAGGGAGCTGATGCGCCACCACACTCTCGACAACCTTCGCAAGAAAGCGAAGGTTGGAGACTGGACGAAAGTTGTTCAAAACAGCTGGGTCCAAGGCAGGCTTCTTGAGGAGAGGTCTCACCACCGCCTCCTTCAAGACGGTGGGGAAATAACCCTCACTCAAAGAAGCAGATATAACCGCCTGGAGCCAGCCTCGTGTCCTCTCCCTAGCTGCATAAACCAGCCAGGAAGGGCACGGGTCCAACAAACATGTGGAGGAGCTCAGCCTCCCCATAATCCTGTCCACTTCATCAGGGGTCACAGAATCAAACTCTTCCCAGGTAACATTGACAAGACCGCCCGTGTCCTGATCGCCTGACTCTGCCCAGCTGGAGTCCAAACCGGTCCGAATCCGAGCGATTTTATCCGACAGATGTTGGCTAAATTCCTCGGCACGACCCTGCAAGGGATCCTCCCTCACCTCCTGATTAAGAAGTGAGCGAGTCACCCTAAACAAGGCGGCCGGGCGATTATCTGCGGACGCGATGAGGGTGGAGAAGTAATTGCACCTCGCCACCCTCATCGCTGCGAGATAAGACCTAATGTAGGTTCTTAACCGCAACCGGTCGGGTTCGGATCGGCTAGACCTCCAGCAGCTCTCTAGGCCCCGTTTCCGACGCTTCATCTCCCGGAGCTCCGCGGAAAACCATGGAGCTCGCTGGGATCTGCGCCGGGTCAGGGGCCGCAAGGGTACAACCCGGTCAAGTGCCTCAGTGGCTGCCCTTTCCCAGGCTTCCACTAGGGCATCCGCCGAGCTGTGAGCAGTGGAGGCAGGTGGGGACCCCAGCGCCGCTTGGAATCTATCAGGATCCATTAAGCGTCTGGGGCGGTACCATCTAATTGGCTCCGTGCCCCCACGGCGGGGGGTGGCAAAACGGAAGACCAGCCGCAGGAGATGATGATCGGTCCATGACAGGGGCATAATAAATGGAGAGCCCCCACCTAGATCATCCAACCACCGTCTAGATAAAAAAATCAGGTCAAGGGTGTGGCCTCCCTCATGAGTTGGCTCTGAAATTACTTGCGTCAGGTCCATGGCCGCCATGGAAGCCATGAACTCCCGAGCTAGCTCCGATGAACCTCCCAGGGATGGTAGATTGAAGTCTCCCAAAACTATAAGTTTGGGAAACTCAACCACCAAGCCCGAGAGGATATCGAGCAGCTCGGGCAGGGCTGCCGCTGTGTGACTGGGCGAAATGTACACCAGCAGCAAGCCCAACTGCGCCCCAGGACCAAATCTCATAAAGAGAGACTCACACCCGACTATCTGAGAAACGGTGGCCTCCCGCGGACATAAGGTATCCCTAATGGTAACCGCCACTCCCCCACCCCTACCATGAGCTCGTGGCCGGTGTAGCACCCAGAAGCCTGGTGGGCAGAGGTCAACCAAAGGGACCCCACCCTCTGGGCCCAACCAAGTCTCCGTGATGCAAGCCAGGTCCGCATGCTCACCCTCAACTAAATCCCTAACGAGGGGAGCTTTATTAACCACGGACCTGGCATTCAGGTACACCAGCCGGAGCTCAGGAGGCTGCACATCCTCGCTCCCGGGATCTCGGGGAAGAAGCAGAGGGTCGGAGCGCCTCACCTGGTGAGTTAAGTGATGCTCTTGATGTCCTTTCTCAGTGCCTGGAAGCTGCAGCAGGTCTGGATGGGGTACAAGAGGCTTAAACTAGACACTGGTAAGACTCAGAAGCTTTGGGTTTTGGAGCCTTCTCTATCTGGGGATTTACCAAATTTGGCCCATATTTGCACCACCCCAAACTGAACCAGTCCTTAACTTGGGGGTTCTTCTGGACATGTGGCTTGTGCTTGAAGAGAAATATATTGCAAGTCCCAAAAGCTAGAAAGTTTTAACTGCCAGGTCCTTAAAAGAAAACCTTTTTTGATGCAGCCCCCACCCTGTGAAACATCAGACCCCCAGGGGTGAGTCTAGCCCTAACCCCATTAGCCTTCCTGAAGGCCCTCAAAACATGCTTTTATCAGTGAGCCTGGGGATCCCATGGTAGGTAGACTGGATACTATTTCATGATTATTGTCAACTATGTATGCTGGCTGCCATTTTCTTTTTTATTTAGTGTTTATTTTTAATTTAAATTGTGGCTTTATTGGTTTTTGTGTATTTTATTTTATTATGTATGCCCCCAAGAGTCACTATGTGAGACGGATAGCAATACAAATATGATAAATAAATAATTATACCAGCTGCTGCTTTATTTATAACATTTCTTGCAAAACCCTGCTTTTCTGAAAATTGTCTTGATTGCAAAAGGTCCCTTTCGCACAGGGGGGACTATACCAATTTGAGATTAGTATCAATTCTGGATCTCCATTATATTGCAGGGGGCTAGAAAGTCATGTTGGTCCATGGTTAACTAAATTTGCAATCTAAAAGAAATGTTGAAGAGACAATTTTGCAGTTTTTCTTTGGGTGTGGCAAAGTGGGTTTTTCTTTCACCCTATTGTTTGTTGCTATGGCTTATCAACATTTCCCCCTCTCCAGTCATACCAAAGAATGAGTTTGCTCCTCTGAACATTCAGTGGCTAGGAAATTTGTAACTCCTCCTTCCTTAAATAAATATAGTTTAGAAGAACAAGGTCTGTTTGCCATGTTTTGCATCTTCAGGCAAGGCAGGTGGAGAGAGCACTGCTTTGCAGCATAGCCAGGTGGAGCTCTGGAGTGCCATGAAACTACTTCAGAAGATAAGAGAGGCAAAGCATATAGCTGTGTGGAAGTGCCTTTAGTCGATACAACACAACTACAATTTCTGACAGCTGTTGATACAACCTTATTCATTTTCATTCAGAAGCACTTGTGCATAGGATTGGAACTTGAAATATGCTTTCTCCAAATTCAAATTAAGAACACTTCTACATTGGTTACTATATTCCTTTGGCTACTTAGGCGGAATTACCCCTCTCAAACTGCAAACCAATCCAGGGCTGTTAATTATCCAAACCCTACCAGTCAACCCTGCTAATAGCATAGATAGATGAAAGGGGTGATTGCTGGATATGTAAACATAATTTGCTACATATTAAATAATCTGTAAAAACAAGTGGAGATTTAAAAGACAGCTCTGTCATTTGAGTGTGTATCTTGCTCTATTTTTTCTTACAGTGAGCTGAAACCACTAGCTATGGAAATATCAGATATAAAGCTTCTTACATCTTCAGATTCTTGCTGGAAATAACACAGAGTGCCTAGCCAGAAATGACAAGTGGCTATTTTATTCTACCCAGTAATGATGGCCATGGGTTATCTAATAATAAATTTACCCCAATAACTCATTCAGCATTTAGATGGCAGGCAGGCATGACCCATAAATGTGAATCATTGAAACACTGGTTGTAATCACACTATATTCAGATTCTAAGGATTCCCATTAGAGCAAAGGTTTTGTTTGTAGACTGTATCTACTCAACGTAGTGTCATTTTTATCAACAGAATTAGAGATGACATGGTTCCCCCACCATCAAAACCTTGTAAGTCATTATTAAAAACAATGAATTGCATTTCACTTCGACAATGTGATCCATGTATATGTAGTGCTTTATTCTTCTTATGAAATTTTGTTATATTTTCACACTCTATAAATGTTTCATATATAGTGAGTGGAAACAAAAAAGAAATCCCACAAGCAGAATAAATAGTACATATACTTTTGAAGTTCAAACATCAAAGCATTGGATCATCTCTATTGCCAAAGAGGAGAGATGTGGTGCAGTTTATTCTTGTTAATAGTTAAAACCTGGTTGGAAAAGAAACAAATGAATGGTTGAGTATTTTTAATGTCATACTACAATGTTATGAAAATTACATTACACTGAATTACTTTTATGTTCCTTATGTCATGCAATAAGTAAAAGCTTTTATTATATTCACTGGCTCATTCAAATCACACATTTTTGCTCTATTGATTAATATTAAATATTATAGCAATACAGATGCAATCATGTGTGCTCCTGCAACTAACATAGAAATAATTCCATAAATATTTGTTTTCATTGTTATCAGTGAATTTAGACAAATGAAAAAACATTGCCTTGTTAGGTTACAAATCCAAATACCTCCTTTCCATATTGTTTTATTGCTATTTATTTTTTGTTGTTGCTTTCATAACCAACCCTAATCCCTTTTATTATAAATCTGAATTAATTCACCTATCCTTTCAAATTACAGGACACTTATTTTTTTAAAAAAATGTTTTAACCAGTAGCTACATATAACTTTAAAAATCTCTCTGCATTTTAGGACTAATTGCATGTTTATGTTTATAAGGAAGAATATTACAGAAACATATAATATTGTTATGATGCTCTTTCAAAGACATTGTTTAGATTCAGTAGATATTAAAAACACTATTACATCTAAGGACTAATACATAGAATCACAAAGCTGGAAGGAGCTGAGTAGATTGCCCTTCTCTTCAATTGATCATTCCTGAAGTATATATGGCATTCCAATCTCAATTGCTGATTTTTAGGAAAAGACAGAGTTGAGAGAAACAAGAGAGGATACTGACCAGGAGAAGAAGATGTAGGAATCCAAGAAAGTCACATATATAAGAAAGCTTTCTCTAGTGATATTGGTATTGGTGCTCCTCTCTTGCTGTCAGTCTAACAATTCAACTAAAATGATCATTGAGGTAAGAAGGCAATGATTAGAGAGAGTTTGCCCAAAGTAGTTGAAGTCTACCAGAAAGAGGGCGGGAGATCCCAGTTGCCATGAAGATAGCAAAGTTTTTCCAGGAAAATATGGAAAATATAACTTCCACATTGGATCCCCAAACCTGAAGAAGATTACATCATACAGATATAACAGAAAAGAATTGTGAGCTAGGAGTTTTCAAGCTGAAGTTATGGCTAAGTGAAGTTGTACTTTTAGTTATTTGCAAGGCTTTTTTGTCATAGAACGCACCGGAACAGAGTTCTGGCACCGTTTTTCAACGGATTTTCCAGAGTTGTGTTCTTTTCCTAGTTTCCCTTCCTATCCTCGTTTGTTTTTGAAAATGCTCCGCTGGTGGTACGGTGCGAGCAGGGTCCCCTCCGGCACTGTCTGCCTCCTCTAGGAAGAGCCATGAGGCGCAGGAGCACCACAGCCAAAACGTGGCTTGATTGGCTGGGTCAGACCGTGTGGTGTGGAAGCCAATGGTGGTGATGGTAGTGGGAGATGCATAAACATGGAGGCCATCTTTCACGAGAGGGTGAGCGAGACTTTGCCTTCCCTTATAGAAGGTGTGGAGTGTGTGAGGTTAAAAAGAGGTGAAGCGAGAGGAAAGAAAGGCAGCTGGCGAGGAAGCTTGCCCGACAGCGAAGCTGTGCTGTTTCAGTTCCTTGGGTAGTTCAAAGGCTGGGATGTCTACGAAAATCTCTTTTTAGTCTTTTATACTTTATATTCAAACTGCAGAGGGGAAGAATAAGAATAAAGCCAATGTTTTGTGATTTGGAGGTATTATTATTAATAATAATAATATATATTAATTATGTATTGGTCAGATGTAAAGGTAGACCTGCAGTATAAGGGTTTAATGAGATCTATTTATTAAATTGGGTTTAACTTAAAGGTAAATTAAAAGTAATCTGTTCACTGACAAAGTTTCAACTTTAATTTGTTTCAAGTCTATATCCATATTAAACTCCAAATTTTTCCACCTTGTTTGACAATTTCTTAAAAATAATTCAATCTTTTACAAGCAACCAAATTTTCCTTTATTGGGCCAATTTCATTCCACGTAGAAAGCTGACATTTCCACTCATTAAACTAAATGGGCATGCCAGTGGTAAATGTCCCAAAAGGTTAATAAAATGCCTCCTTGTAATTTAAAGCCACACAGTGCATGGTAACATTAATAGTATTAACTTATCTTGAACAAAATCCTATTCTTTTAGATACATTAAAAATTGAAGGGTTTTTTTTTCAACTACAAAGGTAAACCTTGTACGGTAGGCAAGGCGGGTTGTATGACGTGTATGAGTTCCGGCATCTGTTTTTTTGGGGTTTTTTTTTACAAAAAACACTGGTTATTTGTAAGTACTTGAATCAGTAATAATAGGATTGGGGGAAGAGAACAGGACTGAGGGAAGAAAAAAAATCAGACTACAGTTGTTTGCAATTTGATGTGATGGCTACATCTATTTACCTATTAAATTAGAAAATCAAACATTATAGTATAAAAGGGGAAATTGAAATATTTGTTACAAGGAAACAAGGACTGATAATCAACAAATACAGAACAAAGATTCCAGTTCTAGGTATACTGTAATGATACCAGCAACTGAACACAATTAGAAATGTGCAGGGATAACTATATTTTCCCAAACTTATCTGTAACAGGTTTATGCTCAGCATGTAACTCCACACTGACAACGCAAATACGAAGAAGGAAAGGAGGCTAATGGGACTCATCATTATTCTTATTACAACCTCATTACTTTTTACAGAAGTCGCCAGTGTCAGCGCCAGTGTACTTTATATTAATGGACTCTAAATAATGCATTGCAGCGCTAATCCATGCAAACAATTGGGTGGTGAGAGGGTTGTTGGGAATTTTGTTTATACTAATTGTACTCAGATGAATACAAAAGTGTTTCACAAGATGATTTCCTAAAACTTGGTATTTTTTATGCATTATGATTGAATATCAGCAGTAAAGGAACCAGCTGTTAGGAAATATACTACAGACAATTAGAAAAAAATGCCTTGGAAAATGTGACGTGTCTATGCCTACCAATATCACCTTGGGTAAGCAATGTTTTTTTTTCTATGATACTCTATGGAAAAGAAAATTGCATTTTGAAGCAAGATAGAAAGAATCAACTCTTGAAAATAATATGGATAGCTCTGAAAACAAGCAAATGGATCCTATAACCAATGAAATCAGAGTTCTCGATCAATGTCCAAATGAGCAGGCTCAGAGTTTCATATTTTGAGCACATTATATGAAGGCCTCATTTTTGTACATCTGTAATACTGAGAAAGGAGGAAAGAACGAGAAGAGGGTGATCAGCAGAAAGATGCATGGACTTAATGGGTGCACTATTGGAAGCCCTGAAGATTAGGCAAAGATCTTCCTAATGAAGGTTTACGTATGTGATTGCTAGGAGTTGACACCAACCTGATGGCACATAATCAATCAAATGCCATGTTTTATCATAGGAAAGTAAAAACTGAATACTGAATTTCTTTGACACATTTGACTTGCCTGACATCCTCTGAAGCCAGCATTTAACTCATGTTTCCATTTGCACTGATTTTGAATGGAATTCAACACTGTTACAACAGAGAACCATAATGCCATTGGAAAACTGGAGAAAAGCAAACTTTTCCACCCTTTTATCTGGCTTGATAATTTCCTCAAACCATCTTTTTTTAATAATAATAATAATAATAATAATAATAATAATAATAATAATAATAATAATAATAATAATAATAATAATAATAATAATAATAATAATTTTATTTGTATACCGCCCTTCTCCCAAAGGACTCAGGGCGGTGAACAGGGCAAACATATAAAAGTACAGGAATACAAAAACTAAAAAAGAATTAAACAAGATGCCCAAGTTAAAACAGTAGATTAAAATACATTTAAAATAGCAATAAAACCTAAACCCATCCCCCATCAGGCCAGGCTGGCTTGTTCGAACAAATAAGTCTTCAGATCGCGTCGGAAGGGATCTGAGGGATGGCTAGTCATGTGCATGCCCAGTTCCAGCCATGCCCATATGCCACAGATAATTTACCTTAAAAATACACCTCTACATTTATCTGAATGCCAGGTACTTGACATTGAAAAATATCATTGATCCCTCTAGCCCAATACTATGTGAGCTGTGCTAACCCGACACAATAGATTAAAAACTAAACAACCACATTTTAATTTAGTGTTTTGTGCAAAGCCAGTCAGTGTAGTTAATTATGTGTCATGAAAACCCAGAATAATGGAATAAATTAGAATTACCATAAAAAGGATAAGTATCATCTGCAACAAATCCTCTACAGTTACACTTTTCAGGTTTGTTTCTGGTATTAAAAATTCAAATAACAAAAACTGAGATTTGTTACATAGAAAGTAAATGCTTTGTCAATAATGTAAGACTGCATCACATGAATTCATGTTTCATTCAGGAACATTGTTTATGCAAGCAGAGATACACAGAGTCAGATTTTACTTCCTTCATGCAGCTCTGACCTGAAGAAACATGCACAAAGATCATGAACTTATAGGCCATTCTCTATAGTGGCCCTTTTGGGTTACTTATAAACTTTCTGCTGTGTGGTCAAAATGTTTCTGTTTCAGAGGATCTGCAATAACTGATAAGATGGATGGCTGTTTGGGATGACAGACTTTAAGGGAATGTTGTATATGTATATAATTTCATATATAAAATGTTTAATCTGGCAAATGGTCTGGAGACCATGGAATGGTGGCATATAAATAAATCAATAAACATGGACTGAAAACCAGCATGCACCTCACCCAATCCAACAAATAACATGGGGCATACAACATAATTATGAAACCCCAGTATCCTGAGATTTTTTCTGCCACATTTCAGTTATAGATTATTACTCCTCCCAAATTAAGGATAGAGATTGAAACAGTTGACCTCCCAAAAGCCTTCGGCTCTCATACCAGTGCTTAAACTCCTTGAAAATGCCCCCCCAAAAGTAGAACAAAACATTCAGTCGCATCCCTTCCAGAGTTGTCATCATTTACCTAATAGTATTCTGCAGCCTTCCAATAGTATATCTATCTAATGTTAGTTAAAAGTAAAAAATTTCAGGTGATTTGGTTTTGGTGACTTCATGATCATGCCCATTTTTTTCTTGGCAATATACAAAAATATTTGTCACTGTGATCTTCCTAGATTTTTTTAAAACTTCCCAATGTATAGCTCTGACATTTTCTAGTAATATCCTATCCTAGCACTAACCAGTTACTGCTTTGCTTTTTTGTGATCAGCCAAAGTCATTTAAGTGCTACCACATACTGTGACCAAATTAAATGAAATCAAATGTAGATGTTATTCTGCTTACTCACTATTTTTCAAAGTTTGGCTCTCCAGCAACTACTCAAAGGCCTGATATAACTCTTGAAGCTTAAAAAATTGTTTACCTTACGTGATTTATGAACTGCTAGATTCATACATCATGATAAACCATGTATATAGTTTACCCAGCTGAATTTCAGGTAGGAATTTTTTACATACTGTACCTGTTTGGACTCTAGATACCACAGAGACAATTTCAGCTTTCTAGCATGCACAGTGAGCTAACCTAATTCATTTTGCTGTAGGTTTTCAAAAGTAGCAACTATACAACATGAAAAGTATTGCACTTTACTTTGATAAGTGAAGCTTCACAATGTGCCAGTGACATGATTTGGTTTTGGCTTTTGTCTAAAAGATGCTTCTTTATACTTTTAGTTTTCAGTATTGTAAATAAAGCAAAATCTACCTTTCAGGTGAATTGGAAGATTTGTATCATAATAGACCAGAATTCCATATATCTCTCATAATCAAGTATTGACATTCAGACCAAAGAAGGTCATGAAATTAATATATTTCTTAGGAATTTTGGTATCTGAAGGAACATACCCTTAGCCCAAAGCAATTTTAATGCTTCAAAGTTCTTCTCTAGCTCTTCATGTCTTTATTCTGTATGTGATTTAGCATAACCCTGGTGCTAAATGAAAATGGAAAGAAAATTGTAATTCCCAGCCACTTCACGTACATTATTTTCAATTACATTTTAAAGAAATGTCAAGCCCATTTGGGCCACACGGTTCAGTAATACATTTTTATTCTCAATAGAATACAAAATTGGTAATGTTTTTGATAGATAAAAAAGCTGATCATTTGTACATTAAAATCTGAATGTTCCAACAGTATTTCTTTTAAAAATGAAAAATGCCAACTGCAAACATGTTTTTAAATTAAATATAAATGTTTTGTTTAAGAAATCTGCTTCAAATATATTCTTACTTTTAAACATTTCAAGTTGAAAAGAGTTAATATCTTTAGTTTTGGTTATAAAATATAATAAAGGCTCAATAAAAGTATAATAAAAGACTCAAACCCAAGATTTATCCCATCATAAGGATTTAATAAGAAAGGAAAGGAGTAAAGAACCAAACTTTATAATAATCATAACTAGGGGGAGAAAAAAAAGAAGAGCTTGGATTATAGAAGACCCAGTTAAGCCAAGATTCATGCAAAATATATTTTTCTATCACAGCAAATTACAGGTAGTCTTTGACTTTAGCAACCCTTTGAAGTTCTGACGGACACCCAGAAGGTACTTGCAACCCAGTTCCAAAGTTCCAGTTGCTGCCCCATTGCATTCATGTGACTAAATTTTGGGTGCTCAGTCACCAGCCTACATTTATGGCTGTTTGCTAGACACCTTGGTCACATGATCACAATTTACAACTTTTTGCCGAAAACTGGCATTTACTTCCACTTTGGGGTAAAAATATCCCATAACGAACAATGGATTCATTTAATAGCTGCAGCGTTCACTTGACAGCCTCTGTAATGGGCAGGCTCCACTTCAGGCATGAGTCAAGGATTACCTGTTATTGAAAATATGAAGTGTGACAGTAATATGCATGTCACACTTAAATAAAAAGTACATACCATAAATGTTCATTGCAGTTGTCTTATTACTGTTGTTGTTCAAGCTAAGTGCAATTCTTGACTGCATGATGGAAGACATATTTCAAAAAGTAGAGCAGGGAAGGAAAAAAAGGGCAGATCCAGGCTGAAAACTAAATGTAATTAAATATAACTTAAATGAATTTTAACATGATTAAAAACAGATTGGATTTAATTTAAAATAAACACTAATACCATTGAACCTCATACTTTCAGAATTTCCCACTTTTGTCCGATGAAACATTAGCAAGTGATAACAAGTTTTGTAGGTTCCAGAAGCTATACTGAAATTCTCAGGAATTGTTTATAAGTGGGCATAGGAATAGGAATAGCTCTGGGTTCCTATCCTGGTCTAAATCAAAAATGCAAAAGTCTATGGAGGCAGCTACTATAAAGGCAAGCTGAATGAAAAAAGAAACTGCCCTGTTTATGGTGTATTTTTAAAAAAAAAACTTTACACAGATGAAGAATGACACTTCAATTCACATTAGGGCATTATACATTCATTCAGTTAATTACCTTTTGTGAACATTTGAGACCTGATTCCTGAAATTTGTATTCCAAGTAGGGATCCTGAAATCTCACAGATGTAAATAAAAGAGTGAATTGGAAGGAACGGTCTATAGTGTTTGCAGCTATTTTTTTTATCCAGCTGTAGAATGTCTGTTCATTCACACAGGCACAGTCATTATAAAATACAGCTGAAAGTGCAAAAATAATTCTAGAAATAGTAAATGTGTATATTTTTGCTGAATTTTTATTGAGTAAACAATTATATTAGTGAAGAAGCCCAAAGCAGTCCTTTATTACATCCCATCAAACATGGAGCATCATGACTAAGTTTTGCTGAAATTACATCCTTGGAAGGATATTTCAACAGTATATGTTGATCCGACTAAGCCTTGGGGGTGGGGTCAAATGTATCAGTTTTTATTTATTTATTTATTATTTACTTATTTATTTATTATTGGGACTTATATGCCGCCCTATCTCCCAAAGGACTCAGGGCCCCCATAAGAGACCCAAGTCCAACTCTCATTTAAGTCCATTGAGCTTTATCTGGCACCAATTGGCCATGACTGTTAGTAGATCAGATTCATTTGTATAAGTAACAATAAATAAACTCATAGTGCTTGTGAACTCTCTCCTAGTTCCTAATTTCTTGCGCCTGACAGTATATCCAGTGAAATTTTAAAATCTGTTTGTATATAAGGAAAAGAAAGAATACTAATCAGAATTAGTAGCAATGGTAGCAAGAGTGCAAATGAGGATCCAAATTCTTTTCTAAACAGAATATGACCTTTATGGATTTGTAATTATCAATATTACATAGCTTATTTATGTTTTAGTTTTGTTGTTACATTTTACTAGCTTTCTTATAAATGCCAGGTTATACACTATGCAACAGATCCATATGACTGGCTGTGTCAATGTTTTATTTTAAATTAAAAGGAGGAAATGGTTGCATTCACACAGTGCTCATAGCTGTGTCAATTATATTTCCAGCAGCTGAAGTTAGGTGACATGGCTAAGCTTGATTAGTTTTCACCTTGTTTTGCTTTTTCTGGCTTAGCATGTTGTGAAAACCCAGCCTAATTGTTATAGTTGTAGTTCAAGATTTGATAACATCTTAAAAAGTGAGTAAACTCAATGACAAATTAATCATGTTCTATAAATACAGCCATTCTTTTAGTCTGTCCCAAGTAGTTCAAGATTCTATAGGTGAACAAATTGTTCGGTATTGAATCATGCAGTCAATCCATTTTCTTAAGAATATACAAAGCAGTAGCAATAGCAATAACACTTAGATTTATATACTGCCCCATGATCTTTACAGCACTCTCTAAGCCAGCAGTCTCTTTCCACCTTGGCAGAACAGTATGGTGTGGTGTGTGTCTGTGTGAGTGTGTGGGTGGCAGGCACATGCGTGCACACAGATTTATTGCTGCAAGTGGTATGTGCGTGAGCCCTCCACTCACTCAAATGGAGCTCCGTGCACGAGCAGAGGATGCTTGCGAGTGGAGAGCACTTGTGCTCGCTCACAGGCAAAGCTCCACTCAAAGAGCCTACCACTCATGTGAGTGGAATTTCTAATGCGTGCACTTGCCCACTGCTCGTGTGAGTGGAGCTTTGCACGTATGCACTTGCTCATTGCTTACGTGGCCCAGTTGTGAACAAGCTGTGGCTTGATAGTGGGCCGCAGCATGGGGGCTGGGGACTCCTACTCTAAGTGGTTTACAAAATCAGCATATTGCCCCCAACAATCTCAGTCTTCATTTTACCGACCTCAGAAGGATGGAAGGCTAAGTCAACCTTGAGCCCGATCAAACTCCTAGCTGTGGGAAGAGTTAGCATGCAATACTCCATTCTAACCACTGCACCATCAGCACTCAGAGAATATACAAATATGCAATCCTATGTGCAAAGGATCTGGGGGTTAAATCATACGATAAATGGTTGATGGAATTAGGTATGTCTAGCCTATCAAAGAGAGGGATTAGGGAGAACATGATAACTGTCTTCCAGTATTTGAGGGGCTGTCATAATGAAGGGGGAATTGACTTATTCTCCAAAGCACCAGAGGACAGGACACAAGCAATGGGTGTAAGCTTGTTAAAGAGAGATCCAACCTAGAACTAAGGATACATTTTCTGATAGAACAATTAATTGCCTCCAGAAATTGAGGGTGCTCCATCACTGGAGGTTTTCATGACTGGACAACCCTATGACTGGGATGCTATAAGGTTGGATTAGAAGACCTCTGGGTTTCCTTCTAGATCTATGATTCTATGTTCTAAAAGGTTGTTCCACAAATTGCTGCCCCATGCCTAGACATGGAGGACACCCTACCAAGAAAGAGTTCTGTATTTAAAATTGTCTCTCAAGATCTACAAGGCTAAGTTCTGCTTCCTCAATTATTGGGGTTAACACATAACCAGTATGCCTAATGGGCATCAAAATGCATTTCCGACATTAATTTGTTCAATCGTTTTAAAAATGGGTCAGGCTGGTGGCTTTCATACATTGTGTGACTGAATTTAACAGTATGCTACATAAGAAAGCACGTCTTTTTCTCTCCCCTTCTTCTTCTTTCACCGTTCAGCTTTATTGGATGAACTGAGGTTCTAGTATTATGCATAATATATTATAAGAGCCTTGGTGGAGCAGTGGGCTAATGCCTCCTTAAGTAACACCAGCTGCCTGCAATTAGTGCAGGTTCGCATCCCACCAGGCTCAAGGTTGACTCAGCCTTCCATCCTTCCGAGGTAGGTAAAATGAGGACCCAGATTGTTGGGGGCAATTAAGCTGACTTTGTAATAATGCCGCTGGGGGGGGCGAAAGCCCTAATAAGCAGGCATATACATAGAATGAAGGCTACTGCTAAGTTTGTAAGCTGCCCTGAGTCTTCGGAGAAGGGCGGGATATAAATGGAATTAAAATAAATAAAAATAAATAAATATTCATGTTTATTATTGCTTTCCCTTTTACACTTCCTACAAAGTCCTAAATGATATAAACAGGTTTCACAAAGGGTTGCTCCAAAGCTTTGATCATTGTATTAATCTTTCCAGCTTGAATTTTTGTGGACATGTGGTTCTCAAAACTATGTTAATTATTCTTTTGATCATACCATACCTATACGCAGATGAGTGTTGTCTCTTATAATAGTGGCAAACTGTCAGCTCTCCCATAGATACTTTCTCCCCAGAGAACTTTTATATTATCAGAGTTCAGTGTCATATCCTTTTCTTTTCATTTTCATGCATCCCAGCTATGGAGGGTGTCCCCTAGATGTTAGATAAAAACAGCCCTTGTCCACTTCCTATAGATATGGCTGGGAAAGCCTTGAGCATAATTCCGTTAATCATTTTTGTCTTTAAGACAACAGAATAAAAAGTTTCAAATGCTGTAGCCATTTTCAGTTTTTAAAAAGAGGACCTATATTCTCACTCTAGTCATCTTTTTTTCATATATTTCTGCATCAAGATTAATACGATAAAATGGACCGTAAACTGGAAAAGCTTGTTTGATCAGTGGCGTAGCGTGGGTTGTCAGCACCCGGGGCAAGCACCCAGCCGCTGCACTGTCCCTCCCCCAGATAGTCCCTCGCTCTCTCTCCGCACCACCGCACCGCACGCCTGGCACACCCCCCTCCACAGTGGGCGGCGACCTGGCGGCTCGGATCGGATTTGCACAGCCAGCACTGCAGTGAGAGTGAGTGAGTGAGCCAGGCAGGGGCAGAGAGCTGCGAGTGTGAGCGTGCCCCCCCAGATGTTGCGGCCAGCCCCCCTGCACCCCCCACGCTACGTCACTGTGTTTGATAATAATACATTTCTTTTGAGGTGCTACCAAATTCTATTTAATTGAAAGTAAATATATTTTCATACCTCTCCTTACTACTACATACACCAATATGAACCATGACCTATCCAGCCATGGGTAGAATCAAATAGTACCAGAACTGAGAACAACTGGAGCATTTAATTGACAATGATCATTAGAGGAAACTTTTTTCTCAAACTGCTTTTGCTGCTTTGAGAAGAAATCTGTAAAGGTGATTCCAACAACACATTGCACCATGACATTTCAACATATTGCCCCCTAGGTTCCAGCTAGTTAGTTTGGGAATGAACCAAATAGGCAATAGTAGAGCAAGAGGTTCACTTAAAATCATTCTGGTGGTAATATTTATCCAAGGGTCCTAGTTTGAGTAAAGTCAAGGGTCAAGTTACATTCTCCCAACGACAGAAAAGACTGCTATACAGGTTGATAAAGAAATACGATTCCAGGAACAAAACTTGGCCATTTTAAAACTCTGTTCCCAGAGTTCTTTCCAAAACCCAACTGCAAACAATCACTTATCAGCCAACTTTCAAGAAGAGGACTAAGATAGGTCTGTATTTCACCACTTCATAAAACTGTTTGTTCTACTTCTTTGTAAGGCTGGATGATTGTTCAATTTCTTTGTAATGTCAGAAGAGCTTCCTCCATCTCAAGAGGTTGGTGGTGTCCAGTAGCAACCTCACCTGCCTCACAGTCACTATAAGCAATTACTTATTTATTGCTTTCTAGTTCATGATGCTCCAAATCTTTACCTGAACAGTAGTTCTTTGATTAGGGAGTGCAGCTAGGAGAGGAATTTACTTAATTATACTTAATTCTTGTATACAATTATTTACATATATTATTAATTACTGAATGAATTATTTATATCAGGGCTACCAGATTTGAGATGCAAAAATCCAAATGATGTAAGATGAAGTAAGCATATATAGTAGTTGCCACTTACTATTTGCCCAGTTTTTGCAATCTAGATATTGTAACTATATCTGCATATTTCCTTATAAAAGTTAATACTGTAATGAAAAATTGAGGATATGGAATGGCTAAGAATATGAACCTGGATGCAAATTTCAGATCAACCATTTGTTTTCTGAGTCACTTGAGGCAAAATATTACCCTTAATTTTTGCATGATATGGGTAGTAAATTTATTTACCTTACAGAATTCTAGTATGGAATGTTATTATGTTTTAAAATAATATGTTAATATGTTTGCAAACCACCCAGAGTCACTTAGGTGAGCTGAATAATGTAGGACTTTGATAAATAAATAATATATACCAAGGTAAAGCATCTGTATCTGGGCTGGAAAAATCTGGATAGATTTAGCATTTCATGTATCTCTTTGCTACCATCTAGTGACTGTCTGGATATTTGCAGCTCCAATATAGTAGGATTAAAAACTAATGATTGTAGAACAACAAATCCCAGCTTCCTGTATCATTGGCTATACTGGCTGGGGTGCTGGATTTATAATGCAGCAGCATCTCAAATGTGAGAAGTTGCCCATTCAGTTCAGGTGAAGCATGTTCAACTCTCATATGTGTCTTAAACACACGTGCTAAAATTATTGAATGTATTATTTTACAAATATTAACCTGGCCCACATCTGAAAATACCATCATATTTACCTGCCAGATTACATAAAATATAGATTTTTTGTGTTTTAGGTAAGAGTTAAAAGAATTCCAAATTAGATCAGGAACACAGGAGTGAAAGGAAAAAGTCAAAGTTCTTTTCCATGCTTAATTGATCCTTCAAATATAGTTTACTTGGCATTATAGTTTCACATTCTTGATGCCTTTATGAAATCCAAGCAGACTTTGCAAAACAGCCTGGAGGACTCTTAGCATAGACAACAGACTGCTGCAGCAGTGACCTAAAATACTCTGCTCAGGAAAGCTAAAAACCTGTCTAAGCTTGTAAGAGGGCTTCCCTCATGCTGACAAGAATATTCTTTTGAGAAAAATAAATTCAATGCAAAAAATATATATCAGAAAATCTAATTTCCAAGGCTAGGCCTTCTGATATGCTCAGAAACAGCACAAGACCCATTTGTCCCAAAGTTAACTTTACTGGCCTTCTGTTGCCAAGTCACTGTCAGTTTCAGTTATTGGCTACAGTATTACCCAAACAAATCTTCCTTTGCTCTGCCAACTCTTGAAACATTTTCTTTCATTGTACAAAAGCTGCCATTTCCTCTTTCTATAAGACTTACTGTAATGTGAAGCCACTTGTTAGCCTTTTGTTCTTGGCACCTAGGTATCCTTCATCTGCATTAAAATATTGTATTAAAGCATTGTAATTCTCAAATTGAATCCTTTTTCATTGTAGGCAATCCTTCTGCCTATCACCTGAGTTCATCCAATAGCAAGTATATACTACTGCATTTTGTGGGACTTGCTTCAGACTCCATCTGCTTAAGGTGTGGGAAGCCAAAATATTCAGGCTGCAAGCATACTTTCACTACTGTGATCTATTCAAGTGCATAAAAATCTGCTATTACCTTGATAGTAAATTTCCTTCCAAGAGAGCCCTCTGTTGTCAATTTTTTAACCTGTCTTCCTTCCATTCCTAAAACACTACAACACTAATTGAAAGATTGTATGTACAAATATAGCTTGGGCATTTTGTTACTGAACTGTTAGCAGTGCTTTGCCATTATTTTTCTGCCACTGAGATACACAGCATGTGAATGGTCAGATTGCAATTAAAGGATTTGGTCCTTTTTAAAAAAAAATAAATCCACAGGATATTTCATAGAAAGCTATTAATTTTTTAAGTGTTTAGTGTGCAAGAGTAATTGTATCTTTGTTCATACACAAGTCACACAGCTTTTTCTTCTTAAATCAAGAACCATGTGTCATTTTTATTCACATTAATCTTTATATAAGCATGTACTGTAACAATTTTAAAACTTCAACATCTCCCCACCCTCTGCAAAAAAACAGAGTGAGGAACTTCTTTGTAAAGACAAATATATTAGTCTTGTTTCATTCTGCATGCTCCTCAAATATATAATTGCTCTTGATTATTTGATTCACTCTGCATGCTTCTAAAATATATAATTGCTCTTAATTAATTGATGTAGTTAGTGTATGTGTATGTGTATGTGTTGAGTGTGATCCATTTATCTACTTCAAAATATTTGCAGCAAATACACAGACACATTAGATATCTCCACAAAGGTTGAGAATCCTTTAGCAGACACCTCTGAGTTCCTTCTATAAATAGCTTGATTCTTTATTTACAAGTGAAAGAAACCTCAGGAGCACTTCTTCACTTCCCACTCCTCTAAAACACCAGCACCAGCAGTAGTCCTCAGGGAGCTCCAGTCATGTTTTCCACAATTTGACATTAAAATACCCACCAAATATCCAACTTTATAATTGATACCGAGAGACACCAGATGCCGATCCTAAGAATATTTCCTCCCGCTGTTCCCCCCTCCCCCCAATCTTTAGGGAACAAACCTATCCCCACTTCTGTCTCCTCTCACATGTTGTAGGGAGAGCTGCTTACATTTAAATCCTGAAGAACTGTACTGGGCGGATTTCCCAAACCCCAGGGAAGTTTGGGGCAAACCGTGTGAAAATTCGCGTCCGGGGAAAGAGGTAAATATTACTCCAGACTAAGCGCAATGGATAGGTCTTCTCTGACCAAGGAAAAACCCAAGCGGAACATTCCCAATGCACAGAACCATATAAAAAAATCAGAAGGTAGTAATAGTGCGGTGGAAAACCATACATAAGCACAGGAGAAATGTCCCCCTCTCCTTCCTTTGAATAAATTGGGATGTTTGAATTTCAGTCCTGCCTCCCCCCCCCTTAACACAAGATGCCTGTTTGATCACTGCCTGTTGGCAAAGCCCAATGCCTTTTTCCTCAAGAGTCTCCGGGTTTTGAATCTCTTCCAAAAAGCTGTCCGAAGTCCAGCGCACACACAAGGTATTCCGAGCGCCCTGGCGGCCAAGGTATTATTAACTAAGAGAGAAACTTGACTTCCCTCTTGTTCTGCCCCTCCCGGGTCGCCCTCCCCTATATTTTTTTTCCCCGCCGCATTCCCACCCCAGCCAAACCAGAAGGGATCCTACGCATTTTTATACATGCACACATATACACACACACACATTATACCTCTTCAAATCCCCCCTTTCGATCTGCATTAGACACAGCTCCATCCTGCCGGTAGCAGCGGAGGTCAGTGATGGAATTAATAGACGCCAACGCCGCCGCCCGGATAGCAGGGGATTAGGTAATTTCAGTCCACGAGCCTCCCTCTCAGATCTACTCCCCGCCCCTCTCCACACATTCACCACCACCACCACCGCCACCACCACTACCCTCCGCACGGGCGAGTGAGTGCCGCCTCCTTCGATGGAGCATCGGACGAGGCAGGGTGATCCCAGATTTGCTGCAAAGATCCGGGGGGGAATCTGCCAGAGCGACCCCCCCGCTTTCTGCGCGCACCTAGTTCTCCACAGCTTCCTCCTAAACCTTCCAAAGTTCTCGGCCGAGAGAGACTCTCGGACTTCGGTTTCGGCCCTGCTCCCTTCTTTGCGAATCTGCCGAGCGCTAAGGAGGAAACCTCGGCTGTCTGCCTCGCTCCCCTCCCCCTCCCCCCCCCCCCAGCGCCTCGCCAGTCAGTAAAGTCAACGTCGAGTCAACTTGATGCTTGCGCTTTCAAGTTGCGGCTTTTCCGGGAGGCCTGGGAGGGGGGAAGCAGGGGGGGGGGAAGTGACCCCAGGCAGCTCCGCTCACTCACCCGGGCTGGAGACGGGCCCTGCGGGGGCTTCCTTGGCGCTCCATTTTCACGCTCGTTGCCTGCTTCCCAAGCGGAGACAGAGGAGAGCTCACTTGTCGCTGTTCTTGGTGCTGAAAGCCAGGCAGCGCTTCCCGAGTCTCTTCCATGTGAATAACAAATACTCCCACAGGCAGCAGCTATTGGTCTGTCTCGAAAGTCCCGTCCTAATCCCCGTTTATCAGACCATTCAGCCTAACCGTGGCTGAGGGGGGAGAGAGAAAAAAAAAGTATAGGAAGCTTTCTCTGTCGTCTCTCCCCCCCCCCACCTTCCGCAACGCACATACACGGACACCCTCCAATCCCAAATTAGGACAATTGCCACCCTGAATGTTCTGAACACTTCCGAAATGCCGCAGCCTTTGAAAAACGGGAGAAGGGAGGGAAAGAACTCACGATGTATATGAAAACGTTATCCTCGTCTTTCTCCCCCCCCCCACCACCACGTTGACTATGGTTTGGTAAAACCACGGCAGCTCTTTCGTATCCCCGCCGCCGCCACCACTTCTTGCTGCGCCGTTTGCCTCCTCCCCTGCAAAGCTTTCCTGCAAAGCACCCGTTGCTTTTCCTCCCTCTCGTTTTCCTTATTCCGCTCTGACACCGCCAACGGTCAGGAAAATAAGTGTTTGCCTCAGGTTTGGATTTCCAAGCCAGGAGAAAAAAAAAGCTAATTAGGGAACTCGGCGGGAGGAGCGGAGGCAGCGAGGAACAGATGGGGCTAATAAGGACTTGGGGTGTTAACTGCGGTTTCTCTTGAATGGAGACGAGCCATTCAAAAGAAGCAAGGAACCGCAGGCGGGGAGGGGAAGGAGGGGGACTCTCCAGAGTCAGGTGTGCACGCGAGGACTCGTATTAATAGGCCGGGCGAAAAACGGCGCGAGTTGCGATCGAAATCCCGCTCTGCGCCCGCCGCGTCCTAACGAGCTTCGTTCTGCTGGTTAGGTGGTCATTCTGGGGGGAAGTCGGAAGAGTCTGAACCAAAGAACGGCGCTGACGGTGCGCCGTGGGTTACTTGTCCATCAAAGTTTGCAGGTGGATGTTTGAAGTGGCCGTCGCGTCTCTCCCTGGGGTAGTCCCCGAGTTGGGGAGAGTGGACTTTGTTAAGAAGGACCCCACCCTAAGGAGCGCTAACTGTTCAGCGGCGTGGGGTGAGCTTTACGCGAAAGGTTGAAGGAAGGCGCTCCCTGTTGTCAGAAATGAGAAACTGTCGCCGAGGATCTCTTGTGTATTTCAATCTTTCTTACTTAATTTATCTCCGGAAATAAGGTACTTCCTTTCTCCGCAGCGGTTTTCGTCTGCTTTAGCTCGCAATATGTGATGCTGAAAGAAGGGAAGGCGGGATCTCCCTGGCTCCTCAGCCCGGCCTTTTGGCTGCTCCTGTAACAGGCTGGCCGTGTCTTGATGAAAAAGTCCCATCTTGAGGCAGCTGCTGGAACTGCAAGCAAAGTATTTCGATCCGCTCGATGGAATTATTTTCCCGTCCATTTTATTCTTTCGGACGAGAGCCATGCCGCCATACGAAACGGAGACAGAGCCGACCTAGGAAAGGAGACAGACAGCCTGCGATTCTAAATTAGAGGGAAGTCTGAAGATGAAGGCCGAGGGATACCACAGAGCAAGCGGGAAAGATCCAGGGTTCGCCGATCTCTCCAGGGCTGAGATCATCCAAGCTGAAGAAGAGAAGATATTAGAATGGGACGCGGAATTCTGTTTTGTTTTGGGGGGTTTTTCAGTCGCAGCTTTACAGCACATACAGTACATAACTCGGGGAAGGCAGCATTATCGAGAAATATTGTTAAACATTAAATAAGAATAACGTCCTTGATAGTCAAAACGTGAGGCAAAAAGTATCAAGCAACTAAAATAACTGTTGTTTGTCAACAGTGTTAGAAATACTAAAATAGCTGTCCATAGCTGTCTGTGAGTTTACTATATCAGTTCATTACTAAGAATATAAATAACTCCTATTATTCATGTATCCACTCCAAATCTTGAAAAAACTCAGGTTTTGTTTTGTTTGCTGCTCATATTTGTCTGATCATTTTTTTTCTACAAGGTTCATATTTCATTGTGCAAAATAGTTATAGAACTTACTGTCTAATTTCTTGATTTGACCTATACAGTAGGTTGTTTAGTATTTATGAACATCAAAGTTTGGTCCATCAAAATGGGAAGCAAAACTGGGTTTTGCTTGGTTACGTATACTGTAATATACTGTAGCGTTTTGCTACTTTCCTGATCTACCTCTTGGAGTTCCTAAGGAGTACAGCATTTTGTTAATCAATTAGTATTATTTACTGCACAATATTTTGCATTCTTAGAAGTATCTCCATATAAACAGCCTTAAATTGTTTAGTTACAAATGTTTCTTGCTGCAGTTCAATCAGTGATACAGTTTTAAAATTAAAAGGTAAGAATACCTAAAGCCTTATGTAACAGATTAAATTTTAGCAGACACATTTTCCTTCATGAATCTTTGCTCTTGCTGTCTACCATGAGAAAAAAGAAATCTGCCTCTTCAGAATGGTTATTGTATCAAGTACAATTCACGCATTATTAACCAAGTAAAGTTACTTAAATCAGCGAGTTCCATCCCACAAAGCACCATCATCTAGACTGAATGTTGTATAAACATCTGTTTGTACTGCTTGTTGTAATTTTTGAAGCTAAATGATGCAACTTCATTTATGCAGTTATTGATGTCCTGCATAATTCTTTGCCAATTCCCTAAATCACACAAATTCATAAGTTGGTGTTATGTTTTGCAGATTGTAGCTTTTTAAAACAGAGCTAGTGAATAAAAGTGAAGAATGAAGGAATAATCAGAACATCACAATTTCTCCCTCTGTGTAGGATCTGTGATTGAAAGCAAACAGCATAACAAAAAGTATGGTATGAAAAACATGGTATCTCTTGCGCTATTAAGTGTAGTATATGTATAAGCTTTTAAAGTTATGATTATGCAGTTTCGTGTGTGTGTGTATCCTACGGTGCTCTATTATAAAACATATTAAGCAAGTTCAGAATGAGACAAATGAGAATAATTCCTGCACTGCTGTGCATGGGATTGTCATTTTGCTGTTAAATAAGTTGATATTTACATGCTAAAATTAAAACACAGCCAAGATCCTTAAAAAGATCAGTGTCTGTAATGAGGTTTTCTCCAAGTATTGAAATCTCTGGTTCCCTTTCTTAATACTAGCTTGGCATAGTACTAGACAGTCTGTAGGCACTGACAGATTTTAAGGTCCTTAAAGTGAGGATTTTTTTTTTCATTATAATCAAAAGAGTTAAAGAAGCAATCTGCATCTAGTGTCATTAAAAAGGTAAAGGTTTCCCTGCACATGCATGCTAGTTATTTCTAACTCTAGGGGCTGGTGCTCATCTCCGTTTCAAAGCCAAAGAGCCAGCGCTTGTCCGAGCACATCTCCATGGTCATGTGGCCAGCATGAATAGACACCAAGGGCGCACGGAACGCTGTTACCTTCCCACCGTAGTGGTCCCTATTTTTCTACTTGCATTTTTACGTGCTTTCGAACTGCTAGGTTGGCAAAAGCTGGGACAAGTAACAGGCACTTTGTTACGTGGCACTTGGGATTCGACCCGCCAAACTGCTGACCTTCTGATCGACAAGCTCTTAATTTGATACTTTTCCCATAAATCAGCTTTTGAATCTCAATTCAGGTTCTAAAATATCCAACAGAAAGAGATTGACACTTGAAATTACTCTATAGTCAAACAATAGCTTAGAAATATAATTCTTCAATTTTCAAGAGTTAGGTGCCATGCTCTTATCAGGAGGAAGAAAAATTTAAGTACATTAGGAACTTATACTTCAGGACATCATATCACTTCTATGCAAATTTTAATATAATCCAAACATTTAGAGGTCACTCAAAATTTGGACTGTCAGCCTTCAGTCTTACAATACTGTAGCAGTAAAAAGATTAAACATTTGCTTTTCCAAATACTTGCTGCTCATTAGAATGACACATTCCAAAGTGCATCACCATTTCTTTGAACTTAAATTGAAGCCATTCCATTAATGAAGGCATTAATACATTTCTCTTCATCATATGTGTAGTTACATTGAAAGCTACTGTGTATCATAAGATACAAGAGCTCTACTAAAATATTAAGAACATTCTGGATGACAGGAAAGACCCTTTCCAGTTGAAATGAAATATCTAGATACTTCAACATTTATTGCAACTGGACGGCTATTAATTTACTGCTTGGATGATTATGGGCTTATGTGTGCATATTTTTTAATGTCAAGAGTCACTTTGAAAAAGTGAATGTGATCAAGTAAGAAATTGATAGAATTGATGAACTCTGGAAGCTATATGCTTGACCATTTATAATGAGATACTCATTTATGGTGATTCTATCCCAACCCAAAGTTCTACCTATTTTTTGCCATAATGATCTAAAGCTCAAATCATTCTTAATGCCCATAACTGAGTTACTAAGTTGATGGGATTTATATCCCGCCCTATCTCCCGAAGGACTCAGGGCGGCTAACAACAAAACATATAATAAGTACAGAAATCAAGATAAAAATGAAATTGAGAACATCAGTGCAGTAAATTAAAATTAGAGAATTTAAAAAATGAATTAAAAATACTAAATATAAATTAATTAAAATGCCTGTCAGTCTAGGTCAGCCTGGTGGAACAGGTGTGTTTTGAGGCCGCGGCGAAAGGATTGGAGGTTTTGGGCCATCCGAAGCTCAGGGGGGAGCTGATTCCATAGGGTTGGCGCTCCCACAGAGAAGGCCCTCCCCCTGGGGGTCGCCAGCCGACATTGCCTAGCTGACAGTACCCTGAGGAGGCCTTCTCTGTGTGAGCGTACTGGACGATGGGAATTTGTTCCCGGCAGCAGATGGTTCTGCAAGTATCCCGGACCTAAGCCATGTAGGACTTTAAAGGTAAGTACCAGCACCTTAAATCTCACCCGGAGGGCAACTGGTAGCCAATGCAGCTCACGCAGGAGAGGTGTAATATGGGAGTATCGGGGAGCTCCCATCACAACCCGTGCAGCTGCATTCTGCACCAGCTGAAGCCTCCGGGTGGTCTTCAAGGGCAGCCCCATGTAGAGAGCATTACAGTAATCAATACGGGAGGTAACGAGTGCGTGGGTGACTGTACGTAGGGCATCTCGGTCCACCGGACAGTTCATATATTTGTAAATTACTAACAAAGAATTTAGGGAGGCTGATATGCATTTCGGACTCATTAGTCTTCATCAGTCAGTCATACCCTTCTGAGATTCTTTGTTAGTAATTTACAAATATATGAACTGTCCGGTGTGACTACAGCCTGTTCGATGGCCTTTGAGATAAGGCTGAAAACAGGAAATAAAGATTTGCCCCATGTTTGGGGCCTAGCAAGGTAATCTAAGAGTTAACATATGACACATATTTCTCCCCTTGCAAAAAGCTAACAAAGCGAGAGAGAACCTGTGGCTCAAGAAGTAAAAACACTGCCTAACGTGCAAGCAGCCCAGGTTCGAATCTCAGAAGGGTATGACTGACTGATGAAGACTAATGAGTCCAAAATGCATATTGTTGTTGTTGTTGTTAGTTGCGAAGTCGTGTCCGACCCATCGCGACCCTATGGACAATGTTCCTCCAGGCTTTCCTGTCCTCTACCATCTTCTGGAGTCCATTTAAGCTCACGCCTACTGCTTCAGTGACTCCATCCAGCCACCTCATTCTCTGTCGTCCCCTTCTTCTATTGCCCTCAATCTTTCCCAGCATTAGGCTCTTCTCCAGTGAGTCCTTCCTCCTCATTAGGTGGCCAAAGTATTTGAGTTTTAGCTTCAGGATCTGGCCTTCTAAAGAGCAGTCAGGATTGATCTCCTCTAGGACTGACCGGTTTGATCGCCTTGCAGTCCAAGGGACTCGCAGGAGTCTTCTCCAGCACCAGAGTTCAAAGGCCTCAATTCTTTGGCGCTCAGCCTTTCTTATGGTCCAACTTTCACTGCCATACATTGCAACTGGGAAGACCATAGCCTTGACTATACGCACTTTTGTTGACAGGGTGATGTCTCTGCTTTTTAGTGTGCTGTCTAGATTTGCCATGGCTTTCCTCCCGAGGAGCAAGCGTCTTTTAATTTCTTGACTACAGTCCCCATCTGCAGTGATCTTGGAGCCCAGGAAAATAAAATCTGTCACTACCTCCATTTCTTCCCCATTTATTTGCCAGGAATTGAGAGGGCCGGATGCCATGATCTTGGTTTTCTTAATGTTTAGTTTCAACCCAACTTTTGCACTCTCCTTCTTCACTCGCAACAAGAGACTCTTCAGTTCCTCTTCACTTTCTGCCATTAGAGTGGTATCATCTGCATATCTTAGGTTGTTGATATTTCTTCCAGCAATCTTAATTCCAACTTTTGACTCCTCTAGCCCTGCCTTTCTCATGATGTGCTCTGCATATAAGTTAAATAGGCAAGGCGACAGTATACAGCCTTGCCGGACACCTTTCCCAATTTGGAACCAATCAGTGGTTCCGTGTCCAGTTCTCACTGTTGCTTCTTGGCCCGCATATAGGTTTCTCAAGAGACAAATAAGATGTTCTGGTACTCCCATCTCTTTAAGAACTTGCCACAGTTTGTTATGATCCACACAATCAAAGGCTTTAGCATAGTCAATGAAGCAGAAGTAGATGTTTTTCTGGAACTCTCTAGCTTTCTCCATGATCCAGCGTATGTTGGCTATTTGATCTCTAGTTCCTCTGCCTCTTCGAAATCCTGCCTGTACTTCTGGTAGTTCTCGATCCACATACTGCTGGAGTCTAGCTTGTAGGATTTTAAGCATAACTTTACTAGCATGAGAAATGAGTGCAATGGTGCGATAGTTTGAACATTCTTTGGCACTGCCTTTCTTTGGAATTGGAATGTAAACTGATCTTTTCCAATCCTGTGGCCACTGTTGAGTTTTCCAAATTTGCTGGCAAATTGAGTGTAGCACTTTTACTGCATCGTCTTTTAAGATTTTGAATAGCTCAGCTGGAATACTGTCACCTCCACTAGCTTTGTTGTTGCTCAGCTTTTCTAAGGCCCACTTCACTTCACATTCTAGGATGTCTGGCTCGAGGTCAGTGACCACCTCATTGTGATTATCAGGGACGGTAAGCTCATTCTTGTATAGTTCTTCTGTGTAATTTTGCCATCTCTTCTTAATCTCTTCTGCCTCTGTTAGGTCCCTGCCATTTTGGTCCTTTATCATGCCCATTTTTGCATGAAACGTTCCTTTCATCTCTCCAATTTTCTTGAAAAGATCTCTGGTCCTCCCTATTCTATTGTTTTCTTCTATTTCTTTGCACTGTTCATTTAAGAAGGCATTCTTATCTCTTCTAGCTATTCTCTGGAATTCTGCATTCAATTGGGCGTATCTTTCTTTTTCTCCCTTGCCTTTTGCTTCCCTCCTTTCCTCAGCTATTTGCAAAGCTTCCTCAGACAGCCATTTTGCTTTCTTGCATTTCTTTTTCTTTGGGATGGTTTTGGTTGCTACCTCTTGTACAATGTTGCGAACCTCTGTCCATAGTTCTTCAGGCACCCTGTCTATCAGATCTAATTCCTTAAATCTATTTGTCACTTCTACTGTATATTCAACGGGGATATGATTTAATTCATACCTGACTGGCCTGGTGCTTTTCCCTACTTTCTTCAGTTTAAGCCTAAACTTTGCAACAAGAAGCTCATGGTCTGAGCCACAGTCAGCTCCTGGTCTTGTTTTTACTGACTGTATAGAGCTTCTCCATCTTTGGCTGCAGAGCATATAGTCAATCTGATTTCTGTGTTGACCGTCTGGTGATGTCCATGTGTAGAGCCGTCTCTTGGGTTGTTGGAAAAGAGTGTTTGCTATGACCATCGTATTCTCTTGACAAAATTCTATCAGCCTGTGCCCTGCTTCATTTTGTACTCCAAGGCCAAACTTGCCTGTTATTCCGGTTATCTTTTGGCTTCCTACTTTAGCATTCCAATCCCCCATGATGATAAGGACATCATTTTTTGGTGTTAGTTCTATAAGGTGCTGTAGGGCTTCATAGAACCGGTCAATTTCATCCTCTTCAGCACCGGTGGTTGGGGCATAGACTTGGACTACTGTGATATTGAATGGTTTGCCTTGGATTCGAACTGAGATCATTCTGTCATTTTGAGGATTGTATCCCAGTATTGCTTTTCCTACTCTTTTATTGGCTATGAAGGCTACTCCATTTCTTCTGAGGGATTCTTGCCCGCAGTAGTATACCTGATGGTCATCTGAATTAAATTCACCCATTCCTGTCCATTTTAGTTCGCTGATACCTAAGATGTCGATGTTCAGTCTTGTCATCTCTTGTTTGACCACGTCCAGCTTGCCTTGATTCATGGATCTTACATTCCAGGTTCCTATGGAGAAAAAATCTTTACAGCATCGGACTTTCCTTTCACCACCAGACATATCCACAGCTGAGCGTCCTTTCGGCTTTGGCCCAGTCGCTTCATTCTTTCTGGCGCTACTAGTACTAGCCCTCTGCTCTTCCCCAGTAGCATATTGGACGCCTTCCGACCTGAGGGGCTCATCTTCCAGCGTCATATCGTTTTGCCTTTTGGTACTGTCCATAGGGTTTTCATGGCAAAGATACTGGAGTGGGTTGCCATTTCCTTCTCCAGTGGATCACGTTTTGTCAGAACTCTCTGCTATGACCTGTCCGTCTTGGGTGGCCCTGCACGGCATAGCTCATAGCTTCATTGAATTACGCAAGCCCCTTCGCCACGACAAGGCAGTAATCCATGAAGGGGAAAATGCATATCAGCCTCCCTAAATTCTTTGTTAGTAATTTACAAATATAGATAGATAGATAGATAGATAGATAGATAGATAGATAGATAGATAGATAGATAGATATAGATATAGATATAGATATGGATATAGATATGTATATATATATGTATATATATATATATGTATATATATATATATATATGTATATATATATATGTATATATATATATATATATATATATATATATATATATATATATATATATATATATGTATGTATATGTATATATATATATATATATATATGTATATATATGTATATATATATATATATATATATATATATATATATATATATATATATATATATATATATAAATAGGCAAGCTATAATTAATTGCTATCATACAAATATTTCCCACTAAGTGCAACATTTCAACGCCTCTCTGTCTTGTGACTAGTATTTAGGGGTTAATGATTCTAGCCCTTTTATATCTTACTGTTGTAGTCTAATGACTAGTAATCACTGATGGTTTAATTAGATAAAAGTTTAAACCAGACATTTATTGAATAGTTACAAGAATTCTTACAGTGTTGCAGCACTTGCTATTATTAACTGCCATCTCATTTGTCATCTTAATGGGATTTTAAAAAGACCACATGGCTTTCTTTCTGATGACTGATATAAACCCTATTGTAGCAATAAATTAGAAAATTTTAGAAAGGGACAGGGGACATTTTTGAGCCAAGATATAATCACCTTGCAAACTACTTTTGCATATATAAAGATATGCAGAACACTTTGAGGTGAAAAAGCAAGGCTTTTTGGAAGATTCATTTTTTATCCACATAATTTATAATCTTAATGTTTTTGTTACTTGAATCCATTCAAAAAAATCTTTTGAAATGTTTGGGCAAGCAAAGATAGTTGGTCTAAGGATCTGAAACACTTGATTTTCCATATAACAGAGTAACCCACTTATTACTGTTGTGTATATTAGGACAGAATCAAATTCACTGCAGAAAATGAGTTTTTACCCCCCGTAGATAGGGCTCGCAACTTGGGAGTCCTCCTAGATTCGCGGCTTACTTTGGAAGACCATATAGTGGCCGTGACTAGGGGGGCTTTCGCCCAGGTTCACCTGGTGCGCCAGTTGTGGCCCTATCTAGACCGGGATGCCCTGTCTATGGTCACTCATGCGCTCGTGACCTCTCGTCTGGACTACTGCAACGCTCTCTACATGGGGCTTCCCTTGAAGACCACTCGGAGGCTCCAGCTGGTACAGAATGCAGCCGCGAGAGTTGTCTTGGGAGTTTCCCGGTACTCCCATGTTACACCTTTGCTCTGTGAGCTGCATTGGCTACCAGTTGTCTTCCGGGTGAGATTCAAGGTTTTGGTAATGGCTTTCAAGGCCCTACATGGCATGGGTCCGGAGTACCTCGGGGATCACCTGCTGCCGGCGTCAACTTCCCTCCGCCCTGTGCATTCCCACAGAGAGGGCCTCCTCAGGGTGCCACCGGTCAGAGAATGTCAGCTGGTGGCCCCCAGGGGGAGGGCCTTCTCTGTGGGCGCCCCGGCTTTATGGAATCAGCTGCCGGTTGAGCTCTGGATGGCACCTGACCTTCGCTCCTTCTGACGCGGTCTGAAGACCTACCTATTTGAACAAGCCGGCCTGGCCTGATGGGGGATGTGTTGGGGTTTTTATTGTGGATTTTATATTATTCTATTGTTTTAGCTCGGGCTCTTATTTAATTCTTTTTTAATTTTTGTAATCTGTATTTTTATATGCGCCCTGTTCACCGCCCTGAGTCCTTTAGGAGAAGGGCAGTATACAAATATAATAATTAAATTAAATTAAATTAAATTAAAATATGTCAAATCTGATTCTTGCAAATTAAGGCAGGTTCATTCAGTAGATGGAAAGAAAGAGAGAAAACATATTATAGCTTAATATGTCTAGCAAACTCAGTTTACAGCTGCTAATTCTTAGACATAGTACCATCATAATATAAATTTAGGAACTAATTAAAATACATGGTATTAAAAAAGAAAAAAGAGGAAAATTAGTTACGTAAATCTAAATGTACAAGCTATAGAGAAATTAGCTTACTCTTAACGGAATCACCTCACATTCACAAGCATCAGTAACTGACAAGGCAGCCAACAATTGGTTGGTAATTTCTGGAGTGACACTGGCCCATAGGATAAGAAGCCCAAATGCATCCATGCTGATAAGTAGATATTTGCAGACTTGTAAAATGCCATGCATTCTTAATGTGTCTATTATTTACCTGGTTAAAAACTTTGAGGGGAGAATCACTATAGTTGATGATATAGTGATGAGAGATTTGGATATGTCCACATTTTTTAGTGCTAGTGGAATTGTTTCTCTTTCAAATCACAATTTGTGTTCCCCCATAATACAGTTTCCCCCGTAATTTGCCAGGTAACAGGAACAATGTGATAGTGAAATACACAAGCCCCAAACTGCCTGCCAGTGCAGAAATCTCTAAAATATTTGACTATACAGTTTTGCTAAGTACTGTTTCTGAAAACAATGTAGCTTGAGTGACTTTAGGTTTTAGGTCTGATTACAACTCAAAAGTTATTGACATGAAATGCACTAGGAGGAAAAGAATTAGTCCTGGGCAGCAGGCGGTAACCTGAAAATCTGGGCCTTCTACACCTTGGTTGTATTCTTTTCCCTGGAAAGTTATCTTAAAAGAAACTTGCTTAGTTTTTACCAAGATTAACACTGCTTCAGTAGAAAACCAATTTTCTGCTAGCATTACATTGGCTCGAGGATAAGATGAAACTGTTGTACCTCTGGATGGTTGGTTAACTTTCCAGAAGAGAAGTCAATGGCAAAGCTTTGGTCTCACTTCCCAGGCACTTTTAGCTTAACACTGCCTGAGTTCAAAGATATCAGACAGCCTTTACTGAATCTTCTTGTTATATTTCTAGCCAACCCCTATTTTTTTCTTTTTAAAAATCTTTGATCTTTCTCTATCCTGCTGTTCTATTCCCTGGTTGATATCCTTTTTTGCATTGTTTACTCTATTTGTGCTTTGTTTCCTAGACTAGCGTCACTGAATTTACTTTGTAGGTAAATTCCAACAGAGTATTTTATATATTTAGAATATAAGCATTGAACAGCTAATTAATATGTTATCTAAGTATTATTTAATAAGTTTATTATTTTCCTATTTTTCTATCTTCTGATATTTTTTCTATATTTACCAATATGCCAGACACAGAACTTTTATGTAATACCCATGCATATGTTCTTAAGAAAAAAAACATCATATAAATTCAACTATATAAAAATCAGTTTTAAAGTAACTTCTTTTTAAACTATGGTTGAAGTTAGGCAATTATCAGACTTCTTCTACATTAGAATTGACAAATTTAGATTTGAAAAGTCTTTCAACTTGCACATCATCCATTACTATTGGACAAAGAAGTAACTTAATCTCAATTTAAATGGGCTTCCCAAATTGCAGTTCATTAAATTCTTTACTGATAACCAGACTGATATGATAATTAAAGACACTGGGTGAGAAACTAGGAGGCTGTGTGTTCCAGTAATGCAAAAAAAAAAAACCCCTGCTGTGACCTGTGCAGGCAGTCATCAGGAATCAAGAATGGCTCAAAGACATAAACCCACAAAGAAAAATCATCTAGTAAGTAAAATTCCATACACAGACTAACACTGCCTGTTCAGAAATCCATATGCAGTTCAAACTGCCCTCCATGTATTCACTTATTTTAATAATTGTCATTTTTACTGGTATTCACAAAATCATTAATTGGGGTGATCATGCTGACAAGTTATTAAATGAGTTAGAGAAGGGGAACTCAGATAAATGGCATTTTTAAAAATCACACCCTGCAATATTTTGTAGAGTGAATGAAAATACTTCAATCCAAAATCAATTTGATCTGTAAGGATTGCATGCAAAAACAGAGCCTAACTGGATTTTAGCAAAGCATCTTTCATGCACATTAAATTCCTTGGAAAACAAGTAAATTCGGCAATTAGATTATGAATGGATATAAAAGCCAAGAAAAGTAATTATTTTTTTAGAGATAGTTGCAGGAAAGTCAGTGTGATATAGTATATTATTTTCTACTATTGATCAGAAGGTCTTTTTCCTTATTCAAATTTTAATTATGCCCGCATTTCCTTTCTATTTTGTCTTTCCTTATGAATTGTCAGGCTATAGACAGACAGAAAATCAGCGAAAAGAGAAAGATGGAGAGATATAGTAAAGGGTTTAATATGGGTTCACAACTATTGAATATGTAGTGAGGCTAAGATTCTTAGTGATAGTATAGGGTTAGAAAATAAAAACTTTCCATTGTCATAACAGTAGAAGGAAGATTTACACTGGTAGAATTCTCAGTGAGTATAAAATCTTTACCATAAATCCAGATCTTTGAACTTCATCCCATTAGCACCAGCCATTATTACAGTTGGAAAATATTCTCAAAATTGTAAGGCAAATATCTAGAATGTATTAGATACTACATAACGAAACACTGCTTTGATATGATTTTTTTTCTGCTACTGGTAATAGGATCTAAGTTTGTTTTTGTTTTTTTGTTTAGTTTTGTTGAGAGGGGAGGGACTTGGATTTATTTATTTAATTTTGCTAGCCATATAAGAAGTCTCTTCATAAATTAAGAGATGTTGACAGCTCTCTCCTCAAACTAACGTTTACAATAGAAAAAAGTCATCCCTACAAAAATTTGTTAAATTTATGTTATACCAGTTTCCTCTGTTTTACTGTCTAAAAGTGTTTGCTTTTCCGTGGTCTTGAAAAAATTAACAAATTTTCTCTTATATCATAAGAAAATAAAATGGAACAGCTTAGAAGAACTGCCCTGTCTAAATATAAAGTTCCTCCAGCATTAAATAGTTTTTTTTTTATATTGATAAAAGTTCCTCAGAAAAAATGGTTGGCCAAAATAATTGCACATTCACCGATTTCAGTGGAAACCATCTCTGTATGTGTCTGTCTCTCTGTTACATGCACACACGCACACACGGGCACAAACACGTCCTTTACACATTTCTTTCTCACATAGCAATGAAACTCTTTACTTATTTCTCACATAGCAAAATAGTTTGCTCATTTAAGTTTCAAGAAAGTACTAGAGATTTGAAATCTGAGTGAGAATTCACAATCAAGGTCTTTCCAAAACTAGTAATTAAAATTTAACAGGACTAAGAAATTGTTAAATATTGTCCCAGGATATTATAAAAAAAAAATTAAGTGCAGTTTTTAGTTTAAAGAGAATTGTTACTTCAGTTATAAATTAATTTGCAAGAATACTTGCATCCCAATTCCTATTTTGCTCTAAAATTTCCAAAACCTTAATCTTAATCAGCGGAAGAGAGAACTATTGGGTAATTATGAGCTATCATTTTTCTCCTAATAAAATTTATTTCATATATTTAGTAATGGTAGATTTTCCCCTAAATTGCTTTCATCGCACAAAGAAAAGGTATGATATAAATTCTGTTGTTTATTAGGGTATATAGCTCCTTTGAGGGAAATAAAAAACAGCATTTTTTTCCTGCCTTTATTATTTTATAAATAACTCAAGGCAGCAAACATACAGAATTTAGATTGTACCTTTTCTTTGTGAGATCAAATCAATTTAGGTAGGGGAAAATCTGCCACAAGCCATGGTGATTAAAATGCAGTATTGCAGGCTAACTCTGTTGACTGCTGACTGGTAGCAGTCCTGACCAGTTCAAGGTTGACTCAGCCTTCCATCCTTCCCAGGTGGGTAAAATGATGACCCAGATTGTTGGGGGAAATATGCTGACTCTGTAAACCACTTAGAAAGGGCTGTAAAGAGATATATAAGTCTACGTGCTATTGCTATACCTTTTTCCTCCTCCTAGTTTCCCCACAATAACAAGCCTTGAGGTTGGATGAACTGAGAGAGTGACTGGCCCAAAGTCACCCAGCCAGCTTTCATGCTCAAGGCAGTACTAGAATTCATGGTCTCCCAGCATCTAGCCTGGTGTCTTAACTACTGGATCTACATAGTTAATAGTAAGGTGTCAGTTGAGAAATTACCCTGCCTAATGTTATCATACATTTTTAAACAAAGCAGTATATAATCTTTACACTGGAAATGCTTAAATTCAGCTAGATTACATTCTTTAACTTTACAATATTAATAAATGCATAATATACAGATTTTGTAGGTAAGCTTTTACGTACCCAGAAAGTGCACTACCAGAGAAGGAAATATGTGCCTAGACAATCTAAGAAATATATGTAGTTGTTATCAGCAAAGAAAATAATAGTAATTAGATTCCAATTTGATATTAAGGTCCCATCACAAATTATTGATTTAATTTTGATTTGATTTTATTAAATTTATTTGCCGCCCTTCTCCCTGAGGACTCAGGGTGGCTCACAAGAATAAAAATTAAAAAACATAGAGTAAAAAATTTAAAAGAGAATTAAACAATAAATGCAAAATACGAGACAATTTAACCCAGTAAAAAGCCTAATTAAAAAACATAGTCAGTCCAGGCCCGCTTGTTGGAACAACCAGGTCTTCAGGTCACGGCGGAAGGACCGAAGGTCAGGGGCCGTCCGCAGCTCCGGGGGCAGTTCATTCCAGAGGGTCGGCGTGCCCACAGAGAAGGTTCTCCCCCTAGGGGTCACCAGCCGGCATTGCCTGGCCGATGGCACCCTGAGGAGGCCGACTCTGTGGTAGCAAACTGGGCAATGAGAGGTTGACAATGGTAGCAGGTGGTCTCGCAAGTACCCCGGGCCTAAGCCATGTAGGGCTTTAAAGGTTATTACCAGCACCTTGAATTTCACTCAGAGGGTAACCGGAAGCCAATGCAGCTCACGCAGGAGTGGTGTAACATGGGAGTACCAAGATACTCCCATAAGCACCTGTGCAGCTGCATTTTGCACTAGTTGAAGCCTCCGGGTGCTCTTCAAGGACAGCCCCATGTAAGGAGCATTGCAGTAATCCAGGCAAGAAGTGACGAGGGCGTGGGTAACCGTGCATAGGGCATCTCAGTCCAAAAAGGGGCACAACTGTGCGAAGAGTTGCAATGAAGTTAAAATGCTTTCAATTGTGCCTCTGTAAAAAGTGGCCAGGACAGAAAGAGAAAGATGTGCTCTCCTTATCCGACACAGGAAATGCAAATGCTGGTTCGTTTGCTTTACTAAAGATGACGTGTGGAGAGATCAGTTCAGATTGTTAGTTATCTGCACCCCCAGATAGTTAATACTGCTGACCACCTCTACAGCTGCATCCTTGATACTTAGTGGAGTATTACTATGCTGGTTCTTTCTGAAATCTACAATGATCTCCTTTGTTTTATCAACATTTTATAACCAGGTTACTTTTATTGCACCAGTCCACCAGAGCCTTCACCCCTTCACTATAAGCATCTTCCTTGTCATCCCGGATAAGACCCACCACTGCCATGTCATCTGCATACTTCACAATATGATTCATAGCAGAATTGGCACAGCAGTTGAGGGTCAACAAAATGAACAGTAGCGGACTCAGGACCCAGCCCTTGGAGAACCTGTTGCCCCCAACAATCTGGGTCTTCATTTTATCAACCTTGAAAGGATGGAAGGCTGAGTCAACCTTGAGCCAGTCAGGATTGAACTCCTGGCGGTAGGCAGAGTTAGCCCGAAATACTGCATTCTAACCACTACACCACCACAGCTCCTATTTCATACGTATACAATATATATCCTATATAGGATATAGACATAGAATATATATGTGTATGTATGTATGTATGTTTGCATAGCTACCTGCTTTAAATAACAACAGTAATAACTGCCACTGCTCTTAACAACAACAAAAATACAGAAATAAATATAAGTTTCTGCAATAACAACAAAATTATGTACTAAACTTTTTCATTGAGAAAATTACTGTACCAGAAAAGAACTGGGACCACAAATTTAAAGTTAGCCATGCTTAGTTTTGAAAGTGTCACAGATTATGGCACATAAATGTCAGATCAACTATTTGTATCAAGTAGTAGTTCTTCTTGAAGTGCTTACAATGTCTTCACCTGTTCTAATTTTAATAACATTTTCCATTTCTTCTGAGACATTTTTGCTTTGGATAATAATTCACCAACAGTGTGGTTTATGGTACAATTAGAAGTTCAGAACTAGCCAGCTCTTTTGGACTATTTTAAGCTGCTACAGACATGCCGCCTTTCCTCTGGTCAGGGGGAATTACCTGCCATGGCCAATTTGTTGTTGGCTGTAGGAGAGACTGGACACTTGGCTTTCACAGAAGAATCCATCCAAGTAAAACCTAACCAGTCATCTTCCAAAATACTTGTTAGGTCTTAAAACAAGTTCCTTATGTGCACAGATCTAGTGGTCTTTTGAAAGCATTAGATTCATCTTTTAAAATAGGAATAGGAATCAGTAATATTCCAATATCCAGGAAACCAATATGTGCTGTGAGTGATGAAAAGCTAGAGTTGTAAAATATATATATAGAGAGAAGCTTGTTCTACTATCCAGGCAGTGCAAATCCATCAGACAGCAAAACTTCAGAGATTTCAGAGGCTGTCTGAATCATACACACTTCCTTCCACAGGCAATAGAACTGAGATCAACATTCAGTTAATTAGGCAGACTGGGAGTCAGTACAGTAGACATAACAAAGCTGTGATCATTTACAACACTGAAGTCCTGAGTCAAAGCTGTACAATATAGCTACAGCAAAATCAACACTAAATCCCCTTTAAGCAACAGAAGTCATTTGAGAACTCCAGCTGTTGGTCTCTTAGAAATGATTTTTCCCTACTAGAGAGCAAAGCGTATTTTGTTCTTATATGGCTTCAACATTCAG